>NW_012137191.1:15904386-15959003 GCF_000956105.1 Propithecus coquereli
CTTGAATTGATTTTTGTGAGAGGTGAGAGGTAGGGGTCTAGTTTCAGTCTTCTGCATGTAGCTTTTCAGTTTTCCCAGCAACCACTAATCTATTTTAAATCAGTAAGATTTAGACTGACTTCTGAAGCATCAAGATGGCCATTTTTTTGATGTTGCTCAACTATGTAAGGGGTTAAAACATAAGTAAAGACAAATTACACCAAATACTTAGAATAGTTTAATAACTCTTAGATCTGTAAAGCATGAACTATGCTTACTAGGGAAATAAAGCAACCTGCTTTAAACATATTTAATATAAAGGCACAAAGAATAGAGAATTATATTTCAAGGAATTAGCTTATGTGGACTAGTTACGCCAAATTACTTCGGTGATTTTGCCCTTAGTTTTTTTTTCTTTTTTCTTTTCTTTATTTCTGCATATTATGGGGGTACAAATGTTTAGGTTACATTGCCCTTCCACCCCCCCCCCCTTAGATTTTTAGGACCTCTAAAAATAGGAGCCATCCTCCTGATGTCAAAAGTCTGAGTTCCTTAGCTCCACTGAACTTTTCAGGGATGGGGATGGAGCTCTAAGGGGAGTAAAATACTCACATTGATTTTGAAGGGTTAATGTCTGAGAAAAGTGACTAGCTAAGCAGCCATAATAATTCCAATAGAGAGCACATCTACATTTTTCTAATAATGCAATCCATGTAATTCTTTATACTCCATAAATCTTTTCCACATACTTCCAGATCTTTGGCTTCCATATGCTCTGTGAAAGCTATAAAATGAACTCGAATCTTCCTTTCCTCTGATATTTTTCTATCAGTGAACTTCTGCCCATGACCTCTAGTAATGATGTTGTGTCATTTGGACTTAGAACCCTAAATAATTTTTCCTCCATTCTTCCCACCTTCTTTTCTGACAAATGCCAAGGGTTATCATTTAATTATTGAAACATACATGTTTTTTTACATAGATCATATTAAATAGCTTTCATTTTGTAGCTCACCACATCTTAATTTCTTATTTTCCATTTGGTGACAGAAAGATAATGCAAGGCTTCACAAATAATTGCCATAAGAAGAGCATTGTGATACTTTACTCCAAGGAACTTCGTTTTGTTAACTCTTTAAAATTACTGAGTATGTTTTTCTTAAGGGATTTATTTTTCTGATACTTTCATTCTGCTTAAAAAATATTTTATGTACTGAATAGAGTTCTAGTAGTATCTGTGACAGCAGTCCAGACAGAACACTACAAATGTATGCATACCCATTATGGAAATTTTGAAAACCTTTGTCCCTTTCAGAAATATATGTTTTGCTTTGGAAGCTATGCAAAACAGCTTAAAGTTTGAAACACCATTGGGAACAATCCTCAGAGAAACCATTTTAGTTTTCTAATTAGAGAATGCAGGACAATATTATAGGAACCAGTCTAGACAACATCTACTTTATCTAAAACAGTTGTACAAACACCTTCTAAAACATCTTATGCAACAGAGTTTTCATTTTTCAACATTGCCCTAATGATATATCAGCAGCTTAAAGAATTGCAGTGCCTTAAATGGAAGCCATTGAAGACCCAAATGCTCTGAGTTGGTCCTTTCTGACAGAGGAGAAAGGCCAATAAGCCAGCCCCAAGTGGTGCAGTCAGGAGCAGTGCATAATTAGAAGCCATCTGCATGTCTTGTGTGTCCCTTTTTGTATGTGAAATAGGGCCAGCACTATGTGGGTATGTAAAAGCTCCTTTCAAAAATTTCAAACCCTTATTGAGACATTACCCTACAGTGCAGAGAATAAAACAAAGTATTCATGACCAACCTCCACCTACTTCTTATTTTCTCATAAGATTTTCTCATAAATTTACAATCAGATTAACATAATGCCATATCATCACACTAGAAGAGTTTATTATAGACTTAAAAATATTCTATAGCTCATGAAAAACAGTTAAGTTGTAGGAGCTAAGAAAATCACTTTGCTGTGTGTATCCATCAAGATTACAGTCAAAGTTCATTCTGAATTCTAATAGAGGCTGTGCCCTACTCCCACAAACAAATGACAGTTACGACGCCTTTGGATTCAGAAGTTTTATTTTTTTCCTTTGGAAATGTTTTTTTTCTTTAAAACTTAATTTTTTAGGGAATTTTTAAGTTCACAGCAGAATTGAGAGGAAGGCACAGAGATATCGCATATGCCTTTGGCCCCCACCCGTATAGCTTTCCTCATTGTCAATGTTCGCCACCAGAGCAGAGTTTTATTTTTTCTTCTTCAGGATGAACTTGACTTCTAAGCATATATTTTTTTATTTATGTATTTTTTACTAGGAAGCAACTGGTAAAGCAGCCTATTCATTAGTTCTTGTAATAAGTTTGAGCTATAACTAGGTGATGCTCCTTTTAATCCCATAGTGATAGCCTGGCTTGCTTAAGAGAACACATGTGTTTTTAGCAGGCAATTTTAGAAGCTTTATTCATCCTACACAGATCCTCAGTACCAGGCAAGAACTCATTTTCTTGTTGTGTTCTTGTGGTTTGGGATGTTATAGAGGGGAGTCTGGATTGTCGTAGAGGGGAAGTTGGTCCCGACACCCTCAGAAGTCCCTGCCAACTTTTGGATTCTATGATTAGATTCTTTGAGAGTTATATTTTTAGAACGCTGTATTTCAAAAGTCAGTGTAGGTATGCAGGGTTACTATGTAAATGCATATAAGAGTGCTCCAAGATCTGGAATTTTAAAAATGTTTATGTTTAAATTTCAAAAATTTAAAATAATTTTGTTTCCTACATATCATACCTGTAGAATTCATATTACTATTTCATACTCTTAAACATTTCCCGTGACACAGAATGCTTTCATTTGGGACTTCAAACATAACTTTTGAAGTTTGATTTTTTGTTTTTAGATACGAGGTCTCACTCTGTCACCCAGGCTGTAATGCAGTGGCATGATCTTAGCTTGCTGTAGCCTTAAACTCTTGGGCTCAAGCGATCCTCCTGCTT
Organism: Propithecus coquereli; assembly: GCF_000956105.1. Taxonomy (NCBI): domain Eukaryota; kingdom Metazoa; phylum Chordata; class Mammalia; order Primates; family Indriidae; genus Propithecus; species Propithecus coquereli. Next base: position 15,907,376 of record NW_012137191.1, read on the forward strand.
CAGCCTCCTGACTAGCTGGGACTACACGCCTAGCCCACCTCTTATTTTTTGTAGAGATGGGGTCTTGCTATGTTGCCCAAGCTGGTCTCAAACTCCTGACCTCAAGTGATCTTCCTGCCTCCCAAAATGCTGGGATTACAGGCATGAGCCACTGTACCCAGCCCTCTGAGGTTTGATTTAATACTCCTTTCCAAGTGTACACATGATTGATATTCTAAAGTGCAACCATTCCGAATTCCCACAGGCCCATCTGCTAGCAGAGCATCCAGTTTTCCCCTAGAGCCTCTCTATTGATTTGCTCCCTATTCCCCTGGGCTTACTGTATCTAACTCACCATTTCTGGCTGTTTTTGTTATTCATGAATGCAGCTGGAACTCAGCCCCTCTCACGCTTCTGAGGTCAGAGGACTTGGTAACCTCAGAACATCATTCCCCGTAGGTGTGGCACTTGCTGTAATTACCACAAAATCCAGAGTCTTTGCAGAGCCATTTGGTTGCAGTGTGGTTTACTCCTGCCACAAGATGCAGTACTTGAAGTGTTCCAGGCCTCTCTGGAGCTCAGGGTCTTCGTCCAGTTGTTTTTAACTCCAGCAAGAGGAAGATGCCTTTCCATCTTCCTGTCTTCAGACTCTGTTTTCTGGCTAAGGATTAATCTTTTCATGGAATGACTGAGAGGAAAGATGCATTTCCTGCAAAGAAGTCCTCATCCTCTACCTCAGGAGAGTGGTCTGGCCTCAGTGTACCCAAAAAGCTAGTCAGTAGCTAACATGACTCCCATGTCAGGGTTATGGGTTACTTCTTGTTCATGGACAGTGTAATGAAGGGACTTGCTGAGTTGATCATTACAGACACCTTATGGGGAAGGAAATGCAAGTGTATTAAATTCTTTTTTTCTTCCTTTATTCAAGACTATACTTTCTAATTTTTTAAAATTCTATTTCCCCCAAATTTTGTACTTCCATAATAACTCCCAGTTCTAGAGCACTGCCTATTTATTTAATATTGATAATTACAACTTCCACTTAGAGAACAATCACAGGTTTTGTAACTTATTCAGCAATAGTTATGTGGCTCTGTTAACGGAAATGGTATATATGAGGCATCACATTTCATTAATTTCATAAATATTTATTTTATGTCCACAATGTGTCATCACAGTTATAGATACCTGGAGAATGTGAAGAATATGAGAAGATTCTGAATATAATTGTTTACATTTGAAAACATGGGAGTAAAGTGGTCATAAAGTTAGTCGCATTAGTTCAGAGTCAAGATATATACCTGTATTAATAATATTAATAATAATAATGATAAGAAACAAATGGCTTATTAAAGAAAGTGTCTTCAAAGAAGTATAACAAATACCTGTGAAAATATGGATGAAATTCATAGCAATTTCAAAAGCTATGAAAATTAGTATGACAAAGATTTTGTATACTGTTGCTTATACAAAAGGGGAAAAAGTAAATTTTTCAGAGAATTTCTGCTTCCTGCTTTTCTCTTGGCTATGGCAAAATGTTGCTGCCTTGCCTTATTTTCTTATTTTTCCCAAACTGTAATATGAAAACAAGGCTTCTATCAAAAGAGCTAAAAATATGTTTAGTTGCAATAATTCAAGCTGGTAAAGCAAAGTCTGAGGATTCATTGTTTAAGTAATGTTTTACATAATTGGAAGGTATGGTTTCAAGGATGTCGGTGGTGAAAGAAAATTTAATTGCTGATTTCATTTACATCTATGACTACTGACATTGAGAGATTAACTCTTTTATTCCAAAAGTGGATGTTTGTTGCTTTCTAAATCAAGTTTTGAAACATGTATTAAATTAAAGATTTTTATGAGACTTAACATTTGCCACCAGAGATGACAGGGAACTGACACTTTTTTTTTAAAAGTCACATAGTTCTTTGTGCCAGACACTTTCCATGACATTTATTTATTTAATTTTCACAATTTTAGGGAAAAGCTTCTCTCTAGTTGTCTACCTGTCCATCCATACACCCAACAAATGTTTAAGTGCTCACTGTGGACTAACCATAGTGGTGGCAATAATGACAGCAATAAAGTGTGCCTTTGAGTAAAGAGAGAAGCCTGCCCATGACTGGAGTGATTGGAAGGGGAGAGCTGTCTCTGTACTCAACATGTCACTAATGCTAGCTAGAGTCCTTCTCAATCCCAATCCCCGAGGAACTGTTGTAGGAGGCAGCTGTGAAGATGATCATGCGGAATCTGGTTGGAATGTCTCAAGATGTGTGGCTTTTGTGTCTACACCATATGGGCAATCAGCATCAGGCAAGATGTCCCTTCGCATGGGTTGGTGATGTTCTTTGGCAATGGCAAATAGGACTGTTGCTGTGGACAGAGAAAGCAGCCCTTGTAATCCATGGGAATGCCAAGAAGGAGTTTGGACTGGTGGATCTGTTACACTGGATGGAATTTGAGATGTACTAATTTGGATATTAAAAAAGTGATATTGCTGTGTATACAGGGTAATAAAGTTGGTCATATGGGTTATATAAATTTGAAGAAAGTGAAGCTTTGAGAAGTTGTACAGATGATAAGCAAAGGCACTGGGATTCAAACCTGGGTTCGCACTCCCTCCTTAGACAATTTTTCTAACCATTTGTAGACATTGGTCTGAAATATTTTTTCTTGGAATTTGCCTTTGCTACTGCAGGCAAAATAATCTGTGTAAAGTGAAGCTTTTTTTTTTTTTTTTTGTGAAAGCAAAATGCTTCGGTAAATAGTGAGAAAGTCATTCCAACTTGTACTCTGACTCTCTGTCCTTTGTTCAAATTGTACTAGTCACATATTCAGAGACAGAGTGTCTCTGTGACTTAATTACCATGAGTATAATAATTGAAAGTAGGTGGTTATGTTATGCCAGAGGAGATAATTAAATGGGGAATTGCACTATTAGCTGAGCTCTTAGTACCATGCATTATCCTTATGAAAGATGATATTATGATTCTATTATACATAGCTCATATAAAAAATATTTACAGAGTCAACACTTTGGATCAGAGGTCATTAAGAAATAAATTAGGTATAGAAGGCATTCCAGAGAAATCATTAAAATACTTTGGAAATTTCACAAGTATAAATCCAGGGCATAAAATTCCTTTTTGACCAGCAGTTTTACCATCAATAGGATTGGCAATTCTTTCTTCACCCTCAATTTAAGTAGAAATAAATTAATCATTTAAGTGAATATTATAAAAGCCTAGTGGCAGCTTAGTTCCAAATCTTCCCACTTCTTTTCTTGGAAATCATACACAAGGAAAATAGAAAAAAGTACCCTCCAATTAGGTTCTCATAAAAGCTAAAAAACAGAGAGAATCCACGAACTTTAAGTTACATGTTACTGTAGCCCCAAAAAATTAAATCAGCATTAACTTCATGGGAATGATGGGGCTTTGGAGATTGAGGGTGAAATGAAGAATGAGAGAGCAAGGAAGGGGCCTAGCAATGGAAGATCCCAGAAACCAGAAGCAAATATTCACACCTAGAAGGAGCAGGCTTCCTTCTGGGTGGGAAGTGCTATGTACTGCACTGAGATAGAACAGGGTGTGATTGCTAAGGAAGGTGGATAAAAAAAGTTGCAGATAGCAGTTGGGGAAAGCCAAGAGGTAACTTATTTGTCTCAGAAAATTCGATGTTTCAAAAATTAGTGAACATTTTGGAAGGTGGAACATTTTGGAAGGCCCCTTCATATCACTGGCAAGTAAAGGAACAAAGGGAAATTGGAATTGAGGGTAGAAGCCCTCTGCACCAGATTAGGTGCTAAGAGGCAAAGGAGATGTGGGTTATATTGTCCATAAATACTCTGCTACTTTAACAATACTGGGAGAGCTGTTAAACAAAGAAACCTAGAAAATGATCCACTGGATCTCTTATTAATAGCTGGTCCAGGAAAATCCAACTCATTTAAATACGAAAAAAAATGGAGTAAACACAGCATCCAGATGAAGATATTATTACAAAAGTGGCAAAAGAGCACCCAAAGTCTCCTATGTAAAAACAGAACAAGAAAACTCATTGAAAAATGTTACTATGAAGCAGATAAAAAGTATAATCCAAAATTTTAATGTAAATTAAAAAAATTAATATTGCAATTGCAGCTTTGAAGGAATACCATGAAACAAACAAAAAGATCAGGGGAGACCTGAGCAGTCAACAGGTGTCAGCCAGACTGCTGGAGGAGGTGAAACAGAGAGTGAAAGATTTCAAGAAAGAAAGAGAAGAAAAAGAAAAAAATAATTTAGATGTCAAGACTAAATCCCAAAGGGCACAACAGAGAACAGGTATCTTAGGAAACACAATAAGGGACATAGAAAAAGGAAGTGATAAAAGCAAGCAAATAAAGCATAAATAAAAACAATGATTAAAGATAAAAGTTAGGAAGAGATAGGAAAAAAGACAAAGATGATCCGTAGTATGCATAACTGAAGTTTGCAAAGGAAAAACTCAAAACAATGTAATGTAGCAACTATATAAAATATAATTTATGAAAACCCTCCTGAAAAAAGAAAGAAAATCTGAAGTTCCGTATTGAAAGGGTGCATCATATTCCATGGAAAAATGACTCAGAATGGTCAATGCCAAGATATAGCAGAGTGGGCTATAAAGATAAAGAAAGAATCTACTGGATAGACAGATAACATGATTGTGGCACCTATAAACAAAAGAAAATCAGGCAGTCATTAGACTTCTCCACTGCAACACTGAATTTCAGATGATAGTGGAGCAACACCTTAAAGTTACTCACGGAAAAAAGTGTGACTCAAGACTTTTATATACAGTCAAGCAATGTTTCAAGTACATAGTTTTGAACACGTAAAAACCAGAGTATGTCGTTCACACCAGCCCTTTTTCAGTAAAAGAATTCAGGGAAATGATGAGATGTCAACAGAAGGTGTCAGCCAGACTGTTAGAGGAGTCGAAACAGGGAGTGGTAGATTTCAAGAAAGAAAGAGGCTAAAAAATAATTTAGATGTTAAGAGTAAATTCCATGGAGCACAACAGTAGATTTAAAAAATCTACTAGAGGATGAACTCCACTATTTTAAGAGATGATAAAGGAAACTTCAGCAAAATAAATGGTGAACATAAAACACATTTAACTACAGTAATAAGACAAAATCATAGGTAAGATAAGGGTGTTAATATGGTATGTTAATATTATGTGCTCTGACAGTATTAAAGATATAGCTACAAAAATGCCTGAGACTGCTGTCCTTTAAAAGTCCTGCTGGAAAGGTTGGTTCTTGGCTGTTGATCAGGAATTTGAATTTTGGAAAGGTTCCCACCATTCAGAACTAATAAAAAAAAGGGTTATTGTGCCTAAACGGTTTGTACAAACATTATGGTTTGTGATAAACATCTGCTTTCTTTCTGGGAGTCTGGAATTTCAGAACATGCTAGGCAGAGGGTGCCTGGGTGACCAGCTCTCAATAAAAGTCTTGGGCAAAGAGTCTCTAATGAGCTTCCCTGGTAGACAACATTTCACATATGTCATCACAACTTGCTGATGGAGGAAGTAAGGTTGTCCTGCGTGACTTCACGGGGAGAGGGCTGTTGTAAGCTTGTGACTGGTTTTCTCCAGCCTTTGCCCCATGTGCCTTTTTTCTTGCTGATTTTGTTTGTATCCTTTTACTATAATAAATTAAGCTGTGACTACAACTGTATTTTGTGTCCTGTCCTTCTTCATGAATCATTGAAGTCATGGCCCACACTGAGTGAGGGTAACCACTGAAACAAAATGCAAACCAACAAAATATCAAAACTACTATAAAAAGAAAATAAGAGACCACATAGTGAGAGATTCTATCTATCCATCCATCCTTCTACCTATAACATGACAGAACTGAAGCCAAAAATTGTTGTGAATCAATAATTATAAATGGGCTTAACTCATCCATTAAAAGAAAAATGATCTTCAGATTGGGTCACTAAACAAACCTGATTCTGTGCTGAATCCAAAAGACACATTTAAAACAAATTAGTTCAGAAATGTTAAAAATAAAAGCACGAGCAAATTTATATAGGCAAATGAACACAAAAAGAAAAAATTAAGGAGGAGTTATAATCTGAAATATAAGACATCAAAAAATTTAGACCCAAAGTCATTAAATGAGACAAAAAATTTGTTCAAACCATAATGAAAATTAAGTTGTGATAGTTTTATATGTCAACTTGACTGGTTGACAGATATCTGGTAAAGTATTATTCCTGGATGTGTCTGTGAAGGTGTTTTCACAAGAGATTAGTATTTGAATTGGTAGACTGAGTAAAGAAGATCACCCTCACCAATGTAGGTCGATATCATTCAATCCATTAGAGCCCAAATAGAACAAAAAGGTGAAGGAAGGGCAAATTCACTCTCTCTTCTTGAGCTGGACCATCCATCTTCTCTTGCTCTTCAACATAAGCACTCCTAGTTTTCAGTCCCTCAGGTTAGACTGGGACTTAAATCATTGGCTTCCCTTGTTCTCAGGCCTTTGGGCTTGGGTGGAACTACATCACCTGGGCTTCCATCTTGCAGACAACAGGTTGTGGGACTTACCCTCCATATTCTTATGATCCAATCCCTCATAATAAATCTCTTCCTATATATCTATATGTATATCTTACTGGTTCTATTCTCTGAAGAATCCTAATATGGTTATATAATGTTGAAGGATAAAATTCACAATGAAGATGCAGTTGTCATCATTATCTATGCACCAGATAACACAAAAACTTCATGAGGAAGAAAATGGAGACAATTAACAAAAAATAGACAAAAACACATTAGTAATAGAAAGCTTTATTTTATCTCTCTAGTGTAAGATCAAGAGGGTAAAAATAAGTATATAAATAAACTATATAATATAATTAATAAAGTAACTCTGGTGATATATGCACCAAACTCTGTACCCTGATAATAGAGAATATCTTCTTTTCAAATATCTTTGAAACCATCATAAAATTGACTATATATTAGAACACAGTTCCAAAGTGAAGAAAAAAATTAGACAACATTTTTACAATACAACAAATAGTAATTAATACAGTAATTAATGATAAAAGCACAAAATGAAAAAGCTTTTCCATCTTGAAATAAATTCATAAAACTGTATCAAAGCACTCTTGAGGACAAAGAAAAATTTGGCAGAAAATGCAGAATTTCATGAAAAATATTATTGAAAATACCACATATCATAATCTACAGGATAAACTATGCTCAGAAGAAAATGTTTAGCCTTAAATACTTACAGCAATAAAAAGAAACCACGAAAATATGACAGAGAAGATAGAAAAAGAACAACAAAATAAACCAAAGTAAAGTTTAAGGGAAGGGAATAGTGAAGATAAAAGCAGAATGAAATGAGTTAGAGAACATAATTAATAAATAAAATAAAAATCTAGTGATTTGAAAAAGATTGATTAAGTGAAAAATGATTAGAGAATCTAAGAGAAAAGGAACAAGGTAAAAATATACAAGAGAAATGACAAGAAGAAAAAAACAACAAAAAGAGGAAACAAACTTTAGAGGGTATTTTGTGTAACTTTATAAATTTTAAAACTTCAATAAAATAATTTTCTAAGACGATATGACTTAGATATATGGCTTATGTGAAAAGTGACAAAACTGACCCAGAAAAGAAAGAAAATCCCAATAGGCCAATGTTCACAGGAAAAAAATAGAGAAATGGAGAAATCTTGTCTTTCTTGTTTATTGCCCCTGAGCTCCAAAGCATCCTTCTAAAGTTTGCTCTTTGATGCTGGGGCTGGGGCCAGTTCACCCGTTCCTTTGCCCACTTTCTTCTGCCAGTAGGGAGCGCTAAGGGAGGCTGGAAGGCAGGAGCAGTAGGGGAGGGACTTTCTTCCAGTTTGTTGCTGTTTCTGTTTGTCATGCCTGCAGCTACACTGCCCAGCAGAGGTGGTTAGTTCCACCTTTCTACTTCTAATGGAATCCCCGAAACAGCCTCATTATGCCCCCAAAGTCTGCGCCTCCATTCTGCCCGATCTCTCTTCTAAGCTCTTGGTTCTTAGAACCGCATTCTCTTTTTCTTTGTTGCTCCGCCGCTAGGGCTAGTACAAGCTTTTGGCAGTTATCTCCTTTTGTGCCTCAGCATTCTCTTCTTGTCGTTTCAGCTTTTTCATACCCGTGCAACCCATTCACTATTTTAAATTCCATCTCTTGAAATATGTATTGTGTTTTCCCTCTGCCTTAGCCTTCTTTGGTGCAGTTTCTTTAGATGTAAAATGGAGATGATGTTAACAGTGATGATGACTATGACAATGACGATAATAATAAACCTTACCTCATTAGGCTGCTGTGAAGATTAAATAAGTTAATATATATAGGATCTTAGAACAAGATCTGTCACAGTGTAAACCCTGTGTAAATTATTGCTGTTATCAAAAAGATCTACCCACCATCCCCCACCCCCTCCAAAAAAGCACCTGGCCCAGACAGATTTACAGAGGACTTCTATGAAAACTTTAAAATGCAGATACTTCCATTACTATTTTATCTATTCTAGAGCAAAGAAATAAAAGGATAACTCCCAAATCAATTTTTGTGATGTGAGTATAACATTGGTAACAAAGCTTAAGAAACATTTTACAAAAAAATTATAATACTGTCTCATTTTAAAAATACAGATGAAAAATCCTAAATAAGGCATTAGCAAAGAAAACTTGGCAGCATATTAAAGAATAATGCATCATGACCAAGTCAGAAATGAAAAAAATGGCTTAATATTAGGAAATGTTTTAACATAACTCATCATATTAATAGGTTTAAGAGGTGTAATTTAATGTTGAAGGCCCAGGGCTTGCTTGGTCTGTGGTACTCTTCTCCTGTCTAAATTCACTCCCTTCGTCATCTCAAGTTCTCTTGACTTCAAATAAGCTAGCCATGGCTTACTTTTGCATAGCCTTCAAGTTAAGAATGGTTTTCAGATTTTTAAAGAGTTATAAAAAACAAAAGCAAATAAATTTAAAAAACTCCAACAAAGACAGAGACTGTATGTGCCTCGTAAAGCCTGAAATGTTTACTATCTAGCTCTTTCCAGAACAGGTTTGATTGCCCCTTGGATTTTAATTTAAACGTAATACACATTCAGAAAAGTGCACCTACCCTGCATGTACTACTCCATGAATTTCATAAACCGGTCACAACTACGTAACCAGCACCCAGATCAAGAAACAGAATATTACTTGGTCTCTGGAAACCACCTTGTTCTGGAAGTGGCCTGGCTTTAAAAGATCTTGTTCTTGCAAACAGTATATACCCACATTTCCACTCCGTTACAATCTTTAGAGAACAGTTTTTAAATGTGTCTTTCATATTCTTGATTACTTCTTCCACTATTACTAATTTCCCTCCCACTAGAAAGAAAAATGCCTTAACTTTATCATTATCTTGCCTGAATTCTTTTAACAACCTGAAAACTTTAACAGAAAATTCAAAACTCCATCAAGTTAAGCAACATGAAACTAACACAACAGCATCGTGTAGGATGGCAGCATATCTTTTTTTCCAAACAGACAGAACATAACGCTGAGAAATAACATAGTACTTCACTTTAAATAGATTACAGAGAATGATGAATTGTATCTTCAAGGTAGCATATACACAATTTAATGCCAAAGTTGCTATGGAAACTATTGAATGTTAGGGAAAACTGTTGCATAAATCTGTATAATTCGTGAATTTCCAAGAATTTTCAGTTTCAACTTTATAATACACAGAACTTCTTATCCAATGGAACATTTATCTATTTGGTAAATATTTTTTGTGTGTATATGTGCTGCTATTGTATAAAGTATTTATCTTTCTATTGATTGAATTAGTCTGAAAAACATGCCCGAATTATCAAAATTCTGTCTCGAAGGGTTAAAATAGTTAAATGTATTTGTTTTTTTTAAAAAGAGAAGTGTACATGCACACACATTTTTCACCTATTTGAAGAATCATAAAGTTCTATTAACAATTTAAATTATTATAATATATACAGGCATTGTTTAGCAACTTAACAGGAGTAAATGATCTTTAGGAAAATGAGAAGACTAATAATTTAGAAATCAGTACATTACAAATACTAATTTTTGGCTCCAAAGTGGATCTGGAACCAGTTTAGAAAAAAATGGTGGGAATCTAGGTCCTAGACTACTGATATTTTCACCTGCCTTTTCAAAAGAAAAAGAAACATGAATCCATTAATTCAATAAGCATTTATTCAAAGCCTTCTCTTTCAGTGTTCTAGGCACAAGAAATACAGCAGAAAACAAGACCTGAGGAACAAAATCACTGTTCTCACGACGCTTTCATTCTATTGGTGGCAGACAGATGATAAACAAAAATATTAGCTAGTGATAGGTGTTCTAATGAGAATTGAACAAAGGGACGATTTATTTTACTAGTGGGTTGTCAGAGAAGTTCTCATCAGGAGATTACATTTGATCTGAATTCTGAATGGCAAAAAAGAGGCCGACAGGTGAAGATTTTGGGGGGAAAACACTCAGGTGGAGGAAAAACTAGGGCAAAGACTATGGGACATAGATGAGCTTATTTCTCTCTCCTAAGAACTACGAGCTGCTTTTAGTACTTGGTGCCCAAGTCCAAGTGAAATTCAGAGATCACTGTGTTGTTGGGCTTTTGGAGTATGACATTAAAAGGAAAGAAAAGTTTTGCCTTTTTTATTGGCTATCTTCTCTGCAGCCATGGCCTTGATAGAGGATTTAATAGCAGTATTCTAGCTTACCATGCACACTTTTGCTTATACGTATCGTTTTCTTTTCCTTTGCCTCCTCCTTCTTGCCTGTTCCCACCCCTGCCTCCCTCCTTTCCTTCCTTCCTTCCTTCCTCCCTCCTCCCTTTCTTCCACAAACATCTGTGAAGTGCCCAGGGTGTGTGTATGTGACAAAGGCCCAACAGAGGAAGCTTAGAGGGAACAGATTCGTCAGTTGGAGTTCACCAAGAACAGGTGGTCCTCATCCAAGAAATTCAAATGCACAGCTTGCTTCAGCCTTGGCTGATTTTCTGAGGCAGAATTTAAAAGTTCCAGATTCCTAAATTTCAAAACACAATAACCTCTTCTGTTTGTTTCACTTATTATAGCAAATGTCTCTCATTTGTGAGATCAGCATTTCTGGCGTGCGCATTGTGAGGTGGGAGTGTGGGGGAAAGTGTTATGCCAACAGTGAGGGGGAAACCAAACTTTGTTCTCTAGCCTGCAAATAATGACTAATTCCTTTACATCAGGGCTGACCTTTGGGATACTGGTTTTGAAAACTTAACTCACTAATGGTGCACACACACACACACACACACACACACACACACGCACACACACCAGTCATGCAAATGAAGCTATAACAAAGTGTAATATGGAAAATATGCCAATGGTGAATATAAAGACCAATAGCAGCACACAGCTCATCCAGGCAGGAATATATTTCAGAGCATCTCATAGCACTTTTACAAGGGGGTTGGGAAGAATTACTTCTCTGTTTTACCCCTTCTGGATCACAAAATGTTAAGTACAACTGTTAACAGACTCAACACCATTTGGATATTATTATTACTATTACTGTTGTTTTAATTAACATTATCTGAGGAGCTTATTTAACTAAAAACTTTATGAAGGTAATTGAAGGATTAGCTGAGATTAATTTAATCCACAACAGCAAATGAGAGCTATGTATACTTTATTTACTGTATATATGACTTCATCATAATTATATTTTAGTTCATTATAAATAATAACTAGATATGAACGTTGTGTTTCATTGCACTAAGAACTAGTGCAAACCTCAGTTTTGCATTGTGAGGGGAAGGGCTACCCCGGGCTGACCTGAAATCTCTCTTCCATCAGTCTCCCCAACTCCCCACCGTCCCCCCCAGTTGGCCTTGGAAAAGCTACTTCAGTGAATCAGGTTAAGATCAATTTGGAGAATTCTGAGTCTCTGCTTATCCAATTGTTGGATGTTCAGCCTCTAACCACAGTTTTTGTTGCTTTTATTCAATGTCCTTTTTTAAAATATTTGCTGCTCAAGACTGCTGTTGTGGGACTCTTTGTTCACACCAGCATCTCTCTTCTCTTAGGGGCCCCTCTAGACTTGAGCATCCAGTGGGTTTAATCAATCTTGACTTTTTGTGTGCAAAGCAAACACACAAATGATTCCCCTTTTTTCTTTTTTTTGGAGACAGGATCTTACTCTGTCGTCTGGGGCTGGAGTGGAGGGGTGTCATAACAGCTCACTGCAGCCTTAAACTCCTGGGCTCAAGCCATCCTCCTGTCTCAGCCTCCTGAGTAGCTGGGAATACAAGCATGGACCTCCACACTCCGCTAACTTGTCTATTTTTTATAGAAACAGGGGTCTCTCTCTTGCTCAGGCTGGTCTTGAACTCCTGGCCTCAAACATTCATCCTGTATTGGCCTCCCAAAGTGTTAGGATTACAGGCACGAGCCGCTGCACCAGCCGGATTCCCCTTTTTGATGACTGTCTGTGGACCCTTCACTCTTCCCTGATGTACACTCCCTCTGGCTCCACCAGTCTGGCCTATAAACTCTGATCTCTGTCCACCTACTTTCACCTACCTACCTACCTACTTCTGCCTGCCTTCTTGTTCTCTGTGCTTCAGGTACGCCAGACTTTTTCTAGTCCCTGATCCATTGTATTATCTCCTGTCTTGGCTGTCTTACATGCTGCTGCCTCTGCCTGAAAAGCTTTTCTTCTGTGATCAGCCCTTTCCTCTGCCCCAGCTCCCCTTCCCTGCCTGTGCTGGCTGATTCCTTCTCATGTCTTAGGTCTCTGTGAAATGCCTCTACCACAGAGAGGGTGTCCTTGACCATGTAGTCTACTCTGGACTTGCTTACAAGATGTTCTCAGTATTAGTCAGGGTGATGTTCACTGTTGCAGCAAATAAACTTCCAAATTTCAGTGGAATTAACTTTACACAAAGTTAATTTCTTACTCACTGTGATAGATTCCTTGGACCAATGTAACAAAATACTGAAAACTGGGTGGCTTAAACCACACAGATTTATTATTTCACAGTTCTGGAGGCTAGAGGTCCGAACTCAGGTGACAGAAGGACCATGTTCTCTCCAATTGCTCTAGGGGAGGATCCTTGCTTGACTCTCGTCGCTTCTGGTATTTACCTGTGATCCTTGGCGTTTGTTCCTTGGCTTGTAGTCTCATCACTCCAGGCACATGGCTGTGCTCTCCCTGTGTGTGTCTGTCTCTGTGTCCCAACTTCTCCTCTTTATAAGGATATCAATAATATTGGCTTAGGGTCCACTCTAATGACCTCACTTGAACTGGATTACTTCTGTAAAGACCTATTTCCAAATAAGGTCACATTCTGAGGTACTAGGAGTCACGACTTCAACATATCTTCTTAGGGGACATAATTCAACCCATAGTTCTCATGTACTGTGGATGTTTTTGGTCAGTGGGCAGCATAACGATAAAACAGCCAGACTCTTCCGGCTTTATTGCTTTACTTCTACCTTGCTTAGGCTTTGGCATCATTTGTATCCAGCTAACGAGAAAAGGTGACATGCAAAGACACATTACCCCATCCACCTGTTGGCCAGAGGTGGCCCACCTCCTTTCTACTCACACATTCTTTTGGAGGACTAGTGTCAGGGCTCTGTCTAGATGCAAGCAGAGAACGGAGAATGTAGTCCCTGCTGGGCAGTGCTTCTTAAGCCATCTGTGGTGAAGAGCTGGTATTTCTATTTACAATTCATCCCAGACCAATATTTTATAAAATAGAATTAAAAGGGGCTATGTTTAAAAATGAATTGAAAAACATGCAAAATACACTCTCCATTTTTAAATTATTAAATTTAATGGAAATAAAATTACTTCATCAAAATACTAGAAGTTTCTAAACACTTAAGCTCTCAATTTCCACACTTAGTCTTGTCATGGACCACTAACAAGCAGTTTGCAGATGGGCACTGGTCCACAGCCCACACTTTGAGCAGTGCTATCTTACACTGTGGAAAAGAACCTCATATTTGTCATGTAGATGGCAATCTCTGCCTTGCCTGAATACTTACCCTAACCCTACCTTCGAACTTTATTATAATTATTTGTTTGACATTTGTCTTTCCTGCTCATCTGCTAGACTCTAAACTCTGCCAGGGAAAAGACCACGGTTTTTTTTGCTTATGGCCATGTCTTTGGTACATGATTGAGCACCTACCATGAAGTTGAAGATTAATAAATGCTTATTGAAATTCTGTTTCTGGTCTGTACCTAAAACAATCCCTAAGAAAATATTTACATAAAATTTGTGACATTATTTAACAGAATCTCTGTTATCTTCTTTTGCCCGTTAGATATTTCCCTCTGCCCTGTTTATCGAACACTCATGCCCTAAGTCTACGCAGTGCAGAAAGGAGGGATTTCCTTGGAACGATGGGGCTAATGAAATGGCAAGCAGGTGGTCAGGCTGGACAACTGGCCTTTGTTACAGCGAGAAGAGTGGTAATAGTTGTCAGAACTCTTACGGCAGTAAGAGTTTGTACATGGGAAGAATAAGCAAAATAAGAATATTTTGCTAAGGAAGTAAATACTGAGAAATAAAGAGAAGGCTCAGCTAGTGAACATAATCAATGAGAACTCTTCCAAGAAGACAGAAAAAGAAAAATTATAGATAATGGCTGCTGAAAACATGTGCCCACGTAGAACAGAATATTGCTGAGTTCTGTAAGGAAAAATTGAGTGAGTATTCTATAATAAATGCAAAATTCAGAAGTGGCCCTGTTAGTCAAGCAAGAAACTAATAAACGATTTAAGCAGGATTATTTGTAATATTTTTCTCTAGTAGATGGAAATAGTATTGTTTTTAGAAAGAACTTGGGTGGATTTTTTCATAATTTTGTATCACAGTCTTTCTCAAGAGTATGGGTGCTAAACATAGGAGGCAACAAATGCTTAATGTGAGCACATTATAAAAAATAGCTAATATTTATTGAGGGGTTTCTTGCATCAGGTACTGAACTACATAATTTTTATGCATTGTTCATTTAGCCTCCACTGCAGTGCTACAAGGTAGATTATATTATCATCTTCATTTCATAGGTGAGAGGACTAAATCTTCAAGAAGTTAAATAATTTTCTAAAGGTCCCAGAACTTGTACGTGGAGAAATATTTATACAGTTGTTAATAACTTCTTAGTTTAATACCAAATTCAGTCATCCCAAAAGTCAATCCTTCCTCAAGGACAAATCATCACAACTCTAATTAAACTCTTTTAGTTTTAGGAAGAATGATATATTCTGTAAACATATTTTTTCTTCTTGAAACTCTTTTTTTTAAATTTCAGAATATTATGGGGGTACAAAGGCTTTGGTTACATAAATTGCTTTTGCACAGCCTGAGTCAGAGGTACAAGTACGTCCACCCCCAGACAGTGTTCACCACACCCGTTAGGTGTGAATTTACCCATCCCCTCCCCATTCCCAACTGCTTGATTTCCGATGAATGTTATTTTCCATATGTGTACATAAGTGTTGATCAACTAGTTCCAGTTTAACAGTGAGTACAGTGGTGCTTGTTTTTCCATTCTTGTGATATTTCACTTAGAAGAATGGTCTCCAGTTCCACCCAGGTTAATACATAGGTATTAGTCCACCATTGTTTTTTATGGCTGAGTAGTACGCCATGGTATACATATACCCCATTTTATTAATCCACTCATGTATTGATGGGCACTTGGGTTGTTTCAACATCTTTGAAATTGTGAACTGTGCTGCTATAAACATTCAAGTGCAAGTGTCTTTTTTATAAAATGTCTTTTTTCCCTTTGGATAAATATCCAGTAGTGGGATTGCTGGATTGAATGGCAGTTCTACTTTTAGTTCTTTGAAGTATCTCCATACGAATTTCCATACAGTCTGTACTAGTTTGCAGTCCCACCAGCAGTGTGTGAGTGTTCCTGTCTCTCTGCATCCATGTGAACATTTGTTGTTTGAAACTCTTTGTTAGGTTGTATTGTGTGATGTTGTGTTATAGCATATTGTATTATTTATTTTTGGTGACAAAGATTTTTTTAACTGGTAACTGTGATAACTGATGAGAGATCACTCCGAATTTTCAGAGCTAATGTAACTCAGAGTCAGAGGAGCAAGACAATTTATAGGAATTTAGATTAACATCACTTAGGATTTTATAGGCAATCCATTGCTTTCATATATTACCCTCAGGAGAAGCTCTTGGGCTACACAGAAAAATGTTAAACTCCAGTAACACTAAATGAACAAAATAATGTGTTAAAAATGTTTACTTAAGATGCCAGTGTGATGAAATAAAAGTTATTGCTGCAAGAAAGGAGATGATGGCAA
This sequence comes from Propithecus coquereli, assembly GCF_000956105.1. NCBI lineage: Eukaryota > Metazoa > Chordata > Mammalia > Primates > Indriidae > Propithecus > Propithecus coquereli. The sequence continues at coordinate 15,923,731 of NW_012137191.1, forward strand.
CTTTTGGCAACTCAATTTCTTTCCAGCAGTTAAATGCGTTTTAAATTCTTAAGCTTATATTGTTTATTGCTTGAGTTTCCTGTTTAGCAATCTCATTGATTTAGTACGGTATGGCCTTCCTTTCCTTCTTTAAGGAGACAATCAACTCAGGTTTGTGTTTTCCTTCCTTTCTTTTCCTCTGTATCCTCTGGCTTTGTGACCCATGTGTACCCCATTAGTTTGGCAGGCATTTCCTGGCCAGTGTTTAGGGAGCTGCATGGCTGGAAGGCACCTTGCTTGGCCTATTGTGTGTGACGTAGTAAACCATGGTACGGTGTCTTGTATTCTTTAAGAGCGCTAAGTATAATGTATTCAGGATGCACAGTTGTGTTTATATGGATGATGGGAGGCTTAACAAAGGGGGAAAAATTTGAGCTAGGTTTTTAAGTGCACCAGACCTACAGCTCCGACAATGCTATTTGTTTGCCACTGTAATATTCAAGAGTTTACGACACTTCTTGAAACACAACAGGCATTGACTGAGTAAACATTTGTTGAGAGAATAAGTGAATAAATGACAGAAAAATCATTGTGGCATAATGGAAAAATATAAGAACTTGGAGTTGAAAATTCTGATTGTTTCCTTCTTGAGTGTGCTCCTTACCAGCTGTGTGGTCTTGGTGAGGTCACCTACTTCTGCGTGCTAGCTTCCCCCACTGTGAAAATGGAGTATGTAAAGTAAATGCTCAAATAGTACTGTGAATATTAAGTGAAGAAGAATATGTCAAAGCACAAAAAAATAGGCCATTAGTGCAGGTTAGGGTTTTTTTGGATACTGAATTTGTAAGAACTTATTTAATAATATATCTTTTAATAGCCTTCATTTTCCCAACTTTATTGAGTTATAATTAACAAACTAAAATCATATGGATTTATGTGTACAATGAAATGTTTTGATATACATATACATTGTGAAAGATTACCACAATCAAGCTAATTAACATGTTCATTACCTCACATAGTTCCTAATTTTTTTTTGTGATGAGAACATTAAAGATCTACTTTCTCAGTAAATTTCAAGTTTGTCATACAATATTATTAGCTATAGTCACCATGCTGTACATTAGATCTCCAGAATTTATTCCTCCTGCATAGCTGAAACTTTATACCCTTTGACCAGTATCTCTCCATTTCCTCTAATCTCCAGTCCCGGAAACCACCATTCTACTCTCTGCTTCTGTGAGTTCAGCATTTTTAGATTCCACACATAAGTGAGATCATGCAATATTTGCCTTTCTGCATCTGGCTTATTTCAATTAGCATAATGTCTTCCAGGTTTATCCATATTACAGTCACGCATCACTTAACAATGAGGATACATTCTGAAAAGTGTGTCATTGTGTGATTTTGCTGTTGTACAAACATCATAGTGTGTACTTACACAAACTTAGATGGTCTAGCCTACTACACACCTAAGCTACACGGTACAGTGTATTGCACCTAAGCTACAAACCTGTATAGCATGTTACGGTACTGAATACTGTAGGCAATTGTATAATAACACAATGGTAAGCATTTGTGTATCTAAACATAGAAAACATAGAAAAGGTACAGTATAAACAAGGTATGATAGTCTTATTGGACCACCATCATATATCAGATATCCATTATTGATCAATATGTTGTTATTTAGATTAACACCACTTAGGATTTTATAGGCAATCCATTGTTTTCATATATTACCCTCAGGAGAGGCTCTTGGGCTGCCCAGAAAAATGTTAAACTCCAATGATAATAAATGAACAAAATAATGTGTTAAAAATGTTTACTGAAGATGCCATTGTTATACAGCACATGACTGTATATAGATATATAGGAATGAAAGAAAATATATAAGTATATAGGAATTGGAGAAATGTACTTTAATATAATAAGGGACATCTATGATAGGCTCACAGTTAAAATCATACTTAATAGTGAAAAGCTGAGAGCTTTTCCTTTAAGATCAACAAGATAAAGATGCTCACTCTCACTACTTCCATTCACTATAGTATTAGAAATCCTAGCCACAGAAATTCTAGACAAGAAAAATAAATAAAAGGCATTCAAATTGTAAAGAAAGAAGTTAAATTGTCTCTGTTTGCAGATGACATAATCTTATATTCAGAAATCCCTAAGGACCCCACCAAAAAAAAACCATTAGAACTAATAAATGAATTCAGTAAAGTTGTAGGATATAAAATCAACACACAAACATCAGTATCATTTCTATACATTAATAGTGAATAAGAAAACAATCCCATTTACAATAATGTAAATAAGAATACTTAGGAATAGATTTAACCAATGAGGTGAAAGATCTGTACACTAAATACTATAAAACATTAATTAAAGAAATTAAAGAAGACATAAATAAACAGAAAGATTCTCATGCTTCTGGAATGAAAGAATTAATGTTGTCAAAACATCTGTATTACCCAAAGTGATCTATCAAAATTCCAATGGAATTTTTCACAGAAATAGAAAAAAATAAAACTAAAATTCATATGGAACCACAAAATACCCTAAATAGCCAAAGAATCTTGAGCAAAACCAGCAAAGCTGAAGGCATCACACTACCTGGTCTACCTGATTTTGAAATATACCAAAAAGCAATGGTAATCAAAACAGCATGGTACTGGCAAAAAAACAGACACACAGAACATTGGAACAGAATAGAGAGCCCAGAAATAAATCTACACCTTTATGGTCAACTAATCTTTGACTAGTTGGTGAGGGCTTTCTTCCTGGCTTTCACATGCCTGCCTTCTCACTGTGTCCTCACATGGCAGAGAGACAGCTCTGGTGCCTCTTCCTCTTCTAATAAGAACATTTATCCCATGATGAGGGCCCCACCCTCTTGACCTCATCTAAACTTAATTATCTCCCAAAGGCCCTATTTCCAAATACTATCACATTGGGGGTTAGGGCTTCAACATATGAATTTTTTGGGAAGAACACAATTCAGCCATGGCACATGGATTGGGAGAAAATATCCCAGTACATAAATCTGATAAAGAACTTGCATTCGGAATCTATAAAAAACTCTTACAACTCAATATTAGAAGACAAGTTACCCAATTAATAAGTGGACAAAATATTTGAACAGATACTTTATGAAGAAGATATATGATTGGCCAACAAATAATGAAAAGATGCTAAGAATCATTAGTTATTATGAAATGCAAATTCAACCACATATGAGATATCCCTATATACCTTCTGGAATGACTAAAATTAAAACACTGACCACATCAAGTGTTGGTGAAGATGTGCAGGAACTGGAATTTGCATACACTGCTGATGGGAATGTAATATGCTGCAACCATTTTCAAAAACAGTTTGAGAGTAAAGCTAAATATACAACTACTATACAACTCACCAATCCCATTTCTAGGTATGCATCCAATAGAAATAAAAACATATGTCCATTTGATAACTTGTACATGAATGGCATAGCAGTTTCATTCATAGCCCCAAACTGGAAACAACCATACGTCCAACAACAGGTGAATAGATAAATAAACTATAGTACATGTATACAAAGAAATATTATTGGCAACAAAAAGAAAAATACTACTGGTTCTTGGAACCATGTGGATGAATCTTTAAAAGATTATGCTGAATAAATAAAGCCAGACACAAAAAAGTACATACTGATTAATTTAAATCTATGAAATTCTAGAAAAGACACAACTAGACCATGGTGACAGAAAATACATCATTTGTTTTTGAGACCTTGTGTGGGGAAAGGTACTGATTGCAAAGTTGAACAAAGATACTTTTTTGGGTGATAGGAATGATCTGTATTTTCATTGGAGTGATGATTATATTAGTATATATGAAAACATAAAATTCTATGAATAAAATGGTTATGTTTTACTTTATATAAATTATTCCTCAATATAATTGATTAGTAAGAAATATTACAGGAATGTTTTGAAACAGATTTGAAACTCAGACCTTAGTGGAGGGACACCATTGCCTGCTACTAGTGTCATCGAGATGACGGGATGAAGCTGGTTCTACTAGTTGGGAAAAACCCCAACTTGCATTCAACTACTGCTCCAGGAAAGAACTGCTGGAGGGGAGGAACTTTTTCTAAGGTGCTGTTCAACTAAGGCTAGGGAACAGACAAGATGTCAACAGGAAGCAAATGGAATGATCAATTGCCTCCCTCCTCCTCTAGCCCTACATTATCCCTCTAGTGTATCCCAGAGCAGAAATGTGTTGTGCAATGTCAGTCCCAGCTTCCTGCAGTAAGTATAGCAGTGTGGGTTTGGACCTAAGCTTTACAGTTTGGACAAAGGTAGAGAGCCTGGCTAGCATTGGCCCTCAAGGAGCTTACAGTTTCATAGGGCAGACAAAATAGGTACATCAATAGCTGTAACAAAAGTTAAGATGAGTTTATTGCTGTTCCAGGAGTATGGAAACAAAGTGGTAGGGGCGGTCAGAAGGAGGATGAGTCATAATCAGACGGGGATTTGAAGAAACTTGTTTGAGGAAGTGGTATTTCAGCTGGCTTGGGCAAGGTTGGAAAAAATCCATTAGATGCCAATAGAGTTGATAGTGGTGGTGGAGGTGGGTGGGAGTAGTAGGAAGAGCATTCTGCTCTGGATGGTGAAGTTAACGGTATTTGATCAGAACTTAGGACATTCGCAAATTAGTGCAGAAGAAGGTAAGGTGAGTTGAAGCCAGATCATAGAAAGTCAGTCATAAATGCCATGCTGAGAAACGTAGGCTGTTTTGTACAGGCAGTAGTACAAAAATCAAAACCCTCTAACCTGAGCTGTGAGAGTCATGGTTCTCTTTTATCATGTAGACCAGTGATTTAAAAGTCTGGGTATTCATTAGGCTCACTTGGGCTAACTTCGGGAACTTGCAGATACTCAGGCGCTAACCCACTTTTCTGAATCAAATTAATAATTAACTCAAACCCCACTTTCCTCATGGAGTACTTTCTTGATCACTCTATTAAAAGTGGCTTCCCTAGTTATTCTATATCATAATTTACTGTTTTAATCGATCTACATCACTTAATCACTATCTGTACTGATCCTATTTATTTATTTGATAACTTGTTTTCTGTTTGTCCCTCCCCATTAAAATATATGCTCCATGGGGGAGGAGACTCTTGTCAGTCTTGTTCACTGTCATAACTGCAGTGTCTACAATGGTGTCGGACAGATGGCAGGCCATCAAAATATTTTTGCTGAATAATGAAAAAGTCCAGGTTGTATTTGAAAAAGATCTATGTCTAACAAAATTGTTGGCAGTCTATTTCTTCTTTCTTTTATTCTATTTTGAACCACTGATTTAAATGACCCCAATCTGTTTCAATTTAAATAACATTCAGATATAGGGGTAGCCACTCTAGGAAATTAACTATACTTACAGGGTTCCTGGGACTTTGTAAACCTTAGAAGATCAGACCAGCAGGGGGAAGATAAGTGTTAGTTGAATTTAATTAAATTATTTTTGGTTCATCCAAGTGAGCATGAAAACTTCTTGAGTAATGGAGCCCTGCTTCTCTTTGCTGAAATACCTCGTTTCTCTTATTTTCTTGATGTACTCTTATTCTTTTTTCAAGAGTCCTCTGAAAGGTCTCCTCTATTGGGAAATCTTCTCTGATCCCCAAAACAAAGGAATGTTATTTCCCTTGTGTTTCCATAAAAATCATACCTAGTACTTAACATTTATTAGGGGCCAGACAGGCCCTCTTTAAGCTACAATATAGGCATTACGGCTGGTGATCTTCCCAGCAACCTTATGAAGTTGGTCCCATTATCCCCATTGTACCAAGAAGAAATTTGCGGATAAGCGCGTTGCCTTATAGATAGTAAGTGCACAAAGTTCCAATCCCGGCCATCTAACTCTAGAACTTGTGCACTGACCTATCATATTTGATTGTTTTTTTCCACTCAAGTCTACTTACATTTTCATTAGAGAACTTTACTATATGTTTATTATTTGTATATAGGTGTATCTTCTTTTTGTTTGTTTTATAAGGTATTATTCAATTTTTCAACCACAGTTTCTAGCCCAGTGTTTGGGCATAGTAGTTCTTCAATAAATGCTTTCTGAGTGGATGAACATGGTTGGTTCCATAGTGCTTGGCATTGTGGGAGGCAAATTACATAGTGGTTCCAACCTAGTAGACGCAAAGATCAGCACAGTATATGTAGCATTCAGTGTTCCTCCAGGAAAATAGAAAGCATTAAATAATTAGAACAGAGGGAATTTACTGCAGAGCGTTGGTTACGTGGGTTTTGGAGGCACTGGGACGTCAAAGGATGATGTAGCAACTCTGAGATTAGCAATGGCAGGAAGCTCTTACTGCCCCTAGGCAGGAGGGACACATGGAGGAGATGGAGACGGAAACCATGCCAGGCCTGTACAGAGAGGACCTGGAGCCTCTGGCAAGTTGCACTGGCTACCGGAGATTCAGCCTGATGCAGAGAGTGAGGGTGAGGACTACTGTGCTTCTAATATCTTTCCATTAACTTTCACAGGCTCTCACAGGTGCCTGGGAGACAGCCTGCAAGAGTCAGTTCCCTATGATACAAAGCAGAGCCGGTGGAGGGTGAGAACTAGATCCGAGGTAAGCAAATACAGGACTGGTACAGAGTAGAGGGCTTTGGCATCAGCAAAATGCGGGTTGAAATTTGTGGTAAACTGCCACAAGCTTCTCAAGATGGGGAAGTCTCTCTACTCTGGGCTTTGACTTGGGCTGGTTTGGGGGCTGAGTTTGGCTAATGGGAAGAGTAGCAAATGTATTGCAAGTGGATGATTAATGAATTTGGACCATAATCCCAAAAGAGACAATCCCGAATGCCATAATCCTAAAAATATAATTCTGGAAAAAAAATGAAAAATTCTTTAAAAGACATTTATTTACATTTTTAAAAGGGGATTTATTTGAGAAACATGTAAAAACATGGCAGGACACTTCATAGGCCACTTTATACACAATAAAATAGAACATAATAACCTACATATTTTTGTAAGCATAAACACTCAGGTACCCTAAGGACAGTTGCATGGGTATAACAGTTTTGAACAGATGAACCACATTCATAAAGAAATAGCTTATATATTAATAACTGTGGCCATTTGAAATAGCATGATTAATAACCTAAGTCTTTTGATGAGCTCAATCCAAAATAGCAGAAGAAAAGTCTGTCCCAGCTCTCAGAGAGACACCAATTTTCCTTCTGTGTTTGTTCTCTTTGGGCCCCCAGCCACCTGAACATTGCCCGCCAGCATTGAGGGCAAGTCTTCCCATCTTCCCCACCTAGTCCACTCGGACTCATACTCTGATCTCTGGAAACACCCTCTCAGGCAAACCCAAAGTAATGCTTTACTAGGTTTCTGGGTATTCCTTAATCTAATTGAGTTGATACCTAAAATTAAGTTCACCAATCCAACCCCTGTCAACTTGGCACCTATACACATCTACTTAGACCATACATAATTTCCAAATAAAGACAATAACAAGGTAATAGTTCCACCTAACATGATGCAACTATCCTGTATATAACTGAAAATACACTAATTATGATTTTTGGGATCTTAAGACATGAGGGATTTTAGACTTTAGGAATCTTGATCTTTTGAGATTTCAACATTTGTGATGCTGGTGTTTGGGACTGCACCTTTTGGAATTACAATGGGCACTAAGGATCAAGAAGTGTATGCACATCGGGACTTGCCCTCTTTAGCTGTGTGTGGCAGCTTGAGACTCCAGTGCAAATGAGCCTGAGCTAGCCTTCGGCGTAATGGGAAGCCACGTGGCTGAGAATCCAGGTAACCCAGCTAGACCCAGCTGACCCGGCAGCTGACTGTAGACACACGAGTAAGCACCAGCTGAGATCAGTTAAGTTCAACTCCACACCTATGGATTTGTAAGCCAAATGAATGGTTGCTGTTTTAAGCCACTAAATTCTGGGATAGTTTGTTATGCAGTAAAGCTAACTAATAGATAATCCCAGCTCTGCCGCTTACTAGCTATATGACTTTGTGTAAATCATTTAATCTCTAGATGTTATTTCCCTTCTTTGGGACATGGGGATAATACTAATACTGACATCTCAAGACATTTAGGGAGATTCAATGAAATAATTCATGTAAAATAGAGCCACAGTGCTGGGTACATGATGAGTGCTCTATAAGTTGTAGCAACCTGATGATGACTTCAGGCCTTTTCAGCTAGTCTGTGCTAATTATCGACTCTCTCTATGAGAAAAAACAATGAGGAAGTTATTACTTAACAGGGCGCAGATTGACACAAATGTTTTATTAAGAAGCCGTCTTAATTTTCCTGCTGGCATGAGGCAAATGAAGAGGGCAGATTTTTTTAATTAAAATTTTAAAAGTACCTAATTGTCTCTTTGGAGTAAGACTATATGTAACTGCAAAGCTAAGTCTCTGAAACGGAGAGAATATTCTCCAAGATGTGGCTGGAATAACAATTGTGATTCACATGGAATGTACGTTTGTATTAGAGACACTGTGGATAAGATTATGTCAAAAAGTGCAGGATAATAAATTGCTGAAACTCATCAATTCACATAAAATCAACGTGCACTGCCATATTCCAGATGCTTGATTGTGGTTCTTTAATATAACCAGTTGCCAATTCTTCTCTCTAGAGAGCGATTGACAGATTGTAATGCAATCTGTTGATGTTCTTTGACCGTGTTTCTCAGTCGTTGCTACCACTGCCGAGAAGCTTGGGAGCCTAACCACCGAGGCTTTGCTCTGGGAGCTGTGTGACAGTGTTGGGTGTTGTGGTCATTCTAATTGGTATCAGGAAATGTAAACTATCAGCTAAAGAGCAGGATTTCAAGAGCTTCAAAAAATAAGTAGAAACTGGCTAAGCATATTACACCGAAAAGCCAACAATTAGATTACAGCGTGTGTTTTATGGAACAAGATGTCTTCACAGGAGACAAAGAAAAGCTGATAAAAATGAATTATAGGAAGATTAAAAGACTATAAAACTTGAAGTTTGTTGGAGCTTATGTCTTTAAATCTTTGGGCAGTGATGAGGCGGGGGAAAATGCTGTATGGCTAGGAAGGGAAGCTTGCCTTTGTTCACAGGTCACAATGCTGTTGATCTCTGGTTAGTATACATAATGTTGCTTTCAGCTGATATTTAAATCTCATTTCATTTAATCAAACTATAAAAATAGTACATGTTCATAGGTGGTAGTATAGTGCAGTGGTTAAGTTCTGGAGGCAGCTTACCTGTGCTCAAAAGCTTCCTAGCTGTGGGATTTGGGGAAAGGCATTTCACCCCTCTAGCCTCATGTATATAGCAGGGATAATAGTGGGGCTTATCTCGTCTACTTGTTTTGAGGATAAAATGAAGCTTGGAAAGTTCTTAGAACGGTGCCTGGAAGATAGTAAGCACTCTACAAACATGAGCTATTTGGAGAAAATTTGGAAATGGTAGCAAGGATAATAAACAAGAAAAAAAAATCACCTGTCACTCAGAAGGCAATTACCAGTAATATTTTGAGGTAGTTCCTTTTGGAGTTCATGTATTCTTTTTTTTTTTTTTTTTTGAGACAGAGTCTCACTCTTTTCCCCGGGCTAGAGTGAGTGCCGTGGCGTCAGCCTAGCTCACAGCAACCTCAAACTCCTGGGCTCAGGTGATCCTTCTGCCTCAGTCTCCCGAGTAGCTGGGATTACAGGCATGCGCCACCATGCCTGGCTAATTTTTTTTCTATATGTTTTTAGTTGTCTGATTAATTTCTTTCTATTTTTAGTAGAGATGGGTCTCGCTCTTGCTCAGGCTGGTTTCGAACTCCTGAGCTCAAACAATCCGCCAGCCTCGGCCTCCCAGAGAGCTAGGATTACAGACGTGAGCCACCGCGCCTGGCCAAGTTCATGTATTCTTAAAAGGATATTGGTGAACTCAGATAAACTCCAAAAAGACTGGTGTTTCTATTAGTTAGGAGAATTTCTTTAGTGAAAAAAATGGAAAAGAAGATCATGTAGTTCAAATGCAAACAATTTGTATAGTACAGCAGGTGGGGTTTTAAAAGAATGAAAATTGAAAAGCTGCATTAGGATTGAAGAATAGTTTTTATAAACTGGTTTTGAATATTTACTATATACAAAATTTGGAAAGTTCGATAATATCCAGTGTGGGTGAGGGTGTGGGGAAAAGGATGAATTTAAACACTGCTTTTGAGAGTGCAAATTGGTATAGTCTTTTGAAAGGGCTGTTTGGCAATTTCATTTTTTATTGTACATTTTTAATGTACATACTGTACTTTTAGACCTAGCAATATCATGCTTCAATCTTTTCAAAACAGGGCATGCCGAAGAATTGGGCATTGTCAGCAATAGTAAAAGATTAGAAACAACTTAAATGTCTATTAAAAAGGGGGGAATTTTGATAAACAGTGGTGTTTCTGTACTATGGAATACTATGTGGGCATTAGAAATAGTGAAGTAGATCTACATATAATGTCTTCATAAGAATACGTGCAGCATAATATATTAAGGGACAAAGGCCAATTGCAGAATAATATATATACTATATCACTTATGATATAGCATGAATGTTAAAAGTAAAAAAAAAATTATAAATGTTATAAATTTCTACGTGTAGACAATGTGAAATTGAACAGAGTTACACCAAACTGAGTGCTTGCCTCCATGTTGGCGGGGGGTGGAGGTGTGGGATGGGGACCCAAGGAGGGCTTCACTTTGTCTATATTATTTGAATTATTTACAAAGAGAAGGCAGTTATATATTTCTTTGAAGCATTATTAATTAACTGAACAGATTAAAAGTTTATAAAAGCCTGGGTGTAAATTTATAGGAGTTTTTTTTTTTTCTGGAAAATGGCACTTTCTGTTGAGTTAAAACATATTTTCATAGAAATGTCTAATTTTGCAAAAGGCTAGGGAAAAGCATATTTAGTACATTTGACAAGCAATTTATAAATGAGCAGAAAAACACCCAAATATAAGATAGCTTTTATAGTCTTGACTCAGGAGTTCTACTCTATCTCCATTAAGTAGTTTTTCTAAAAAGGATTAGAAGTGCTAGAGAGGGGAGGATTTTCAAGCTTTTAATAACAGTTATTTAGAGATGAAGCATCTTAGGAGCTCTTCCTTGAGAAACTAAAGGCTATCGGTGCTTTGCAACAGGGCTCTTGCCTTGTTCATGTACTTTGCCAATTCCTTTCAAGAATTTTCAGGAATCCACTGGGCCAATGGTTCTCAAAGTATGGCCCAAGGAGCAGCCTCTGCATCACCTGGATCCACGTCAGACATGCAAATTCTCACCAGCACCTCACCTCAGCTCTCCAGGTGATGTAGTTACGCACTAAAGTTGAGAAACATTGTCTTAGTAAATACTGTGAAGGCAGGGCCCATTGTATTACCAGACCCTCACTCAGGCCCTAGGATGCTGGATTTATTCAGTGAATGAGCTAATTTGGGAGCTGGAGGAAGTGTGGATGCAGCAAGAGAGGTGTTTGTAGGTTACGGAGGTCAATATGATGTATAACCCACCACAGGGTACTGACTTAGCACCTACTGTATTGGAAGATTAAACCAAAAGCAGGGCAACAAGATCTTTGTTCTCATGAAATGTGATACATTCTACCTAGAAGGACAAAACAAATGTGGAATATTCAGAGGCTAATAGAAATGCTGATTTTCTTGTTTCTTATGTTGAGTTTAGAAAAATAAAGTTTTCTGATGGGTTGAATTTGAATGGCTCTTTCTTTGACCTATTTAGCAAATTATGGATTTGTAAATTATTATATATTGCTTCTAGGAAGCTAATAAAGGTTACATAAAATTAGCATGGTCTTTTAAAAATATCAATCTCACTATGTCATTCTCCTGCTTCAAGTTTTTTTGAACTATGTGCCCACTTTTCACAGTGATTTTGAGTATTAGCATTTAAAAATACAAACATTTACTCAATTATTCATATTTTCATTAATTTTTTCACAAGTATATATCAAGCATTTACCATGTGCCAGGCAAATAATAATTCTCAAATGTGAGTACCAGTCCTCAAAGTGCTGAATTTAAAAAATGTAAATGATATGTAATAAAATCCTTCTTTGCCTCAAGTGAAATCACTCACTCATATAATCAGTCCCATTATGTAGTGAAGATTTGGTGGTTATTTAATAAATTTCAATCACAAGGTCAAATAGGATAGCTGATGCTGCAGAGTTGGCTTCCTTGATTAAAGGATCCGGTTTTGCTATCCACAAAGATCAAATAAATGGAGAATTTCAAAATAGCTACTTTATTTTGTGTTGGATGGACATAGCCAGAGATGGGCCATAAAGCTGAGTTGTAAAAGGCAGGATGATTTCAAAGACAGAAATAACACTTAGGGGAATGATCTTTGTGTTATGCGGAAAAGCATTGATTATATTGGGCCAGAGGGAGTGAGGATGACAGACAAGAGGACCAGTGATCTGAGGTTCTGGAATGATCAAGGTGCCCACTGGGAAGTGGCACAGAGGACACTCACTGAATGGTTAGACTTTGGGGAAAAGTCCTCCATTATAAAATGTCTTTTGTGTGCTGCTGAAACCTGCAGATTCAGCCTAAGTTGAGGTGAGTAGATCAAAGTGAGTCTTCTTTACTCATAGATTTGGCACTTTAAATTGTGATCCAGAGTTAGTGGCTGGGAAATCTGACCTTGGATTTCATTAGGGATGAAAAATTCATTGTTTTTAGGTGGAGAGATGGATTCTAGATTGTTCTAGATTGTTCACAGTTCCAGTCCATGATCCTCCAGTGCTATGTCTAGCTCACCTTTGCCTCCTAGGGCCCACACAACACCAGCTCAGTATGGGTCACTAAAAGTTGTTGGATTAACTGCATCTCTTCTTTCTTTATTGCTCTTCAGATAAAGGTCCCTCCTGAGTGAACTCTCCCTAAAGCTGGAAAGACTAAGAATACCTGAGATAAAACATTTGTTTCTGCACAGAAATTTTCACCCTGAAATCTCATCTTTACAGTTTTTTTTTTTTTTTTGAGACAGAGTCTCACTGTGTTGCCCGGGTTAGAGTGCTGTGGCGTCATCCTAGCTCACAGCAACCTCAAACTCCTGGGCTCAAGCAATCCTCCTGCCTCAGCCTCCCGAGTAGCTGGGACTACAGGCATGCGCCACCATGCCTGGCTAATTTTTTCTATATATTTTTAGTTGTCCAATTAATTTCTTTCTATTTTTAGCAGAGACGGCGTCTCACTCTTGCTCAGGCTGGTTTCGAACTCCTGAGCTCAAACAATCTGCCCGCCTCGGCCTCCCAGAGAGCTAGGATTACAGGCGTGAGCCACCGCACTGGCCTCATCTTTACAGTTTTAATAATGAATACTTGACCACTGGTGCAATGGATTTTAAAGAATTGTAAAGAGTTTCAAAAATATAGAATAGCATTTTGCGTGGTACATACTGATTTATTTATTTTATTAATAATATTTATTAAAGTCATCAAAAGATAATTTTTAAAACTTTCAAGAAAAATTGGAAAAAATCCTGACTAGTCCATATGCCACCCTGCCCTTTGCTGTCTTAGTTTACTTAGGCTGCTATAACAAAATACCATAAACTAGGTAGTTTATAAACAACAGAACTTTATTTCTTACAGTACTAGGGGCCAGAAAGTCCAAAATCAAGGTGCCAGCAGAGTAGGTGTCTGGTGAGGGTCTGCTTTCTGACTCATAGATGTAGTCTTCTAGCTGTGTCCTCCTATGGTAGAAGAAACAAGGCAGCTCTCTGGGATCTCTCTCATAAGGACACCGAATCCCATTTTATGAAGAATCCATTCTTGTGACCTATTCACCTGCCAAAGGCCTCACCTCCCAACATCATTACATTGATGACTGCATTTCAACATACAAATTTGGGGGGTACACAAATGTTCTGACCAGAGCACCCCCTCAAGCATCCCGATACCACCATGGTAAGTGGAATGGGAGGAGAAAACATGAGAAACTGAACATTTTTCAGAATCATTCAAGAAGACATTAAGGTATCTAAAGAAAATATCAAAACAGAAGTTAATTTCTCTCTCTCTTTCTCTCACACACACACACACACACACACACACACACACACACACACTCTCTCTCTCTCTCTCTCTCTCTCTCTCTTTTAGGTAAGGTGGGGAAACCAGGCCTATGGTTCCTGGATGGGCTTGAGGCAATTAAATAGGGAGTTTGTCTACACCTCTTTTAACCCTAGCTCCCCATCTATCTCTCTGTGTCTTTCTTCCCACCAGAAAGACCAGACTAATGAGGCACGAGGCTATAGAAGGGATTAAACTTCCTATAACAGCCTATGTTTGTGCCATCGCAGTGCAGGGAGACTTAAACAACTGCCTACTCCTTCTCTTATTCCTCCCCGACATGTCCTTTCTTAAGACTCAGCTCTTTCATTACATCCCCCTGAAGGGTTCACTCCCCTAGGCAGAATTTCTCCTCTGGGAACATTGTACTGTAATTATATGTCTTCATGTCTATCTCCATGAGTAGGCAGTGAGTCTGTAAGACAGCACTTTCCGATTTACTGTTGTATATCCAGTGACAAGTAAGGGTCTGACCTGTAAAAAGTATTCAAGAAACTGAACAAATAAATTAGTCATACCTTGAAGCATCTGCATCGGGAACTGTGACTTTCCAAGCTTAAACACTGAAAGGGGCATTCCTAAGGCAGAGTGAAAGACCTGTGAAATTTTAAAATCTTGACATCATACCTGAGTTATATTTTGAGCCCAACAGCTGAGTGGAGGTCATGCTAATTTAAAGAGCTCCATGAAAATGTTTGAACAACTTCTCCAAAAGACTATTAAAATGATTATAACTTACTCTATGCAGAGGAGACATTGCTTCTGGCCACTGCCCAGAACTCTTGGGAGAGTTAGATGAGCAAGAAATCAAATGACAGATTTATACACTGCTTTACAGTTTATGAATCCTTTCCATAAATTATTTCATCTGATACTCATAAAACACTGTGAAGTTGGTACAGATTTTTATTCTCATTTTTGATATGTGAAAAGTGAGGATCAGAGATGGTAAACGACTTGCCTACGTCACAGAGCCCAGTGCTTTTATCATTCCACTTTGGCTCTGAAAAGATGCCATCTCTGCCATTCTTCTTCTGTCTGAGCAAAGCCAAAGTGTAGCTCCTGTGGTGAAATAATAAGAGTGAACATTTATCAAGTGGTCATTTTGTGTTAGATGCTGGGTTAAACACTGTGCATCGATTCATTTAATGCTCATAAAATGCACTATTATTGCTATGGTTTGAATGTGTCCCCAAAATTTCATGTGTTGGAAACTTAATCCCCATTGTAACAGTATTAAGAGGAGGGACCCTTAAGATGTGATTAGGCCATGTGGGCTCTGCCTTAATGAGTGGATGAATGCCATTATCTCTGGAGTGGGTTAATTATTCTGGGAGTTCCTGATAGGAGGATGAGTCTAGCCTGATTTCTTCTCTCTGTCTCACATGCTTGCATGACATGTGATGTCTTCCACCGTAGGATAACCCTCACCAGATCCTGGCACCATGCTCTTGGAGTTCTCAGCCTCTGGAACTGTGAGCCAAATAAACTTCTGTTTTTTATAAGTTACTCAGTCTGTGGTAGTCTGTTATAGCAGTAGAAAATAGACTAAGAATGATTACCCCCATTTTATAGATGTGGAAACCAAGGCATAAAGAAGTTAATCACTTTTTCCATACTCACATAGCTCTAAATAGCAGTATTGGATTTAGAATTCAGGCTGTCTGACTTCAGAGAACATACTATTAACCACCCTAATACTCTATCTTGAAAGAATACAGGTTCTGAAATTAGACTACCAAGGCTGGAATACTGGCTTCTGTTTTTGCTAACTGGGAGTCCTTGACCGAAACATAAACTCTCCCAGCCTCAGTTTTATGATTTATAAAATGAGATTAAAAATAAAATTAGGAATAAAAGAATGAAATACACCATAATGCCTGCAATGTAGTAAGTATTCAACAAATGTTAATCATTTATTTTTGGTGGTAGATACTCTGTTGTCTAATCTTCGACCACTTAATGGTAGATAGTGACAGGAAGTCATTCCTGGAACTTTGAAAGTTGTGTGTGGCCAATAATGTTCAGGGAAGAGGGTGACCTAATCTGGTGATGTCTTATCTGGGTCTTGGAGGATATATCGGTTAGGAATTATGTATGGCTGCATATAAAAGAATGCTGATTCCTGTGGTTTAACCAATGGAGAATTATTTTTCTCACAAGTCTAGTGATAGACGATTTGGGGCTGCTACTACCTGATATCCAGCCTCCTTTCATGTTTCTGCTTTGCCATCATTGGCTGTCATCTTCAGTTTCTCTCATGGTAACAAGATAGCTGCTATTCCTCTGGCTCATTCTCTGCATTCAGGTAGTAAGAAGAAGAAAGAAGGCACAAGAAAGAAGGAATGGCATCTATTAATATATTCAGAAAGGAAAAAGTTTCCAAAAATTCTAAGCAGACTTCTGCTTACATGTCATTGTTCAAAACTGTATCACCAGGAGCTATTAGAAAGCAAAAAGAACACAGGAAATAGAGGAGCAATTGTGCAGAAATTTTTCCCCTCTCTTTGATCTGCCCTCTGGTGTTCTCTATCCTTTCTGCTTCTGGAAACTGCATGGATTGCATCATTGAGCTCCTGGACCTCTGGCTTCCAGTTTGGTTTGGCCAGTGGGCACCCTGACAGCAGACTGGAGGGAATGAAGAGAGGGGGGTCAGGGTATATTTCTTCCTTCGCTCCCTCATGCAGGCTGTGGTCTTGATCAATGGTCACATCTTTTCTGAAGTTGGCCCTTTGTATAGCTCTTTTCTCTGGGTTCCAGTGGTCATTCCTTCCCTTGTCTCTTGGGGTGACAGCCTGGGAATCATGCGATTTCCTACACCTTGCCCAAGCTTTTGTAAATAGTCCCCTTATTAAACCTTCCTTGAGCCATCCCCGTGTGCACATGTGCCATCAATTTCCTCATGGAACTCTGGCTGACATACTAATTATCTGTGTCTGCCACACAAGGCATATTCTTATGATAGAAATGGGTACATTAAAGACCTATGGAAAATATCATCATTTATTTGGCCAGTATTTATTGAACATCAATGTAGTATACATAATGTTAGATAAAAA
Organism: Propithecus coquereli; assembly: GCF_000956105.1. Lineage (NCBI taxonomy): Eukaryota > Metazoa > Chordata > Mammalia > Primates > Indriidae > Propithecus > Propithecus coquereli. The sequence continues at coordinate 15,940,930 of NW_012137191.1, forward strand.
TTCAATTCTTGCCCTCAAGTAGCTCACAGTTATTTAGACCATTTACATTACCCAACTCTCTCTCCTTGCTCCCTTTCTAAGCTTGTCCGGTCAACTCTAAATGTCAATTTCTCTGTCCATGTAGCTTTCCCATAGGTATAAAATTCATTCTTTATGTTAGCTCAAGATTGAATTGACTAATAATTATATTCTTATTAAAAATGAAGATATGTACTATGGTGCCCAAGAGAAAGAATTTTGGAGTCAGACAGATCAACATTGAAAATAAACTCAGCAGATGTGTAACCACGGGCAAATCACATCGTATTTGTGAACTGGAATAGCCTTACTCAGATGGGGCTAACTTTCATTACTTCCTCTGGTGGCGGTGAGAACTAAAGGAGCTCATATCTCAAAACTGTTAGCATGGTGTCTGGTTCAGTAAATAAATGGCAGCTATTCCAGTTTATATATTACTTTCTCATGAGTTTGTTTGGTACAAGTTATCCTTACATGACTGGTCACCATTTGAGAGACTGAGTGTTGAGTTTCTTGACCTGCAAAAATTAGGAACAGACCCTGATGTGTGATGACTTCCCCAAGAAAACACTACCAAGGAAGTCTCTCTAGTCAGCCTGCAAGTTAGTCTCGATCCTCTGCTTTGCTTGAGGATCCAATCCTTATTAACAATAAAGTTCCAGTCGCTTGAAGTCTGGGGTCTGGGGAATGCATGAGGCCCACTAGTTCAACAGGTAATAAGTAGGATATCCAGGGTGAGCCCAGGTCACAGGACCAGGAAAAAGCAGTAGGGCCAAGAAGGCTACAGGCAGAGGGTGGCTATTTGAATTCAGGTGAGTCAGGAAATGAGGGAAGCATCGAACCGTGTAGATGAGCTCAAGCCAGGGTACAGGAAATCAAAAGCTTAGGAAAAATGCCTGTCAGGCCAGAGACACCGAAGTTGAACCCTGACTACTTGCTTTCTGCAATCTTTTATGTTTTCTGTTCTGACATAGGCAGAATAGTTCAAAGATGCGTGGTTTTGGCCAGAGGAAGAAACGGAACTGAGAAGGTTCACTTAGAGTCTGATGAAAACAGGGAGAGATGGTTTGAAATTTCAGAATTTCTTCCACTAAGATCTTGGATAGTTATGACTCTGTTTTGAAAGAATCTAGAGAGAGTTTCTTCCTGCTTGGCTATTGAATTCACATAAACAAAAGCCTAGGAATAATTTTTCTCATCATTAAGAATTCACAGAATAAACAGTGTTATATTCTTACTCTTTCATGTGGTTCTGATTATACATTGTTTTAAATTTAATAATACCTTATGACTCCATAGCACATTACAGTTTTCAAAATGTTTTTACTTGGATGATCTAACTTAATCCTTATAGCAACAGTGTGAGGTAGTTATTATTATCACTTTGTTGTAGATTCAGTTCAGCTCGATTCTACTGAACATTTATTGAGCACCTGCAATGTGCCTGGTATTCTGCTAGCTGCTGGAGCTTAACTTCCTTTACACAAAAACAAAGACCACCCAAATGAGAATTAGCAAAGGCTTATCCAGAGCTTGCTATGGCAAGGGAGTCAGCCACTATTGCTTGCATTTTGCAGAAATCAAAGGCAGGCTGAAGAGTGAGAAAGCTTTATAGTGAGAAAAAGGGAAGGTTTCAGCTATGGCCTGACTGGAGGTCATCCTGGAAGCTGGAGGTGTGCTATATAGAATTGGGCCCCCTATGTCTTTGGTTAAGGGAGCGTTACTGGCTCTCTTTGATTGGTCCCAAGTTGGAAGTAGGCTCAAAATTTCGGAAATCCATCAGTTATTGATCAATACTAGATATCATGGGTGGATTGCTACCAAGATTTTGGTTCATTTCTTGGACCGGTTGCACCAGAGGTTGTGCATCAGAGCTCTCTTTCTGTAGATGGTCTGGCCACTGTCTGTGTATTCAGTCTCTCAATGGCGTGGGTGGCAAACATGTAATGACATGAACAGGCCAAGTAAGGAGCATCTGCTTGAGAGGATGAAGACATTGAGGCAGGGAGGTTAGCTGACTTGCTTGGAGTTATGAAGCAAGTGGAGTGAAGAGCTGGAGTTTGAAACTGAGTTTTTTAACTCTCTGTTTAGTGCTCCTCCTTGTCACAGTTTCAAGAGCATCTAATTCAGTTTGGGGAAGAGATGAGCACAGATCTTTCTTTAAGTTTAATAGCAGTGCACTGCTGAGCATGAGTTAAAAATTTCCCTTTGCATCTGATATCTGTGTAGCTGTAGATGGTGATCAGCGAGACCCTTTGCTTATTTGTACTAAAAATTTGCCACAAGAAACCTGGTACAATAGTAAAGATGCTGCAGAGACCAGCATTGAGTCTCCAACTTACCAGCCCTGTTGTTTCCTTTTGGGGGCACGTGACTATTTTCTTTTCTCCTGGGATTATCATCATAATTTGCTAAACTCCTGGACAGACTTTCATTTCTTTTTTGTTTTTAACACCTTCTTCCCATCTTACTCCACAGCCATCCTCGGAGAGGTTGACAACTGTGCTGACCACCCTTCCATTGCATGGCTTCACACATTCTATCTTCATTTGTTTTTTTACTAGACACAAATTTACTAGGCAATGACTAGGGGTCGGGCACTGTTCAGTTGTGAGGAATGCAGAGGTGAAAGAAAGTTAGTAAAACTTCCTGCCCTTATGGTGCTTACACTTTAGTGGGGAAACAGATACAGGTAAGTAAATGGAAAAATATGTTATGCTACGTCAGGTAATGATAAGTGCTAAGAAAAAATACCAAGGCAGGTCATTGTGGTAGGATCTCCTGTGTGTGCATGCATGTGGGTGCAGTTGGTTTGGGTAAGGTGGTTAAGGAAGTTCTCTCCAAGGAGGTGACTTTTAAACAGAGGCTTGAATGAAGAGAGGGAGTGAGCCGAGGGAAGTTCTAGAGGGACATCATTCCAAATAGCAAGAACAGCAATTGCAATGACCTGGAGGTAGGAAAAAGCTTGGTGTATTTGAGGAATAGCAGAAATGCCTGTTGGCCTAGAGTGGATTAGTGAGGGAACTTATGTAGCTATCCATTGAATAAATAAATTTTTAACCTGAGAAAGAAGTATCAGTAAAAGCAGAAGGAGAACATTTTAAAGGAAACCTACGTAACTGATGCCCATTATGTTTTTAGTATCAAGAATGTATGTAGCTCTCCAACTCATTACTCCTTTCTATCGGGAATATTATGATGTGTGAAGAAAAACAACAAACTTTGAAAAGAATCATCTTTCATTTTTGTATTATTGTGTTTTGCTTTTATGTCCACATCCTTTGCTTTGACCTGAAATTGTATAATGCTCATGTACTTGAGATTATATATTCAGTGGAGGAAGGGTAGGGGGCATGGGAAGGAACAAGCACACAGTAGATGCCATTGGGTTGCCTGCCCAGCACCAGTTCCTCCTCCTAACAGCACTGCCCTGCCCTTTTATCTAAGAAATGTGCTTCACTCCACACCAACTGTGTGGTTTAAGTAAAGCCTTCATCCATCTTCTTGTGGAAGCCCCTAGCTCCCAACCTCCAAACACCGTGTTGTCCCTTCAGCATAGTTGCTGATCCCAGGATGGACAGTTGACATAAGCTGGCGAATTGGAGACTTTTCATAGATCTTTTCTGGAGCTTGAGAAAAAGATTTATACCCTTTTCGATGGCAAAACCTACAGATAAGTGGAAGGTTGAGATCTGTTGGTAGCCAAGTGCTTGGCTTTGTGGTGGTACCTTACTGCAGACACACCAGCACGGTGACAAAGGTGAGAGAGGCTGGTGGCATTTTATCTCTGGTTCTAGTGATAACAGAAGACTGGTTGTGTTCTTATTCTTCCATTGGTTACTTAAGTCTTCAAATACGTTTCCCTTTTTAATTTAAGCAGGGTGGAATTGTCACTTTCAATCTAAAGATTTCTAAGAAGCGCAAAATGCTTTATAAAATATATCATTTTGAGCTTGGACACATTATTTTTTACATTCAAAATCGTAGTTATAAATACAGTTGTCCTTTGGTATCTGTGGGGGAATAGTTCCAGGACCCTTGGGGACACCAAAATCCTCAGATGCTCAAATCCCTCATATAAAATGGTGTAGTATTTGCATATGACCTACACATATCTTCCCACATACTTTAAATCATCTCTAGATTACTTGTACTACCTAATGCAAAGCCTACGCATCACTTCACATGGATACAATGTAGCACTCAGCATGTGGCAAATTCAAGTTTTGCTTTTTGGAACTTTGTGAAATTTTTTTTTCTAAATATTTTTGACCCACACTTGGTTGAGTGCAGAACCCAGGGATATAGAGGGCCAACTGTAATCCCGTAAGTACCCTAAATAATCCTTACAGGCAAGTAGAACAGTAGTTCTCAAACTGCTGTGCTCACAAATTACTGGGGAATCTTGTGAAAATGCAAATTTTTATTAGTAGATCAAGGTATGTCTAGAGAGTCTGTATTTCCACCAAGCTCCCAGGGCATGCTGATGGTGCCGTTTTACTGACCACAATTTGAGAAGCGAGGAACTAGACAGCATATGTAAAGCATCTAGCACGCAGGGCTGGCAGTTGCAGATGTCCACTGTTACATACGCACCTGTTGAGCTGAGTGAAAACGTTCCTATCCCCAGTGGTCTATTGAGGTTGGCTAATTAAAGATGCTGTCAATTGGGAAAAGAGTTTAATATCAGGCATTATGAGGTTTACCCACCAAAAAAAACCACACTCTTATTTTTTTTTTTTTATTATTCCAGAGTTTTGTGAGGGTACAAACATAGGGGATGGGGGGCAAATCTACAACTAAAGGACACGGGGAGCACTAAAGGGAGGGAAGGGCATGCCTTTAACCCACATTTGGGTGAGGCAAAGACATAAAGTGTCACACTCTTATTTTTTTTAAAAAAAGATTTGAAACTGTGAATAATACATCAAAAAAATCCTTTGACAAACTGAGACCGAGTCTTTTACGGGGACTGCACAGTGTGGTGGAAAGAATGATCATTCCAGAACCACAGAGCCTATGGCTGGAAACTGTGTATACTGTGAAATCCTTAGTTCTCTCATCTGCATGTTGTGGGTAATTTTATGGTCAAATGTGCAAATATGAAATTTTCTTTGTTTTTCAACCGCTGAAGTGAGCTTATCTTTTAATCCTCCCTGTTTTCCTAAGAGCAGAAATTACAATCTTACCAAACCTAACAAAACTCAGATACATTTCCCGTAGTCACTTTTGGATAAAATTCACTCAATTCAATATTCCTCCCCCCACCCCCCGTTTCTTGTCCTACTCTCTCAGGGGATGTCTTAGTTCTGGAGGGCTCATGTGTGGTCCAGGTGTTGGTGGAAGGCATCTTTGCTTTTCAACCTCTTTCTCATTTCTGATGGTGTCATTCCTGCACCTTCGCCTTTACCTGGGCTGCATCAGTTCCTGTGTACATTTTGTGATTCACCAGCAGCATCAGTGATGTACAACGGTGTGGGCACATCACCAGACACATTTATAAATATGGAATATGTTTAACTGTGTTGTCCCGACATCTCTGTCCGATGCTATTCTTGAGTCTTGGAAGCTTGGAGGGGGTATTGGAACTGCCCAAATTTTCTTTGCCTAAATGTGGCTTTTCAACTCCACAGTGGTGACTTGATATTGGAACATGGGATAGGTCAGAACGAGGGCTTCACTGGGAAGGGAGTTACAGGTTTCATTTGCTCAGGAAACACCTGAATCTCCATGGAGGTTTTATCAGCTTTTCCTGGGTCTCAGCCCTGGATGGGCATGGGCAGACGGTCCCTTAGGCAGGACTACCTAAGGTAAAGTCTTCTTCCTTCTGATCTTCTTTACCTTACTAGCTTTTTGAAATTTAATGGCTTTTTGTTGGAAAAGAAAAGGGGGAGAAAATCTTGTACAATATAATTTATTCTTCTTTATTCTGTAGTTGATGTTGTAAACTTCCTTTTCTTTAGTCTCTCATGCCATTAGCTTTTGGGGGTTCAAACTTCATTTTCTTTCTCTAAAAGTCTGATTTTAACATAGGAAACTTTAGTTTTCAAAATTATTTTTTCAGCTCCGAGTTTTAAAAAATCTATTCAGAAACTCATCCCTTGCTCTTAGCTGTGTTTGCCCTTCGTGTAACACTTTTGAACCCACAGGGCAACAGGAAGATTAAGGGAAAGAGAAACTTCACTCATTCTCCCAGAATTTTATCCCTTCACATGTAAAAGGTGCACAGGGTCTTGAGAGAGACAGACATGGGGCAGAGCTGGCTTTCTCTAACCAGGACATCGGTATAGTACCTCTTGGGCTCCCAGAAATGTACCACAAGGTGTGGAGAGGAAAGGATAAAGGCAACAAAAGAAACAGACAATCAATTTTTACTAACTGGTAATTGAATACATTTATATTAAAGACAAATGCTTTATATGTATGTATGTGAATGTAATAAAAACTTTTCTATCAATTTCAACATAGTACCCATGACTAAAATATCAAGCTTATAAGAGGACTATTTAAGCCTCTCCCAACAGCCCTTGCAGGTATCTGTTGGTGCTTTTCTGCCGTTAGGTGCATGCAGTCAGCGGATGTCTCGCAGAAACACTGGGTAAGAGAATTGTTCTAAACTGCTTGGCTGTGTATTAAGACTTAATTCTCCTCTCCTCTTGAATTAAATCCTCTATCTTTATCAAATGGCTAAAGCCCAATCTGTCTAAAAGAGGGAGCTGGCTCTGCTACAAGAATTCATGTTCCATCCTCCCTAGTCCCATCTGTGCCCCGGATGTCACCTGGAGAGACCATTTCTGGAAGAGCAAGGCAGGGACAGGCCAAGGACAAAACGTGGATGAGTCAGGCAGGAGCCATCACCAGGGGGAGGGCTTCTTTCTTGTCTTCTAGCATTGTTCCAGATAACAGGGGGTGTGGATTTGAACTTTCCTTTTCTGTGCCTTTAGAGGCTGCTTTGTGAGATCGCAAAGGCTGTCTGAGACCTTTAGAAACTGTGCATGGCTACCTACCTCTGAATCCTTTTGAGTTGGAACCAGGAGACATTTGCTTCTCTCCCCAGGTTTATATTTACAATTTTAAGGTTATTTCTAATGGGCCATGTCGGAGAAGAAAGAGAAAAAAAAATCATTTTTCATGGAGTTCCCTTCCCCCTACCCAACATACACACACATTCACACACGCTGCAAATGGGAAAAATGTTTGAAATAGCGGCAGACTCTAATTACCCAGGTTGGAATAGGGCCAGGATATTGGTCATTGGATTCTCTTTCTTCCCTCCCCAGTTTCTTTGCTTCTCCCTTCTGTCATCTTTCCCCAGCCATCAGGTGGGTGGGTGGGTTGCTGGCTGGCTGCTGGTTGGCAAACAGAAATAGTTTAGGAGCAAGTGTTCTTGGGGTATGTTCACTGAAGGATGAACCAGAGCAACAAAGAACAATTTTTCTCTCAACGTTCAGCCAATTTACATCCAAGGAGAGCAGGTGGGGAGATGTAACGCATAAAGGACTGCAGATACAGAAATTTAAATCTGAGTGAGCGATAGTAAAGACTTTCCAAAGTGAAGAGCTGGAACATAGAAATTAAATAATCCTGAAGAAATATGAGCAGGATGGGAAGTGTTTGACCCAAAGAGCAATAAATACAGGATGCAAACATTCGTCACTGCAGACAATAAATCACTTCATTCTGAGGGGGGCAGGAATGAACACGGATGCTTTCAAAGAAAATGGATTCCACTGTGAAATGGGTAAGAGAGTAATTAAAACCCATGAAGTTGAAGACACCAGAAATTGAGCAACTTAAGTAAGCCAGGTGTGTTTAATTAACTAGTCTTTTCTTGTTTGGTGATATAGCCTTATGTTAGCAACATCACATTGTTCGTACAAAAAAAATTGTGCTCGCAGATTAATTCAGTCTTCAAAGATACTCCCAGTGAGTGTTACGATTTGTAATCTGGATTTCAAAGCCGCAGTCTGTTGATGTTCAGACAGTTTAAGAGGATTTGTTCAATAAGCAGAGATTTGTCTTGCAACAAGACTGTCTGGGCCACCTACAAAAGAAAGCAAGCTAAACTCCTCAGACCCGCCTTTGAAGCACTCTTGCACCTGGCTGTCCCAGACCCACCATTGCACACACGTTGCTGGTTTCTTTTGGCTACATGATTTCTTTGCTCTAACTAGAATGGTCTCCTCACCACCAACGGCACCCGTCTGCCTGATTCTGGCCAATATACCTTGGGTGATGTTCTTTCTCCTGTCCGAAAAATCATTTTTCTTCAATCTTGGCCAGTCTGTGTATGTAGTTTTTCTTTGGGGCCCCCCATCTGGGATACACATCTTACAAAACACCTCCATTCTGGGATGACAGAACCTCCTGGTTGGGAGGGAGGGATCTCAAAGATTATCTACTGGAGGGCACCATGCGTAGCACATGAGGTGAGGACACAGCCTTCAGAGCCTGAGCTCCATTCAGTAGCAGTTGCTATATACTTAAGCCCTTCGCGAATTCATTAACGGTCGCTATTTTATTTATTTCTCATAGCCATCCAATGGGAGAAAAGTAAAGCACAGAAAGATTAATTACTTGCTATACGAAGTAAGTAAGTGATCTGGAATCATACCCCATATCTATCCAATGCCATGCCTAATGCATGCTGCTACTCTGGACTCTCCAGATTTGGGCAATTTATTTCCATTCTCAGTGCCTTCTAGGCCATATCTGTCAAATGTGGATAAGGATTAGAGAGTATGAACATTAAACACCTAATACAATATTAGGTGCTTTCTAAATGGTAATTATAATGTTATTAGTAATCATGTGACTATTTCACTCCTTGCTAGTTACCAGCTTCACTTGGGAGTTTATTAGAAATGCCAATTCTTGGGCTGGCCCCAGACCTACTGGATCACAATCTGCATTTTAACAAGGTCACCAGGTAAGATTTGTATGCACCTTAAAGTTTGAGAAACATTGGGCCGGCCCATGCTTGTGCACCCAATAAGAACAAAACTTGCTACCTTTTTTTCTTTACTCTTTATTTAGAAATAATTTCACACTTACAGAAGTATGCCAAAAGTACAAAGAACCTTTTAGTCGAGAATGGTATTAGAATTTAAAAGCCATGTGCCAGGTGTGCTCAAGACCATAGGATTCATTCCAGCTTTCCTGCTTTTCCTATTTGTAACTTCCTTCTCTGATGGAGAAAACCTGATTCCATTATCCTCATTATGTGTGTGTACTTGCTCACTCCCTTTATTTGGAACTAATTTCCTGATCTACTTATTGTCCCATTAGACTACCTTCCTTGTGTGGGTCCCATTCTTCCCTGCCTGTTCACCATCCTACCTGGGGTCCTACTTGTCACTTCTTGGGGCAGCTCCTTCTAGTCCAGAGTAGTGGTTACCGAGAGAAGGTTCTTTCTCTTATGGAACCAAAGCCATACGCCTATAGCTTCCTCTCCCACTCCTCCTCCTTTGGGGTGTTGAGCATAAGTGTGCTCAGATATAACATGCTGTGGTTGGAAGAAGCAGGGCCCAGAGCATGGAGACTTTTTCTATAATTGCTCCCTCTGAGAACTGCTCAAAGTTATTTCATCTCCCCTTGTCTATTTCCTGCAGAACTAGGGATAACATACCTACAGATGGTCTCCAACTTACGATGGTTCGATTTAGGACTTTTCTATGCACTTTACGATAGGTGAAAGCAATATGCATTCAGTAGAAACTGTACCTGGAATTTTGAATTTTGATTTTTTTCCTGGGTTAGTAATATGCGGTACAATATTCTCTTGTGATGCTGGGCAGCGACAGTGCACTGCTGCTCCCATAGGCCACGAGACCGCAAGGATGAACAACAGATACTCTACTGTGTTAGAAATGTTTTTTGAATATTGCGCTTTGTGTTTTTGCATCCCATAATGTCTACAAAATGCCTATTCCGACTTAAAATATTTTCAACTTATGATGGGTTTATAGAGACATAACTACACAGTAAATCAAGGAGATCTGTACTTGCAGGTAACTGAGGACCCAATGAGACAACAATATAAATGGCTTAGCAGAGTGCCTGGCTTATATTAAGGGCAAAATAAAATGAGCTTCTCTTTCCTTTCCTCTTTCATTCCCTCCTGCGTTCTCTCGCTCCCTTCTTCCTTCCCTGCCTCCCTCCTTCTTCCTTTCCTTCTTTCCTTTAGTAAAACATTTGCTAAGTACCTAATCTGTATTGCACAACAGTGAACTAAACAGACATGTTCCTTTTCTCATAGAGCTTTCAGAATAGAGGATAAATAGGTATTTTTAAAATATTACATAAATATTCAATTAAAAATTTTGGCAAGTATATGCTGTAGGCCCTAGGATACAGAAGTGAGCTCAGGAGAGAGGAGTCCTTTTCTTGTGGAGTTTATAATCTAGGGGATGAGAGAGACAATAAACAAGAAACAAATAAATAAAGGCATAAGATGACAGCAGATGATAACTAGTGCCAGGAAGAAATGCAAGCAGAGACTGGAGCTCAGTGAGGGAGGGGTCAGGGGTGTGAGATGGGGCTGGAGGGGTAGCTCTGGCCAGGTCAAGTACAGCCTGGGAGACAGAGCGGATTGTTCTGTGACATGTCACTATAGACACAACGTTTAGTGTTTTGAGGGCTTTGTTTCCCTGTCTGTAAAAGGAGATACAAATATTTGCCAAACTGACTTCATGAGGTTGTTGTAAATATCAATCAAGATGAAATATAAGAATTTTGTAAAGCACAACATGATTTTAGTTGTCGTATCCAGTAGGCATTTGATAAAACTCTTGGTGGATGAAGAGATGAACAACGGAATAAGATAACAAAGGTGCAAAAGATGGCAGTCCTTTCTTTGTCATTCTTAGAAGGAAAGAACAAGAGGCTCTTGGAAAAGGGCTACGAATTTGAAATCGCAAGAGAAAAAAAGCTTTTTTAGCAGAGACATAATGAATTTTTAGAACACATTTTCAGGGAGGCAGGTAGACAGCATTTAAATGGCTTGACAAAAACACTTTCTTTAAAATGCAGAAGTAAAAAGGTTAACAATTTGAATCTATCTTGACATTTCCGAGTGTCAGCCCTAGGGCTATTTTCTTCCTCGCTTAGAATCATCATCTTTCACATTCGCTTGAGATTGCTATTTCCTGGGCTGGACCGCCCTCTGCGGAGTGGAGGGTTATTGGGTAGCATCCACACCCCCTGTGCTGCTCTCTCTTCTTCCTTTCACTTACCCCATGTTATTGTGATCACATGGGGATCACCTGGACCACTGTAGTCTTGGACTGTAGTCTTGGACTGGAGCCTGTCCTTACACATACCACAAACATGTTTGTTACACTGAGCAGGTCCCGTGCTCCAAAGATACCTAGGAGGCTCTCCAAGGTGCTTGGAAAACAGCATATTCAGTAATCTCGAGGAATTAGATTGGTCTTAGGGAAAATCAGGAAGAAGGCAAGGGATGTCTTTCATAATTTTATCTATTTTTTTTTTAAAACAGAAACAAAAACAAAAACAAACTCCCGTCTGGATAGCTTCCACTGGCGTCTGATCCCTTCTCCATTTCCTTTTTTCCTGTTCTGTGCCCCTGGAGGCTGACTTTTATGGGCGACATCAACAGAGCTACCATGACTGCTGGCTTTTGGCTGGGCTGCCTGAATGGGTCCCTAGCAGGAGATGGCAGAGAGAGAGGAGAGTATTTTACTCTCTCTGTAAGGTCTCTTCAGACTGAGTGTCTTGGCGTGAAGGTCACTGCCTCTCATGAGGGGTTTAACCCCAGGGGCTGGCTTTATGTGAGCTCCTTCTGAAAATTTGGGTGATTACATTCACCCCTCATCTCTCTGAGCCTAGAGGTGGTAACAGTTCAGTTGCTGCAGTTCGTTCCAGATTATTGTACTATTCTTATAGTTCCCAAACACCTGCACTATTCTGATAGTTCCCATACGCCCACACTTTCGTAAACAGCCCTTTTGTAAATAAACCAGTTTCAACTCATCCTGTTGCAAGTGTCCTATCTCTGTGGGACCCCGACTAACACAGGTCCCATAGTTGCTGGCTGACAGAGCCGGTAAGCATGGCCTGTTTTGGGAAGCAGCACAGTATAGCAGAAAGAGCTTTGAGTTCAGATGAGAAGTGTTTGAATTTAGTTTTGTGACATCCAACTTTGTAACTGTGGGCAAATTTTATAAGTTTCTGGTCCTCCATTATAGAAATAGGATAATAATATCTCTTTATAGAGTTGTTTAAATGCTTGTGTAAAATGCCCACACATAGTAGTAGAGCCTCAATAAATGCTGGTTTTCTCTTATTTTCACAAATGATCTTTTCTTAAAAAAATTTCAGAATATTATGGGGATATAAATGTTTTGGTTACATGAATTACTTTTGTACAGTTTGAGTCAAAGTTATAAGTGTGTCCATCACCCAGATAGTGTGCATTGTACCCGTTAGGTGTGAATTTACCCATCCCCTCCCCTCTCCCACCTGTTTGATTTCTGTTGAATTTTACTACCATATGTACACATGAGTATTGATCATTTAGTTCCAATTTAATAATGAGTACATGTGGTATTTGTTTTTCCATTCCTGTGATACTTCACTTAGAAGGATGGTCTCCAGTTCCAACCAGGTTGTTACATAAGGTATTAGTTCACCTCTTTTTTATGACTGAGTAGTACTCCATGGTATACATATACCACATTTTATTAATCCACTCATGTATTGATGGGCACTTGGGTTGTTTCCACATCTTTGTGATTGTGAATTGTGCTGCTATAAACATTCATGTGCAAGTGTCTTTTTTATAAAGTGTCTTTTTTTCCTTGGGTAAATACCCAGTAGTGGGATTGCTGGATCAAATGGTAGGTCTACTTTTAGTCCTTTGAGGTATCTCCATACTACTTTCCACAGAGGCTGAACTAGTTTGCAGTCCTACCAACAGTGTATAAGTGTTCCTTTCTCTCTGCATCCATGCCAGCATCTTTTGCTTTGGGACTTTTTGATAAAAGCCATTCTCACTGGAGTTAGGTGATATCTCATTGTGGTTTTGATTTGCATTTCCCTGATAATTAGGGATGTTGAACATTTTTTCATATGTTTATTGGCCATTAGTCTGTCTTCTTTTAAAAAGTTTCTGTTCATGTCTTTTGTCCACTTTTTAATGGGGTTATTTGATGTTTTCTTGCTGATTTGCTTGAGTTCTTTGTAGATTCTAGTTATTAGCCCTTTCTTTGGGTATATAGCATCTGACTATTTTCTCCTATTCTGTAGGCTGTCTATGCGCTGTATTGATTGTTTCCTTGTCAGGATCTGTACCTCTCACCACTCACAAAAATTAATTCAGTCTGTTAATGGATAATAGACTTAAAAAATGCCCTTTTATTTAAGAAAAGAGGCCAAATGGGATTAGGAGATGGACAGGCAAGCTGGTGAAAAGGTGAGTTAGGACAATCCCTAAAAATCTCTCAGTCCACATTTGTTTCTGTCTTCCCAGCAGACCCCTCTGCTGAAGAGGGAGCGCAGAGGGGATATGTTTCTTCTCAGGTTGGTGGCACCCTATTTCTGATTGGAGAAGTTCTTGTCAAACAACCAATCAAAGCAGGGCTCAGCCAGCCCCACTGATGTCACCCAGGCAGGGAAAATGCTAGGATCCTGGTACTCAGCAAATGGCAGCAATCATGAGCTGCTATAATAAAAATACCGTAGACTGGGTGACTTAAAGAACAAACATGTGTTGCTCACAGTTCTCGAGGCTGGGTTGTCCAAGATCAAGGCATTGGCAGATTTGGTGTTTGGTGAGGACCCGCTTTCTTGTTCATATACGGCTATTTTCTCACTGCATCCTCACATGCAGAAGGGGCAAAAGAACTCTCTGGGGTCTCTTTTGTAAGGGAACCAAATCCATTCATAAGGGCTCTTCCTTCAAAACCTAATCACTCCCTAAAGGCTCAACCTCCTAATACCATCACATCAGGGGTTAGGATTTCAACATATGAATTTTGGGGGCACAAAACATTCAGTCTATCACAGTGGGTGACTGTCTTAGCAAATGGTGATGATGCTGGAGGGTGACTGGGTTCAAAACCTCCCCTTAGACTTGGAATTGTGTGTGTTGAACTTTCATTCAGCAGCCCCTCAGATGCCACACCCACTGTTTTCTGCCAAGATCTCTCTTACCCAGCTGCCATTTTTGCCCCACATGATGTACTTTCCATGGTAATCAGGTGTCTGCTTTTGACGAGCTGAGAAAATGGATACTTGGAGTACGGAGGGGACAGCTGTAGGCCCCTTTTCCTGTAACCTCTATCTGCAACCCCATTCCAGATCAACACATGATTTAAGGAAAAAATGAACTCTTATACAAATTGAAGACATATTTTCTAATTTTCTTGCATCGCCTAAATATGCTCTTCCTGAGTGCCTCCCATAGGGAAATTTTGGAGGCCTCCCCTGCTTTTCTGCACTTCTTACACCAATGTCCACCTGGGAAGTCCTCTGGGATTGCCAGTTTAAATGCAATAACTTTCTGAAATAACTTACTATTGAGTGTCTGATACAGAGCAGATATTTCCTTGCTTTCTTTCCTGTGTGCTTCCAGAAAGCTACATACAACCCGACTCATGAGGGAAGCTTTGGGGACCATTCAACCATCTTCTCTTTTCTGGCTAAGGCTACTCCTGCTAACTCGAGAGGATTTGCACCCCCTCCAAAAAATAGCTGTTTTCAATTTTTTTACCTCCCCAACAAACACACATTTCTGTCCTGCATAATGACTAATGCTCACATGTAACATACACCACTAAGGGCACACATTGATTCATCATTTACATTGAAAAAATGCATTTTGAGTATCTCCTCCATGCTAGGCTCTGTTTCAGGCCCTGGGGATGTGAAGCAGTTAAGGGCCTTGCCCTTCAGGACTTTCTATTCCCAGATATTGACCATTTCCTCCTATGATCAGCAACAAAGCAAACCAAAGCAAAACAAAAACACAAGAAGTACAGCAAATGGTATGTCAGCCTTTTTCCAATTGATGATAGGGGAGGGAACCCAGTCGGTGCACTTGATGACTGAAGGGTTAAGGTTAAGTGCTCAAACCTTGCAGGCAGACCACTTGGGTTCACATCCAGGATCTATCACTTACTAGCTGTGTAACCTTGGGAAAATTACTTAACCCCTCTATGCCTCAGTGTTCTTGCCTGCAAAATGGGGAACCTATAGTACCTATAGAGAGTTGTGAGGATTTACAGGGCAAACCATTCAGAAGCCCTCCATGAAGTTCGTCTTTTTAACATATGAACAACAATTACACAGCTGATGGCCAAACACCTTATGTGAATTTAAACCCTCATAACCCTATAGGTATGGACTATTATTACCATGCTTATTTTAGTGATGAAGAAATTAAGACACAGGAAGATTAGGTAACTTGCCCAAGATCACATAGTTAACATGTGCCCAAGTCTGAACCTAGGCCATGGGAGGCCAGAGTCTGGTCTCCCCTTCATTATTCTATGTTATCAAGGTGCTGGCCTCCACCTCGGTCATAGACAGGCTTTGGATTATTTGTACCATTTCCTTTTTAAATCAGGAAATACATCAGGTAGTAAATGAGTGTGGATGACCCCAGCATTTTTTATCATGACCTCCCTATGGCCTTTTCCTCTTTTGTCCCAGAGCAGACATATTGGGGTGCCCACTGAGGGGTTCAAAGGTTCCAAGATCCATGTTGATTAAATAAAAGAAATTGGACCAACTCGAATGAAAGTGCACAGCATATGCATCTTGCTGGTGTTTCCATCTCATGCTTCCCTCATGGATAATTTCACGTCTTTGTGATGGTATCTCCCCACCATCTGTGTGAATCCATGACGTCTGGGAAGTGTTGTTCTGCCCCTCTCTCCTCCCTGGATGAAATGGGCACAGCCATTTTCATCTCACAATAGAGGGGACATTCTACTGCTTCTTGCCACACACAGAGGCCCCCAGTGATCTTGTTGCCCTTCACTAGGACTTTGCATTCTCTATTACCTCCAAAGGTATCTGTCTTTGCCAGTAAAGTGACTTGAACTGAATCCATTATACACAAGAGGGAGGATCCCCCATTGGCTTATACTACAGCTTTATGGCATTTTTCATATTAATCTATTTACTTCTTAATATAGTATAATTTATGCACTTTTTGACTACGGCCATGCATTCAGCAAATGTCTTTATTAGACTGTCTGTAGCAATGCTTAGATCTGTTTCCTGTGAGCTGGCTATTAATTTAGATTTGTTGGTATATGAGAGCATTCTCCTAATACTTGTCCTCTCCAAAGTTCTCCTATTGAGATCAAAATGTGAAAGATTACCACATATAGTTAGTAGACAAGGTATTTGTTCCTAAGGCTGTCTATTCAAAAGAAAGATGTACATTTTGCAAGATATAATTCTAGTTGTGGGCTGAGAATCTTACTGATATTTCTTTATAATATATAAGCATGGTATGGCAATTTGAGATATTATTCCACAAAGCAATTATATAAGGAGGGAGGTATTATGAATGAATCAAATAGTCTCTATCCGTCTTTCTCTCTTTCTCTCACACATACTTAACGCATGTACATGCCCTAAGTTATACCACACATGCCTACACACACTCACACCACTCAGACACTCACGCAAAATAGGGTGGGTGATTTCTCCTACCCCTGCTGATAGATTTTCACTGATTTTTTTTCACATCACTGTTCTCAGTAGCTGTAATCACCTCTCTTTCCATTTTCTGTCTCTTAAAGACATCCTTTCCCTCCTTTAAAGCCCAGATCAAATCCCACCTCCTCCGCAAACCCTGCCCTTATTAGTCCAGCCCACTCTGTTCTCTTCCTTGTTTCTGTTCATACAGGATTCACGGTCAATAACGTACCATTTGAGATTATATTAATAGTTATTATCTAACTGCTTCAGGTGAATTATTAATATGTTGTCCAGAAGAGGTTAGGGACCCATGAGGAACTCTGATGAGATGGATCTCACGGTGCGGGAATAGGGTAGGTTTCCAAAAATTTTAGTTGCTTCCAATGTGAAATAGTAAAACCTTTTATAGTCTTCATAAGCATCTAATATAATTCTGGGGCTATAATTGGTGTCAATAAATATTTCTTTGTGTGATTTATTGCTAATTAAGTCAAGACAATAGCCTGTGATAAAACAGTAGGCTTAAAAATCTGTAACATGTTTAGCACCAGATAATCGTTTTTTCCTAGAACAGGAAGTTTTTCATTGATGTAGTTTTTATGAAGCTACATGTGCAGGAGTAGGCTTTGGGGATGTTTAGACAGAATCTGTCTCTGAGGAGCTCTTAGAAAGTTGGCTTGAAGTCAACACCGCTTCTGGGTTGTCCTGGGCAGGGAGAAACTGATGAAAGCAAAGGGCTGGGAATTGAGTACAGAGGAGAGCTCAGATCCCTCTTCCCTTGTGTGAAAAGAAGACTGTTTTCCTCAGTGCCTACAGTGGTGCCCGGCCCTGGTAGGGACACAATACATATTTATTAAATTAATGTAGATAAACTCTACCAATACTGACGTCAAGCAAGATTTTTTGTCTGTTGATTACAAGTATTCATGCCAGGCAGTATTTCTGGAAGAAATTACATTGGCAGGATGCAAAGCCCAAGATGATCTTTGGATAACCAGTTGGCCATGTTTTTGGAGTTAAGCACTGATGTGTGCTATAGATTACTTTCAGTGGCCAAATTATTCAGTTTCAATACCAGTTAGCAACTTGATTAAAATGTACCAGAATCAGGACCTGTCTTTCTCTTTTGTCTGGTGGATCCTTATTTATTGCTTACACAATTTACCATTTTGCCTAGAAAAAAGGCTTAGAATGCAGAGAAGCTTGTAACAGGTGTAGTGTATGTTCTTGTTTTTCCTAGTAACAGATGGTGCTGAAAGAAGATCATCTCTGTGGGGCCATTACAGGATAATGCACAGGAATAAATAAGCACAATGATGGGTCTCAGCGAAGACAGCGGGGTCTTGGGGTCGGTCCAGTATTTGGAAATGGTATATATA
>NW_012137191.1:15959053-16001800 GCF_000956105.1 Propithecus coquereli
ATTTACACTGAGCAGGTTTATCTATCAGCTCAGAAAGACCTGTCTAAAACTCTAGTTCTTTCTTTTCCATTTTTCTCCATACAAAATTTTCCCCTACAAATCAACCAATCCACTTCTCACTTGAATTATAGGTAGTGTATTAAAAAGGATCTAAATAAAGGAAAGTTCTTTCTGACAGTGCTTTGTACTAAAAGGGAGGAGGTAATTTTCCTCGGAGTTCCTCCCCAGCCCCCAGCAATTTCTGTTTTTATTTTAATGGATTTTATGGAACTTAGTCTTTGATCTTGCCCTCTTAAAAACCAGAGGAGAAACAGAAGGTTAATTCCAGCAATTCTACCCTAATGTACCTCTGCTATTTTGCATGAAGAACACGACTTGAATATAATTTAACCTGGTATTGGACTCAGAATATGATTATTTTCTTTTGTGCAAGGCTAATTTTTATCTTTCCTGAAAAACTAACCCCCATGGGTCTCAGTGTGTGTGTGTGTGTGTATGTATCAAATATATATTTTACACATACTGAATATGTATATATTATCCATAAATTCAGTAGAAACTCTTATATTTGTCATATTTAAATACATGCTTAAATTCGACAATGCCACGGCAATATTTCAGCAGGATCTAGGCTCATCATCTCTCTTTCCTTGTTTACATTTTATTTCTTAATATCCCAGCCTCAGCAGTATTTGAGGAATATTGTTCCCTTGGCCTAATGCAATTTTTTCCACATGATGTATTCTTAGTCTGTCCCTTATCTTCCCTTCACTTGCTGACACCACTGTTTAGTCCATTTGGGACTAAAATGCATTGAAAGCAAATACGTACTATTTTAACATTCTGCCTAACTCTTTAACACAGCTATGTTCATTAGCAAGAGAGTCAGTCTGTCTAGCAGGTTGGTTAAATGGCCTTCATCTCTTTTAAGAAAAAAGAGCGAAGAATTCTATGGTGTCTTTGACAAAAGGTGGAGCACAGACACGAGCTTATCAAAAATAATATTTCCCAAAGCATCTGAGTGTGCATGTGTGTGCACGCACATGTGGGTTTATATAATCATGTATCCACAACTAGATTTATTTTTCTTGTTTCTCAACACCATAATTATTGATGCTTTCTGAAATCTCATTATGCATCTGGATCTAATACCTACGGAAGTGTTTCCTTTTCTATATTTTTAAAAAATTACATTAAATGTAGGCATTTAAAATGTGGCTTTTGTACAGCCAAAGTTTATGTTAATACAGGCGTTTGAACTATGGCTAACCTCCGCAGTTCAAATGCCTGTGGGCCCCAGTGGGTTAATCTTTGATTGCTTCCTCTACCTGCATCCTCAGAACTGAAAGAAGCGTGCATGAGAAAGAACAAAAACAGACTGTCTTTGTGATGTCACGTGCATCTGCCTCTAAATTTCGGTATGGAACATAAATGGCAACAAGAATTGAAAGAGAAAACAGAAGAGAGATATCTCTTGAACTGGGATGATTCCAATTTAAATCACTAAATTAATTATTTCTTCAGGTTTTGCAATTCCTCAAACACTGGGTCCATGCATGGGCGGTGATGGGGTACATAGGGCAAAAGATGATTCATAAGAATTGGCTAAATCTGAAAAAAATCCTGTGTCATCCTCCTCCCTTCCCCCGCCTCCAATTTGGCTAAATTGGCAAATAACAATCACTGGAGTATAAACAAAGCTAAGAGAATGATTTTGGTTTTTCAGGGCCTTGTGTCTATTAGCAAGGAACATGCAGAGAAGCAAAATTATTGCAATGCTGATCATATAGACTAAGCTTATTAAATGAAAACAATACATTCTATAACTGAGAATCACATAAAAGAAAACTGCCACTTTAGTTGGACAACTTAATATGAATTCCTTTTATTGTTTACTGTGTCTAATTAGCCTTAGCTCCATTTTATAGGCAATATTTAATCCTTTGTATGTTTAATTTATTTTTTTTAAATATTATCAACTTACCTCGGGTACAATGATCTATTCCTGTCTGGTAGGAATAAATGTGCTCAGGAGTAATTGCAAGATAAACATTGCTTAGAAATCATAATTTTTCTATTGTATTTGTCTAGTTAATAAAGAGAGGCATTTTATTTTCCCCTCGTGACCACTTGTACTTTGTTCAGTAATTAAGGAAGCGAGTCGATGCTCCTAGATTGTAGCCTTTCTATAACCTTGGCAGATTTGTTCAGAATGCCAGAGTCAATTGTGTTATGGTTTGGGGTAGTTATGAAGAAGCCTAGGATGAAACCAGGGAGGATTTTAATAGTAACACCTTAAACTAGTACCAATATTGTCATAAATATCAAATATATTCTGCCTGAGAGTAAGCTGCACGTTGCTTTTCAGCATGGATGTTTCAGATTTTTCAGCAACACCTCTTCAATCACAATGAAAGTACATTTTGTGTCTGTGTATTTTCATGTACACATGTGCTCACAGGGGAAGCTGCACCTTTGCTGTTGAATGATGATTTGAATCCTGGCTCTACCACTAATTAGCTGCATAACCTTAAGGCAAGTTACTTAACCTCACTAAGCCTTTGTTTTCTCATCTACAAATTGAGACTAATGATACTGTTTATTTCATAGTATTAGTATGAGGATTACATGAGGAAATGCATGTAAAGCACTTTGTATGGTGCTTAACATATAGGAATTTAATAAACATTTTAATTATTACCATTGTTAAAGTGTATTTATATACAGACTGTGCATTGGACTGTTAGCTGATTTTTGCATGAAGTTCATGAAATTATTCTACTTACTTTCTTTTGAATTTATCAGTACAAAGCATAGTTACAAGCAATCCTTGTGAGGTACACTTTCCTGCCTTGTTCTAGTCATGCTTCAGGTCTCCACCCAGATGTTTCCTCTTCATAGGAGCTTCCCTTTGCTCTGCTCCCCCGGCTGGGACGCTCTCTTCTGGATGGCACGGCACTCTAAACTCACCTTCATGGAGGCTCAGTCGTTACGTGGGTATTGTTGGTTTCCATGTCTTCCTCTCCAAAAGGGGAACTTCATGCTTGTTAATCTCAGCATGGCTGTTGCTTTGTGCACATGTAGTTATATAGCAAGAGATCAATAAAGGTTTCTTGAATAAATAAGCAAAGTATAAAATACATTTATTTATGTATGCAAATGCCAATCTTCTTTCAGTGATGTTCTTCCTTATATTCTTTTTAGCCATGTTTTTGTTTATTAATCAAGTAATCTTCTGAACTTGTGGCACATGTTCTTAAAATGTTATGTTGAGGTGAAAGACTTCTACACTGAAAACTATAAAATGTTGCTGAAAGAAATTAAAGATGACCCAAATAGGTAGGGAGACATCTTTAGTTCATGGATTAGAAGACTTGATATTGTTAAGATGTTTGTACTCCCCAAAGCAGTTTACAGATGCAGTGCTTTCCCTATCAACATCCCAATGGCATTTCAGCAGAAATAGGAAAATTCGTCCTAAAATTTGTATGGAATCTCAATGGACCCTGAATAGCCAAAACAATTTTGAAGTAGGATAAAGTTGGAGGTCTTACACTCCCTGATTTCAAAACATTACAAAGCCACAATAATAAAACCACTGTGGTATTGACATAAAGGCAAATAGACCAATGGAATAGAACAGAGAACTAACAAATAAACTCTCATGTATATGGTCAAATGAATTTTAAATGAGGGTTCCAGGACCATACAATGAGGAAAGATAGTCTTTTCAACAAATGATATTGGAAACACTCGATATTCACATGCAAAAGAATAAAATTGGATCTTTATCTTATACCGTATATAAAAATTAATTCAAAATGGATTAGAGACAAATGCAAGCCCTAAAACTATAAAACTCCTTGAACAAAAACAGGGGAAAAGCTTCATGACATTGGCTTTGGCAGTGATTTCTTGGATGTGAAACAAAAGCAAAAATAGATAAATGGGACTGTATCAAACTTAAAACTTGTACATGAAAGGACATAATCAACAGAATGAAGAGGCAACCTACAGAATGGGGGAAAATACTTGCAATCATATATCTGATAAGGGGTTAATGTCCAGAATGTATTCAAAACTCCTACAACTCAACATAAAAAAGCATGTAAGCAGATTAAAAATGAACATAGAATAAATATATTAAAAAAGGCTCAACATCACTAATAAAATAAGTTAAGCAAATCAAAATCACAATCAGACATCACCTCACATCTCCCCCCCCAAATCCCCAGAAAATATGAAATATTGGTGAGGATGTGGAGACATTGGAACAATTGTGGACTGTTGGTAGGGTCATAAAATGGTGTAAATGCTACAGAAAATAATATGAGTTTTCTCAAAAAGTTAAAAATAGCATTACCGTGTGATCCAGCAATCTCACTCCTGGGTATATGTTCAAGTGATATGAAATCAGTGTGTTGAAGAGATGTCTGCACTCCCATGTTTATTGCAGCACTATTCAAAATAACCAAAAGGTGGAAGCAACCCAAATGTCCATTGGTGTATAAGTGGATAAAAAAATGTGGTATATACATACACTGTAATATTAGTCAGCCTTTAAAAGGGAAAATTCTGTCACATGCTACAACATGCATGAAACTTGAGAACATTATGCTAAGTGAAATAAGCCAGTCACAAAAAGACAAATGTTATGTGATTCTACCTATATGAGATATCTAAAATAGTCAAATTTGTAGAAACAGAAAGTAGAATGGTGGGTGGGGGTGGGGAAGGGAGTTGTTGTTTAATGGCTATAGAGTTTCACATTTGCAAGATGAAAAAGCCCTGGAGATCTGTTTCACAACAATGTAAATATACTTAACACTACTTAACTGTTCACTTAAAAATGGCTAAGATGGTAAATTTTATGTTACATAATTTTTACCATAATAAAAAATGTATGTCATGCAGTATTTACATTAATTGCACATCCTTTTATTTTCTTCCCAAGATCATATGAGGTAGGTATTTAGCTGGGTGGGGAAGCAAACTTATCTAAAACTATCACATATTTAGCTGTCTTAATTAGTATGTTGACATACTAATCATTAAAGCTAGGATGAAAAGAGACTAGAGCAAGCATAGTAAAAGTAAAATTGTCATCCAGGAATGATATTGTTTATGGAATTTAGTTTGCTACTTACCAATAGCACAGATACCAGATCTCCAAATAAGAACCAGATCTCCAAATAAGAACCATAAACATATTTGTTACCCTAAGGTGACAATCTGGCTACATGCCTTCCTTGGGCTAGGTTTTATTAGTTTACACGTGAACATATAAAGCTCAGAAGGATCATGCACTTGCTCAGGATTGCACAAACAGCACAGCACGCGTGGAGATTCAAGCCAAGGTTTATCTGACTCTAGTCACACCCCAGGCTTTCTCTGTACAACGGCTTCAGGGTTGAAGTTGTTACCGGAAAAACTCCAAACTCTGTAAAATAAAGAGGTTTATTCTGAACTGAATGTGTGTGACCACTGGCCCAGAGCACATGGCCTCAAGTAGTCCTGAGAAAAGGTGCCCAAGGCGGCTGGATGACAGTTTGGCTTTATATATTCATGGAGATAGTAATTACACTTAAAATCATAAATCAATACATGGAAGGTGTCCATTGGTTTGGCCCCAAAAGGTGGGTCATCTCAGAGAGGGGGCTTATAGGTTATAGGTGGGTTTAAAGATTCTTTAATTTGTAATCGGTTACAGAAATGAAGCTTTGTTTAAAGGCTTGAAATGTTTTAAGTTAAGATAAGAAGTCTGTTAATCAGAGACAAGCTGCTGGACAGTTACTGAGACTCAAGTGATCTGTTAATTGCTGTCCTGCAGGTGTGGTTTAAGCTTTGTCTTGCATGGTCTCAGGTCCTGTTAATGATTTAAAAAGTATCTTATTGCTACAAAGAGTAGCTTCAAAAAGGAGGGGACATTACAAGGCGTATCAGACCTCCCTTCTCCTCATGGCTGGCAACTCAGCTTTAAGGTTTTCCTGGGGTCCCCTTGGCCAAAAGACATCAATTCAGTTGGCTGGGGGAGGAGGTGGGGAGGGATTTAGGGATTAAGATTTCATTTTAGTTCAAAAAGTCATTACTTCATTTGCCAGTAGTTTTGCTAATGTGGCAGGGTGCCTGCCTGGCCATAATCTGAAAGATCCATGCGTTGCTGCAGCATCACCAAACCTGGGCCTGGAGGACATAGCCCTGCAGAGCCTCTTCTGTCTTGGGTGGGGAGATCAGTGGGGGCTGGGAGTGGGAGGCAGGAGCAAGGCTGGGAAGAGAAGCAGCACGTAGCCAGCATCCAGGGATGCTGATCTACAGAGGGGCAAACATATCTGGAATAAAGCAGCCAAATATAGTTTTCTCTGTCTTGCCAAAATAGACAATAAACCTGGTGTGCCAGTGTGTGCATATCTGTGTGTATTTGCGCATATGTGTGTGTACTTATCATGATCTCCTCAGTTGCATGTAAAATAGCAGTGATTTAAAGTCTACAGACCCAGTAAAAATCTGAAACTAAAAATGCAGGATTCAGTGTTCTATTTTATTGTCAAAATTTCAAACCCTTAAATATATGTGCTGAGAACTTTTCTAATTTTCCCCTTTCAAAGAAATTAAAAAAGAAAACTGAAGACAGAACAAGTATTATACCCAAGTGGGGAAATGTTTTAATCTCTACTCCCTCTCCTCAATTTTTTTTTGTCTATTGACTGTGATTTGGCCATGGTAGTAAATTAGTAAATAAATCTATTTCTTTTTATAATTTTATTATATTACATAAGTACTTCTATGTTTCTTTATATAATTTTTTTAATAAACATATTTTTTCCTGCTTCTACCAAATAACTATTGTATGGATATTTAAAGAACATTGGTTTGGAGGGGTGCAAAATCCGTAGCCAGCTCAGGGAGCCAAATCATATAACTGTTTGGGATGCTGACAGAACCAGGAAGGAAGCTTTGTCCCTGTTGTAGTTTTGGGCATTTGGGCCTCTCAAAAGTTTTTTACCTTATTCCTAAAAGGCACCTCTACCCACACACTGTGGCCCCAGCCTCAAATTTGAACATAAATTTGATTATTTCCTTCCTCTCTGTTCACCAGCTATACCAGGAAAATCCATCCTTTCAGATTTCTATTGACTTTTTAAAAATTTTACCCACTTTCCTCTTCTGCCCCCCTCCCCCATCTCTTTATTGTCTACTGTGTGATGGACTGAGTTGTATCACTCCAAAATTCATATGTTGAAGCCTTAACCCCTCAAGTGACTGCATTGGAGATAGGTCTTTAAGGAGATGATTAAGGCTAAATGAAGTCATGATGGTGGAGCTCTAATCTAGAGAACTGGTGCCTATAGAGAAAGAAGGAGGAGGAGGAGGAGGGAGAGGAGGAGGAAGAAGGGGAGGAGGAGGAAGAGGAGGATGAGGAGGAGGAGATACTAGAGATCTCTCTCCATGAGAGGATACAGCAAGAAGGCAGCCATCTGCAACCCAGGAAGAGCACCCTCACCAGAACTCAACTGTGCTGACACCCTGATCTTGGACTTCTAGCTTCCAGAACTGTGAGAAAATAAATTTCTGTTGTTAAGCCACCCAGTTTATAGTGCTTTGTTATGGCAGCTTGAGCTAACTAATACAACTACCTTGGCTCACAACCTCACCCAGATTACTGGATAAACTTCCTACCTTACCTCCTTGTTTCTCACATTGTCCTCAATTCACTCTCAATAACTAGTCAATGTCTTGACTAGCTTTTGACATGCTAATTCTCCTAAGTATTTACTAAACAAGAAATGAAAACACATTACGTTAAAAAGACTTGTACAAGAATGTTTATTCATAATAGTCCCAAACTTGAAATGAGTGTACATCAGTGTACCCAAGTGTACATCAGCAGATGAATAGATAAACAAATATTAGCATAGTAATACAATGGACTATTTTACAGCAATTAAAAGAAAATAATTACTGATACAGCCACATTGATTAATTTCAAAAATATTATATTATGCTGAGTAGATGATGTTAACCACAAAAGAGTATCTTCCATATGGTTCAATTTATATGAAGTTCTAGAACAGGCAAAACTAAGCTGCAGTGTTAGAAATTAGAGCAACAATGTGGGAGGGGATGATGTTGATTGGGACCAGGCATGAAGGAAGTTTTCAGGGGTGATAGGAGTGTTCCATATATTGATTAGAGGTGATCACATGTGTTTGCACATTGGTCGCAGCTCACAGAACTGCATGCATAAATTTATCCATTTAATTGTATTAAAATTATATGTCAATTAAAAGAGTAAATGCACACAGAGCTGCTAATGAACTAAGTATACCTTATCTGGGGCAGGGAAGTTGTCACAAACTCTAGCTTTTTTATATTTAATTTGATTCCAAATAAAAGTGTGACCAGAGAATATTTTAGTGTAATATTTCAAATATTGGCATAAGATTTGTAAAATGTAATCTGATTGTGTTGCTACCACTAGTTTCTGCCTGTCCAGTGTCCTGACCCTCTTATTTTGCTTGTAAGGTCCCACATTTTCTTTGGAAGTTTTCTCTCAGTATTGCAAGTGATCTTCATGAGACCGTTCATCATGCTGTCCCGCTCACTTCCATCAAAGTGGTGGGCAGAGGACACAAGGAGGTAGGTCAATGCGTCCTTCTCTCCTGGAAACCAGAGTCTTGAGAAGAGAGACCCAGGGTTGGAGCCCACTGTTCTGTTGGCAGTCCTTAAAATATTTCTGGCTGAGATCCCCAGTGTTCCCTTGGCTCCTTCCTTTCTTGAGGCTTCGAGTATCACTATGTCCTTTACTCCTTGGAGCTTCCTTGTATTTTTCCAATAAATTGTTTGGCTTGTCTGGTTTATATAGCTAGAGTCACCTTCTGTTGTTCGTAGCCAAAGAGCCTGTACACCTGTCAGTGGCTTTCCATTGTCCTCATCATAAAGTCCAAATCCCTGCACATGGCTATTTAGGTTGGGCTCCCTGCAAACAGAGCCTGAGCAGGGATATGAATACAAGTGGATCATTTGAAATGTGATTTCAGGAGGAACTGGTAGAGGAGTGGGGAAGTGAGATGGGGATGGGAAAGAAAGCAATAAAGGGTTCAAAATCACTTTAGTTGAGATGTGGATTGCTGAGATTTTGTTCAGCAGAGGATGCTGGGAGATAGTGCAGGACACAGGAAGAGCTATCGCACCTGAAAAGCAGGAAAGCTGCGAGTGTTCTTTATCCTCCAGCTCCCATTTGCCCCTAGTCAAGGGCTGTTCCTGCTGCATTAGCTCCCTGGAGCTCTGAACCTGATCCTCTCAGGGCTGAGAGAAAACTCTCAGGCGTAGAGTTATAGTTGTGGGCAGTAAGATACGATCAGCAAGAACCGAAAAATGGTGCTGAGATGATCTAGTTGAGCAATGAGAACATCTGCCAGAATAGCTCGAAGGGTCCTGACCACACCTCCCCTTGTATCCTATGCTCTCGCCATACAGAGTCCTTTGAGTTTCATGCTCTCTCAACTCTCTAATGCTTGCTCCATGACTTTGCTTAGCTGGAACCTTCAGTGTGGAACATGCTCCCTTTTCCTCCTGTCTTTTTCTAACTCCAGCCTCTCCTCTTGGCTCAGATGCTTCTTAAACCAATGACTCTTCCTGAACCACCCCCAGAGCAGGAATAGACCCTCTTATCTGAGCTTCCATTGTACCCCATTCTTCATGCATCACTGCACTTACCACTTCTGCATTAAGTGTTTATTTCTCTGCATTTCCCATTATCTTCTTAATGCC
This sequence comes from Propithecus coquereli, assembly GCF_000956105.1. Classification (NCBI taxonomy): domain Eukaryota; kingdom Metazoa; phylum Chordata; class Mammalia; order Primates; family Indriidae; genus Propithecus; species Propithecus coquereli. The sequence continues at coordinate 15,968,825 of NW_012137191.1, forward strand.
ATGGGAGCAGCAACCTCATCTTGTTCACCAAGGTGTTCCCATAGCCAGGGACAGAATCTGGCACTCAAGCACTTCATGTATGAAAGGATCAGTGTGTGAAGAAACTAGATAAATGAGGAGCAGGGAAGGGACAGAGTGGGAATGAAATAAGAGGGTCCACACTGGTGTACATAGAGGGTTGACATTGCGGTGCAAAGTGCCTGGCTGTCTGGCAGGTGCTTGCTGGTATGGATCGTGGATGGCTTGGCTGGATTCAAGGCTTCAGGATCAGGCTGGTAACTTTTCATTGCCAATGCTATGGGCACGCTATTTTTCCTGTCTGCCCTGTCACCCCTCCACCCCCATGCTCTACCATTAACTGTACCTTTTCCTGATCCTTAATTTCTTATGAGCAACTCTTGCCCATTGAGGGCAGAGTGGTTTCTCACTTCAAAGACATTGGAATACTCTGTCTCAGGATAACATCCCTTTGTAAATTTGGACTATTTTGTATCGTATTTTGCCAAATTCTACAGATACCTCTACACTTAATACTATAGATATGTATTTTTCTGACCTAAATTTTCATGCTACTTTTTTAGCTTTTAAAAGTAAAATTTTAAAGGCTGCTTACAAGTTATCAAACAAAGAATTTTTACCTTCACAAAGGGCCTGCAGGGACTTTTTCCCAGTATGTATTTCAGCATCCTATGGATGCTAAAGTCTCCGGGAAAGCCTAGAGTCTTGCTAATATTATAGAATGTGGTCCAAACTAGGCAATTACTCGAGGCCTCTCTGTTCCTAATCATACATGAAACCAAGAAAAGGAAATTATTATTTTTTTAACCACAGGTGAGCCTCTAATGAATGTGCACATTAAATTTGAAAGATTAACCTGTGTGAAAGTGCAGAAAAAAAAAAAAAACTAATGGTAATTGATTAGATACTATCTCAAGTGCAGGGAGAAAAACAAGTGCTTCAGGGTATATTTGATGTAATTTATGTAACTTTGATTATTTGTATTTTAGATTTCCTTAAATAACTCACCATAAACAGTTGGAAAAAACCCCTCTCTTCCTACAGAGAAAATATATTTCTTAGTTTGTGCAAGGATTAGCTAGATTTCTAACATATTGTAGGTGATATTTTGTGTGACAGCAAAATTATGTGAAACTCTTATTAGGTACATTATATTTTGAAAATTAACTGCAAATAAAAAATAATGATGCCTTTCTTTTATGGACAGAACATCATATTAACTAAAAATGCAATACTCCAGTCTGAGCAATGAGGTTAAAGTTTTTTTTGCCTTTATTTATCATGTTCAATTCATTCATTTCTATTACAGACTAGGCACGTGGAAAACAAAGACAACTGAGGCATGACCCATATACTCAAAGAGCTTCTGAATCAGGTAGAGAAGAAAAACATCCAAATTACTATAGTACTAGATGGAACATGAGCAGCCACACTAGGAAAGGTACTAAGTTATGGGCAAGTTCAGAGCCCTGAGTGACCCTCTATATTTGGGAGGATATGGGAAGGCTTCTTGGAGATGGTGGCCTTCGAACTAGGTCGCGAAATAGGGGTAGGACTTTACCAGGGGCAGAAGGGCAGAAAGAGATGGGAAAATATTTCAGGAAGAGGAAATGATGTAAACCAAGCTGTGAGAAAGGACACTCACTCTGTGGGGCAGTGTTGAGGCAGAGTACATCCACATTTGGATGGAGTAAGAGATGCACAGGGAGGAATGGGAGAAACAGCCCAACATCTAGGTTAGTTCCTGATCATGAAGAAACTTGACCACATGGTTAAGGGCACATTTGGTCTAAGGGCATAATCACTAGAGGTGGCCACACAGAGGAGAGGCAGGATGAGCCTCGCTTCAGGAAGCCTCATCTGGCAGTGAGCGCAGACCTCCCATTGATGTTGGGATAAAGTCCCAAATCCTGGACCTGGCCCGTAAGCCCCCGTGGAATTTCTAATCTTTCACCACAGCCCCTCTTGCTCTCCAGGCACAACTGGGTTCTCTCAGCCAGGCCAGGTACCAAGCTGCTTCCCACTCTCCCCCACCCCCACCCCCTCCACAGTGAACATTGCCTTTTTCCTTCAGTACTTAGCTAAGTGTCACGTCCTCAGTCCCTGGCCACCAAGCATCTCTTCCTTTCCCTTTGTATCTTATCACTTATCCCAGTGGTGGAAACAGTTGTTTACTATGCTGCTTTGCCTACTGTAGGTGAGGAAATGGAGGCTCAAAGAGGTTCCTCCACACCACTGGAAGACAAAAGGAGGAGGTGAGCAAACTGAGGCACAAAGAAGTATTTCCCTCAGAATAAATAAGAGAAACACTTCCAGTATTTCATTGATTTTATGCCGTGATTTCTCATTTGCAGTCCTTGGATTAGAAAGCATGAATACTTCTTCTTCTATGATAACTAACCACTGTATAGAGATTTATGACTTTCATGTTCACATGGATGTGACAATCGTATCTTACCTGACCTTCATAGCACTCCTGGGAGGTGTATAGAGCAGATGTGACCCTGTTTTACAGACAGTGCAATTGAGCACAGAGGTGACTAGCCCAAGTGCCTAACTAATGAGTGACAAACTGAGACTTTTGTTTATCCCTTTTGACTGTACATTCTGCTCTTTTGATTGAGTTGTTTTTCCCCTTAAGTAGAATATCATAAAAAGAAATTAATGTAAGTGCAAAAAATGCTGTGTAACATGTAGCATAAATATTCAATATTCAAGTAATGTATGAAGAAGTGGCAGAAGAACAGAAAGCCCGACTAAAAGAACGGAATGGAGTCAGATTAGGACACTGATGCACTTCCAACTTGTTCGAGAGTGAGATTTCTTAAAGTCAATTTGAAAAATTGGCTAGGAAAAAAGTATTTAAATCCTGCCTAAATGACCTCAATTTCTATTCCAATAAATTACAGGTCTTTTTTGCAATTAGTCATCCAGCTTGTCAACCATATGAACGGAGGATTTATTTTCTGTTTCAGGCAGTGCTGTCGAGCAGATGGGCAGGCTGCCACTTTGGGAACCTGGCTGTGCTTCCAGGTAATGTGGGGAGGGGGAGTGGGGAGGGAGGCAGAAACTGGGATTATCACCTTGAGAAATTTTCTTGTTGCTCAGTCAGTGGCTTTGTTCTAAAATTCAGTTTTAGATACATTGGTTGGAAGTTGGGAGACTTTTTCCTTTTGTTACCTTTGGCTCACTGCCAGCTGGGCAGAGGGGAAACCACAGTGTGTGCAGGCTTAGTCCTGGAAAGCAGTGAGGGAGCGACAACACTTAGCTCATAAGCTGAAAGGCGGGGTTGGCGGGGCAGCCAGATTTCATGACTTGGAGGTCACTGGAAGGTGCTGTGGTCTGAAGCAGGAGAGGAACTGTGAATCACAGCCAGGGAAGACAAGAATCAGGAGACTAAAATGCAGGCAGAAGTGGGCACGGAGCTATGGCTGATCCTGCCAGGGAATGTGGCCCTTGGCCAAGGTTATGCTCCCTCCCTGGATCCCTGCAGAGATGGCAGTTCTCACCCATTGGGTATTCACAGCACCTTCAGCCCCAGATGGTTCTAAGTTGCCACAAGCACTGTGGGTTGGCTCCCCCCACAGAGACTCCTAGGGCCTTGTTCTTAGTTGTCATCAAACCCAGACATCACATGCAGCAAAGTTTCTATGGGCAACACAGTAAGATTCCAATTTGTTTTATTTTTCTAATCCACTGTATACTTTACTTAAGTTTATTTATCGTCTGTTCCTCCTTAATGTAAAACTTCATTAGTGCAGGGATTTCTGTCTGTTTTTTATTTTTATTTTTTAACTCCTATATCCCCATTGCCTAGAATTGTGCCAGGCATGTAGTAGTTGTCACTAAATATTTCAATAAGTAAATAATCTTACTTTGGACTGGGTTCCCTGTTCTTTTTTTTCATCCATCCATCCATCCATCCATGCATCCAACCATTTACGATCCAGTCACTCATGGCATCCTGTCATACTGCTTTCTCCTTTATTCATTATTCTCCAACTTCATTGGCTTTCTTTTTGTTTTCTAATCAATACGAATTGGTTCCCTACTGAAAGTCTTTGCACATGTTTTCCCTTTGCCTGGGAAGTTCTTCCTCCAGATCATCTCATGGTAGCTCCTTCATATCACTCAGATCTCAGCTCGGATGTCACCTCCTTAGGGAAGTCTTTCCTGACCACCCTCCCTAAATCCTCTCCTGGCCCCCACCTCAATCACTCCAGTCAATCTCACATTACCCTATTTTAATATGATTTTTTTGGATGAGATATTACCATCCGAAATGATCGTGTTCATTTATTTGTTGGCTTGCTTCCTGTCTCTCTTCTATCTCCTCCTGCCTTGCTCCTGGTAGGATGTAAGTTCCCCTAGTAGAGAGATCCTGGTGATTTGTTTCCCACTGTATACCCAGTGTCTGCACCAAAGCTTGAAACATGTCTGATGCTTAATAAATATTTGTTGGTTGTGTGATTGGGATTATGTTTCCTGAAGTTAAACTACCTATATTGAAACCCAGTGCCACCACTGTCTGCCCCTGTGGCTTGGGAACCAAGTTTAACTTCTCTCTGCCTAAGCTGCTTACCAATACATAAGTATCATAACATTAAATATGTCTTGTGATTGCTATGGGGATTAGTGATGACAACAATAATAATAATAATAATAATAATTACCATTGAGCAGTTACTATATGCTAACCACTATTTTAAACCCTGTACCTATATTTAATTACTTAATCCTCATCACAACCCTATGAAGTGGGCATTATTTTAATACCCATTTTTTAGATGACAATTAAAGTTTGGAAAGGCAAATAACATACAGTTGCTAAGAGGTGGAAAAGAGACTGAATCCCAGGCAGTTTGGCTCCAGAGTCTGTACTTTTACATGTGTCTGGGACATAGTAATCACTCAATAAATGTCAGGCATTATTATTATTAGCTACATAACATTACAAATAAATATACTGTAAAGCCTATTATTTTATTAAAGATGTCAACTGTGAAACAGCCTGCTTAATATTAGATTCCATAAAAAGCAAGAGGAAATTCACATTGATGTAAAAAAATAATTTGAAATACAATCTTTTCATTGCATAGGGAGTTATTAAAATACATATAAATAATATATTTTATATAATATAAATATATTTTATTGATCATTAAATCTTATTGAAGAATGACATGTGCTGCATTATACTGGCAACTGACATCTGCTAAAAACAAGCTTCCAGGACGCCAGTTTGGCTTAGATAATTCTGTGAAAGAGGTTCTGGATTATTCCCCAACAAAAATATCTTGGCAAATTATGACATACAGGCTTTCAGACTTGCTTGTGAATAGTTAAAACTGAACTTCAAGTCCTTAAATGTCAAGGAAATACTGTGGTTTTTGTTCTGTGCATTGCAACTTGTGTTAATATTATGGACATTTGTATACTTATCAATATTTACTAAGCTGCTATATTTTTAAGAGCAGGTAATATATTTTCTTCATTATTTTTCTCACTGTACTTATGCCAGAGACTTGCATTTAGTAGAGAATAATTTTTTTTACCACTTATAGTTAACTTGTACATATTTGGGTTTTATTTTTTATATTCAGGGAAATTGTTTTTCCTGGAATTAAATCATGACATTGAGTGATTAAGTGTATATGCATGTCAACTATGGTTTATAGGAGATACAGCACCTCTGTTCAAATGAAAAATTTGTGTTTAGATCTTGTATAAGAGAATTGAGTACTTCTAGTTATTTTGAAAACAACAGGATTTTAGAGACAGAAAGGACATTAGGACCATGTAATCCAATTTATTTCTTTCAAAGATGAGAACATGGAAAATCAGGGAGTGTAAGTGACTTGTCTGGAATTGCACAGCTAGTTAGTACAAGAACTAGGACTACACCCAGGTCTCCTGATTCCTGTTTTAATGCTTTGTCAGAGGCCAGAGATAATATGTTCCAGGAATTTTGCTTTTCTGTTATACAAGTAGCATTTAGAAAATCTAGATTTGCGATTCCCAATCCCTGGACCACAGGGCTCCTCCCCTACCCACTCCCATGGAAAAATTATCTTCCATGAAAGTTAGGAAATGGGGGCACACACAGCAGGAGGTGAGCAGGAGCAGGTGAGGGAGAGAAGCTTTATCTGTATTTACAGCCGCTCCCCATCACTGGCATCACGGCCTGGGCTCCACCTACCCCATTGCCCCTCATCTGGGGAAAAATTGTCTTCCATGTAACTGGTTCCTGGTGCCAAAAAGACTGGGGACCACTGATCTAGATGAATGGCTAATTTATGTGTCCATTAGATCAGTGGTCCCCAACCTTTTTGACACCAGGGACCAGTTTCACGGAAGAAAATTTTCCACAGACAGGGTTGGGGGTTGCGGGTTGTGGGTGGCAGGGAGGCAGAGCTCAGGTTGGGTTGTGGCCAGGTTCCTAACAGGACACAGATTGATACTGGGGGTGGCTGGGGTTGGGGTCTGCAGCATTAGAGCATTTTTCTCAAAGAGCAAATGTGTTAAGCAAAAATTTCATGAATCTCTTAATAAGAATCTGTGAGTAGAGATATATATTTTAGTTTTACATATAAATACGTATAAAAAATTTCCCTGATTAAAATATTACACACTTTATATAGAAATTAGTAACCTACAAAAAAACACGAAGGTGAAATAAAAGTGACACATTGTTTTAACACTCTTAGACAACCATTGTTAACTTGTGGATATTTGGTTTCTATATTTCATATAAATGTGTGTGTGTGAATATATATATGTGTGTATGAAATATATAATACATAACATATAGTATATAAACATATTACATTATATATATTATATACACCTATCAACACTAGCTTATATAACTATACATAATATATATCATATTATATAGTTATATATAATTAACATTTGTTTAGTTGTGATCATATGATGCATTATTTTAAAATTTAAAAACTTGTCGGGGAATGTTCTCTCTTCTCTTATCTTGTCCTAGAGTTTGTTTAACTTTAGAAGTATTTATCCTATTTTCATTTTTAATCTTTTTGAATATTTAAAATCTCATTCATTTTATTTACTTTTGGACCTAACTTATCAGATGAAAGGCAGTTTCACCTGGTGTTTCAAAGTACCAACTCTAGTGGACATGGGCATGGACCACCCATACCCTCCTTTCAGGAGACCTTTGTTGCCCCAGCTGCTGGCTGTCCTGTCAGTGGCTGCTTTATCTGTCACCCCTTCAAAGACTGCCCCAGGTACAGAGAACTACCAGGTACAGGCCACACCTTTTTCCCAGGGCATATACAGTGACCCACTGAGGCAGGGGTATAAAGACTAGCTGTTTTGGCCCAATGTACAACAATTTGACAGGTCAGTTCATCTTCATAGATCCCCATAGGGTCAGCTGAGGCTCTTTGGCTTGCATTGCAAGTCAGTGTCTCTCTTTGTGCAATTCTACTTCCTCTTCCTCCCTTCTGCAGGTGTTAATTCCAAGAACAGTTCCTAAAAAACACCCTGAACATTCAACTCTGCCTTAGAATCGGCTGCTCGGATAACCCAAACTTCAGCAGTGGTAGGTAGGTCAAGAAAGCTGGCATTACTATGAAGATGGGATTTTGGAGTTGTATCATTTACTGCTCAGCTGGTAGTGAGGATCCCACCACAGGTAGTAGGAAGAACACAGATAGCTCTGGGAAAAAGGTGGTGGTACACTTGTCAAAACTTTCATTGGTGGTGACTTGGGATATTTTGCTAGAAGGGAACACATTAGCTGGTGTGAAGTATTAGGTATTTGTAAAACTTTGGAAATAAGTAAAAGGCAATGGAATTGGATAGCTATTGCTATGCTTTATTGAAGCTCTAAAAAAGGATCCTGAGAGACCGAGAATGAATAATAGGCAATTTCGAAAGCCAAATAAGAAAACCAGAGGCCTTCTTGGTAACCTATAAAGAGGATTGCATCTCTTGCAACAAGAGAGGAGAGAAAACGAGGACATGCCTATGACTTCATCAAACAGTAACTGAGTTCCAAAGGGTAGTTAAACTTGCACCCAAAGCAGGTCTGCCATTCCAAGTGCAAGGCCTCATTTGGGAATGAATGGGACCCTGACACCTGGAATGGAAATCTTTAGATGGACCCTCTCTCCCGCAAACATTCATTCTCACAATCATCTGAGTGTGCCTAAGTACGATATCTCCTAGTTAAGAGCTAGCACCTCACCCCTTGCTTGAAGTCAGTGAAGAAGAGCTGTCCCCGGAAAGACATGTGTCTCTTCAGAATATGCCCTCATTTCTCCTCCTGGCCACTAGGCTTATAAAGAGTGTTAAGTTGCTGCATAACCCAACTGGGAATATGCTAGGCCTGATAAGAAAACAAGGGCCATGCCTCTAAGGAGCCAGGAGACCTAGCTGATATGTACTAGCAGGACCCAGGGAAGAATATGTGGGACTGTGTTCTGAAGGTGTGTGATGAAGGGGATCAGAACTTAAAATTGGATGGGGGGAGTTTAGTGATTTTATAACACTCCCCTGAGATACAAAATTTAACATCCTGGCAAGGACTCCAGGAGGTGGTGTGAATTTGTTACTAAAATGTCTTCTAATGCATAGAAAAAATGATACTTCATGCTATGTGAGCTCAATATATTAGAAGTTCCATGGTAGATAGCAGAAAAATGTATTAAAAGGCTCAGGAAAATAGACTGGAAAACTATGTTGGTCACTAAGACTGGGAAATTCACCAAATGGTTATATTCTAAGGGAAATTGTGGCAGACACTGCATTTGCCAAGACCACGAGGTATGCATTGGTGAAAGAGACATCAGAAGCATTATGAAGTGCAGTGGTACTCTGCTCCTTAAGCCAGGGATGTTGGAAAGAGAGGCTATTACAGAACAAGCCTCAGACTACAAAGCAACAGAGGTAAGGTGACGTTGCCTAACCATTAGAAGCTAAGTGAACGCAATTATTGTAATGAGTGACTGTGTCAGACTGGCAGCCACAGGGCACACTGTGTTGAGAGAGTTATGCAGATGGGTCACTATATGGGTAGCCGACAGGGTTCTAAACTTGATATACCATCAGAAGAAATAGGGAATAATGATGCAGGTATTCAGGGAAACTGCCAAGATAAAATTACCCCTTGCTCAGTTTCCAGATTTGAGCCAAGTTTTCATAGCTGGAACCTATTGTCTGAAGGAGAGACTGGTGATGGACAATATAATTACCCAAATGACTGAGGAGTAAATAGAAAATACAAGTAATTCTATAACAATTGAAAATTGAATTGGTAGCTAAAATTATTCCTATAAATATAACAATCCTAGAAGAATTTGCAGGTGAGCACTATAAACAATCAAGGGACAGATAATCTCCTAGGAAAGGCAAGGAAACAGATTCTCCCCTAGAATCCCCAGAAAGACATCTGACCTTTAGAACTATAGGATGATAAATTTGTGTTGGTTTAAGCCACTAAGTTTGTGTTAATTTGTTACAGTAGCAATAGGAAACACACATAGATTGAAAACTTTACAAAGAGAGTTACAAAAATATTTTGAAAAACATTTAAATAAACATATATAAGTGAAAAGCTATGTTGTGTTCATAGATAGGAAGACTCAGTACCCTAAAATTGTAACTATAAATTAGAGACAGTGTCATGGGTTGGATTATATTCCTCCCAAAAGATATGTTGAAGTCCTAACTCCCAGTATCTCAGAATGTGACCTTATTTGAAAATAGGGTCTTTATAGAAGTAATCAAGTTAAAATGAAGTCCCTAGGATGAACCTTAATCCAATATGACTGGTGTCATTATTAAAAAGAGATATTTGGACAAAGAAACAGGCATGCATAGAGGGAAAGTAGTGTAAAGACAGCAGTAGAGATTGGGATTATGTTGCCACAAGCAAAAGAATTTCAGGGACTCCCAGAAGCTGGATGAGGCAAAAAAAGATCCTTCCCATACAGGTCTCAGAGGGAACATGGATGGACCTGCTGATTGCAGACTTCTAGCCTCTGGAATTGCGAGGCAATAAATTTCTGTTGTTCTAAGTTATCCAGTTTGTGGTACTTTATTATGGCTGCCCTAGGAAGCTAATACAAGCAGTATCAACCAAAGGTTATGAATAGAGATTCTGGAAACCACCTGTATTTGAATCTTGACCCTATTATTCATTAGGTGTGTAATCTCAGTATTATTTCATATATAACCTGTGTAACCTCTCTCTGGGCCTTGGTTTCCTCATCTATAATATTTACATTATAAGGTAATACTCAGTAATAAATGAGTTAGTCCACATGAAGCACTTAAAACAATGCCTGGCCCATAGTAAACATTGTATTAATATAAGGGTTAGGTTTTATAATAATATTATTCTCCTCATACTAATCTAAAATTCAATGGCATTTCAATCAAAATCCCCCAAAGATTCCTTTTTTGATCAAAAATTGACAAATTTATTGTGACATTCAAAGAAAAAGCTAAGACAATCCAGAAGAAAAGAAGAAGGAGGAGGAGGAGGAGGAGGAGAAGAAGGTGGGGGGAAGGAGGAGAAGGAGAAGAGGAAGAAAGAAGGAGAAGGAGGAAGATAAGAATAGTGTTGGAGATGCAGTGGATGCCCTACATGATATCCAGAATTATTACAAAGCTTGACTATATAAGTATATAAGCATATTGGTATAAATTTAGAGCAATAGCACAATGAAAGATAGGAACAAATGTTGAAATAGACTCACACATGTGGGGCACTTGATACATGCCAGAGGTGGCATTGAAAACTGCTGGGGAAAGGACAGACCACTCCATCAATGCTCCTGGGACAAATGGTTCTGCTGTGGAAAAAATGGATCCCTTCTTTGTAATCGCAAAAGTCAGTTACAAGTGGATTAAAGGCTTAAATGTATAGGAAAAAAATTTACAACATTTTAGAAATGTTTTACAGCTTCAGGATAGTAAAATTATCTTGCAATACACAAAGTCAGATTCCTGACAGCAAAAACTGTGAGATAATAAATTTGTATTTTTTTTTAAACATTTTCTGTCTCTTTATTTTATTTTATTTTATTTTTTTGAGACAGAGTCTTACTCTGTTGCCTGGGCTAGAGTGCCATGGCGTCATCCTAGCTCACAGCAACCTCAAACTCCTGGGCTCAAGCAATCCTCCTGCCTCAGTCTCCTAAGTAGCTGGGACTACAGGCACGTGCCACCATGCCCGGCTAATTTTTTCTATATATTTTTAGCTGTCCAATTAATTTCTTTCTATTTTTGGTAGAGATGGGGTCTTGCTCTTGCTCAGGCTGGTCTCGAACTCCTGAGCTCAAACGATCCGCCCTCCTCGGCCTCCCAGAGTGCTAGGATTACAGGCGTGAGCCACCGCACCCGACCATAAATTTGTATTTTTTCATGTTGCTGAATTGGTGATAACATTGCTGCATAGCAATAGATGACTAATACAAAAAATTTCCTATGATTCTGCAAGTCTACTCTTAATTATAAACCTTCAAAAACGTCTAGCACTTCTTTTTGAGGAGACATATACAAGAATATTTGTAGCAGTATTATTTGTAAAAGTACAGCTGTAAACATTTATTTAAGAGTCCGTAAATAGGATAATGGACAAATAAATTTTAATATATGCATGCAACGGGATACTAAAAAGCAGCAAAGCAAATGAACTATCACCACACACATGAACCTGGATGAAATTCAAAACACAATGCTGCATGAGACAAGCAAGGCACTGAAGAATACAAACAGAATGGATTCATTTATAATTCAAATTCATTTAGTGCAAAACTAAACAATATGTTGTTTGGGGATGCGTACTCTTGTGAAAGGGAATTGTAAACATAGAATTGAGATAGTTGTTATTTTGGGAGGAGTTATTATGGGAATTAGTATTTCTGTAGAAATTAGACTGGAGAAGGGCATGCAGTAGGCTTAAAAGCTACAAGTAGCATTCTATTCCTTGAACAGGATTGTGGATACCCTGCTTTTTAAGAAAATTACTCTTTATGTCCTAATTTATATGTTATATATGATTTTTGTTTGTATGAACTATTTCACAATACAAATTGATTCAAGATTTTTCTTATCACCAAAAAAATTTATAGAGAACCATATTGAGGGGCCTTTCATTTGACTTAACTGCAAAATATAGCAGCAAATATGGAAAAAATTGATAAATTATTGTCTGTTCCATCAGGTACTTATGAGCGGTGAATACCTTTGTCTTCTAGTGTAGATACTGGGCTTGGGAACTCAGCATTGGCCAGACTTTTAGGGGATTTTTCTGGATTCCCTTTAGTTCTCTCTTCATGAAACTACTACTAAAAAAGAAGAAATGAGAGACTACAGCATCTATATCACAGGAATCGAGACAGAGACAAGCGGAAAGAAGCCATACAGAAGAGATGCAGACTTGAATGCCATGAATACTCAGCTTCAGGAAATAAAAAAAAAAAAAATCGCAATCAGGTTAAATAAGACTCAATCATCCATAAAAAAAAAAATTGTAAAACACAAGAGGAAAAAAAGATCGGGAAAGTAACCAGAGAGGAAAATCAGATTACTTATAAAGAACTATTTGTTGTTAGAATGAGTGCTGTTTCTTGGTAGGAATGATTGAAGTCAGGAGACAACAGAATGCCTTCTCAAAGGACAGCCTTCAGGATTCCTAGAGAAGAAAACATCGAATATTATTACGTTTAATTATAAGTCAAGAAGCTTCTGACAGAAAACTCTGGAAAAAGTAAGACCCAGAGAGTACTCGATTGACATTTAAGACCTATTATTTAAGATTATAAGAGTTGTGTATTAATTTTTTTAAAGTATATTAATTCTTATTGCTATTATAACAAATTACCACAAATTTAGTGGCTTAAAACAATGTAAATTTATTATCTTATATTTTGGGGGGGTCAGAAGTCCCAAAAAATAAAGAAAAAAAAGCTTACTGGGCTAAATTCAAGGTTTGGCAGCCCTGTATTCCTTCTGGAGGCTCTACAAGATAATCTGTTTTCTTGCCCTTTTCAGCTTCTAAAGGCTACCTGTATTCCATTAGCCATGGCCTCTTCCACCATCTTCAAAGCCAGCAATTGGCTGGTTGAGATTTTCTCATGCCTTGTCACTCTGACACTCCTCTTCGGTAGTCAAATCTCACTTTGCCTCCTTCTTACAAGAACATTTGTGATTGTACTGGATAATCCAGGATAATGCCCCATCTAAAAATCCTTTAATTTAATCACATCTCCAAAGCCCCTTTTGCCATCTAGTTCACAAGTTTCAGGGATTCAGACACTGAAATCTTTGGGGGACCATTATTCACTCTACCAAAGGAGAAAGGAACCCTCAAGATCAGTGAGTCCAACCCAGTTACATTATAATGTGAGGAATGCTGGATTGTCAGGAACTAGGGGGCATTAGTTTTTTCCCTGTCACTAAAAACCACAATGACCTTGCATAGGTTCCTTCTTCTATCTGGGCTTCTGATCCTTTCTTCTTTTCTTCCTGCATTAATTCAAGAAATATTTCTTGAGTATGTCCTGTATGCCAGTGGCCACTGTAAGCTCTGGAAAATGGCACTTTTTCTTATTCTAAATGAATGAGAAATAATATACTTAAAGCATCTAGTAACGTGCCTGGCCTATAGTGAAAACTTAATCAATGAAAACTATTATCATTATCATTGTACATTGAAATAGAGAACTAAGATATTTAAATTGCAACTATGTCTTCAGAAGTTGAGTCCAACAGGGTGAACATTCACACAGTGAGTACTTGTGTGTACCTACTACTTGCATCATGCCAGGCATTGGCAATATGAAGGGAGCAAGCCCTAGTCCCTGGTCTTGAAGAGGATGTATGAACACTAGTAATTCTGCACAAGGTAGAGAGTCCTCAATTCTGTGGTTGAAGCACAGAGGAAGCGTCACAGGAGCACCAAGATAGAGCCACAGAAACAGAATCCTAGACCAAACCTAATCTGACTCCAAAAGGTGGAATTTTTGCCCCTGCAAAATGTATCCCACTTCCAGGAAAGGCCAGTCAAGCTGAATGCTCTATATTCCCTTTGTCTTTTATGCTATTGTTATGGCAAGTGTTACAGTGATCGGTCTCAGGGGAATAACGGAGCAGCAAGCAGAGAGTTGGAGAGTCATCAAGTTTTATTGCCGGCGGCCCAGATGGGGTCAAGCCTCCAAAATCTGAGCACTTCTTCCAGGTTTTTGTCAGGTTTTATACTTTTTTTGGGGGGGGTTATTTTTAACAAATCATACACAAGTATAAATGGTTAACCAATTAGCAAAAAGATTTAAAAGTTATCCAATAAACAGTAATTTTTACAAGCAGTATAATTATGATAGGCTTATAACAAACAGTGTAGTCATGACAGGCTTGTAGCTTCATTTAACTGTTTTGCAGTTTTAGCTTGCAAGGCTGACAGGTGTCGGTGTCTACTTTAACTGCTTTGTGGTTTTAAACTAAACAGGCATAAAAATTCCCCAACACTATTGCCACTCCAAGCCCTAGCTCCCCCAGTGCCACCATGCCCCTCCAGCCACCCCCCTTGTGGCATTATCTCCTTTGTGTGCTTTGCCTATGCTATTCCTCTCCCTGTAAATCCTTAGATCCTTACATCAGGAGAGTTCCCTCTGCCTTTGAAATTTAGATCCGACTTACCGAAGCTCTGTTTTTACATTCATGGGGAGGTCCACTCCTCCTCCCACAGGGTCTTTACTCTATGGTGACTTGTGGCTCTGAACTCCTTCCTCAGCTGAACTCTATATTATTTTTGTCTTGCCTTCCATGGTGGGGTCTCTCTCTCTCTCCCCACCCCCCACCCTTCTCCACGACACACCACGTATGGAAATTTTTTTTCCCTTTTTCCATGGATTTTCTCTAAACTACAAGATGATGATTTCTGCACAAAACAGATGATGATTAACTTTCAGTCTCTCTTTCCCACTTAACTTGTGAGTAACTCTGGGAAAGGACTAAATTTTATTTTTTGTAAACCGGTGTGTTATTTATGGCTAGTCCAAAGTGACTTCAACTGACAATTGTAGAATGAATGCACGTCTGCAGTATAAACGCAGTACCTGAAAAGAATTAGAGGGCCCAGAGATTGAACTCATACCTTTTCCCAAAATTCAGACTTCTCAGAATTTAAGATTGACCTAGGAAGAAAATTATACCTGTTTTTTTTTTTTGAGGACCATTTGTATTTATTTAATAAACTTATGTGTTTTCATATGTGTTATATCCTGCCATCCTTAAAACAACTTGATTACTGGGATATTAGAACACCCGTTTCAAAGATGTCCAAACTGAGGCTGAATAACTTGTTCAAAATCGTATACTTACAGAATGGTGGAACCAGTATGCAAACCCAGGCCGGGCTGACTGTAAAGGCCAGCCCCGTCCATTGCATTGCATTCTCCACTTGTCTGGGTTCTGCAGCTGAGATGTGATCACTTGGTTTTCTTTGGGGAGTAGACTGGGAGATGAGGAGGGTCAACTATGGTA
Source organism: Propithecus coquereli (assembly GCF_000956105.1). Classification (NCBI taxonomy): domain Eukaryota; kingdom Metazoa; phylum Chordata; class Mammalia; order Primates; family Indriidae; genus Propithecus; species Propithecus coquereli. Next base: position 15,984,371 of record NW_012137191.1, read on the forward strand.
CCACCAAGGGTGGTGCCATGGAGTTCAAGAGTTCTTGCTGCTGTCAGGATGATCTGTGACCACTTTTAAGAAAGGCCAGGCTGTTGGCTGCCTCTTGGGTTAGAAGAATGTTGCTTTTTCCTAGAATAACCCAGAAAGCCTGGTGGTTTGATGTAGTACTTTGGCCTGTTTTTATAGCCTTCCTCTGTCTGCCTTGCTTATGACTTCCTACCCTTAGTTGCAATTCAGTGATATTTTAGACATCCCCCAATGGCCAGTGGGCCACGTCTACCTGAAGGCTATTGACAGCCTTTTTCACAGTCAAATGCTCCTGATGCGTTGACTGTAATGGAGGGGATCTTAACTAATGTTTCATGATGCCAATGAAACTGTTCCTGCTTGAAAGATTGGAGCTGCACTACTGGGAGATTAATCTGGCAGCCTTGGGAAGGACAGACAGGAGTGGGGAGAGGGAGCAGGTAGACAAACTGATTAGGAGAACATTGCAATTGTCTGTGAAAGAAGGGGTCAGAGGCTGAATTGGAGAAGCAAAAGAGACATAAAATAAAAGGCAAATACAAGAGACACTGGGGACATAACTGAGGTGATAGTTGAAGCAGTTCCAAATCTCTGAAGCATACAGAAGTCAGGGCACTGCTATCATGTTACCTCTTTACGTTGGTGTTGAATTCAATGAAGCATAAATTCAACTTAATTCAACAAATATTTGTTGAGCACATTTTATGTGCCAGGCAGGTTGTTAGAAGTTGTGAGACTTGCCCTCAAACACCTTAAAATGTCATAAGTGATATAAATAAAATGGTTAAAGATGCTTCACCCAAATTGGGAGAATTGCAGGAAAGCCTTATGAGATTTTTGGCAATAGAGACAGGTTTGACAGATGGATTTGGCTTTTGACAGGTGATGATAGAGGAGAAGAGAGAAGATATTCTGAATGGAAAGAGATTGTGTGGGGGCAAAAGCAGTGTCACATTTGGAGTGCAGGTATCCATAGGAGATAAAACTGGAATGTAGGCTTCAGCCATAATTGTAGGATGAGGAATTTTATTTCACTTAACAAGAGGGAGCCATTGAAGACTTTCATGCTAAGTGACATCCTCTGAGCTGTATTTTAGGAAGATTAGAATTTGGCAACCATAAGATAGCATGCTGTTAGGAAGAGAATACTGGACTTAGGAGGCAGTGTACTTGGGTCTTTGGGCCAGCTATTTTATTCATTAGTTGAGCAACTTAGGTCATTTAGTCTCTCTGAGTTAGGGCTTCTTTATAAATAAGAACAAATAATTTTTGAGTTCCTTAAAGGCTGTTGCAAACATCAAATGAGAAGTGGGTGAAAAGATTTAATAATAAAGTAAGATAAATGAAATTACTGTTAAAGATGGGAGTGGACTTAGAAAAAAACAGAGAGATGAGTTTAGAGAATATGATCACTGTTTGAGGTAATCAAGAAATAAGGATAGTAGCAAGTGAATTGGTAGTGGAGGAAATGGAGGGAAACAATTTAAACTAATAATAGCTAATACCTTTGGAATATTTACTAAAAGATGTTCTTCCAAGCACTTTTCATATATTAACTCAGCAACCCCCTGAGGTAGGTGCTGTTATTATTTCTACTTTATGGAAAGGTTAAAAATCTTGCTCAAGTTCATTACACTAGAGGGGCTGTGATTTGAACCGAAGAAGGTCAACTCCAAGGCTTCTATTTTCACTGCTATGATACTGACTTTCAGTGTTGCAGAGGAAGGTTTGGTTAGGATGGAGTTTCTGTCTTCAGTTTTGCTCCTAATGCTTGTGTAGGTAAGAAGATATTGTATAATGGCTAGGCACGTGAGTTTGAGTTTACATTCCAGCTTGATAGTTTTGTTTTCTCAGCTCAATGACGTTTAGTTTTCTCCACCTATAAAATGGGGCTTCTTGCAGTACTTAACTCCTAAGTTTGTTGAGGAGATGATTTGCTATAATCTGATGAAGCACTTGGTACAAAATTGCCCAATCACCTTCAGCCATACTTATTTTTGTATTCTCAACCTGTTTCTTAAAGCGTCACCCCATTCAAGGTTATGCCCCTCTACAACCAGAGGGGCAGAGCCGATTCCTCAGTGTCCTTCCTTTGCAGTTGGGTTTCATCGAGAGCTGCACTGCCCAATACATGCCCCGTGCTACTTTTGAAGCACTGTTGTCTTTGTGGGACTTCAGTAGTACACATAATCTTTGTGGGTTTCAGGAAGCTCCTCTAGGAAATGCTGCATAGTGCTCTGCAAAAAACTCAGTTCACTGGTGTGGAGTCAGAGTGGCTTCATCCTGGATGAGAAACAGTTTCAGAAGTGTCATGAAAGTTGTCAGAGACTTTGATTCAACCAAGAGGAAGTGACAGGTGGATTGGTCTCTCCCATTCAGGGTTTTAGGCCCACAGAAAAAAAGATACTAGTCATGATGGAAAAGACAGAATTGGATAGTGGAAAAAGACTTTGGAATCACATAAGCCCGAGTTTCAATTCTGGCTTTGTCCTTACTGTGGGAACCTGTGACTGGACCTCTCTGAGGTGCAGTTTCCCCTTTTTAAAATCATAAGAGTAATGGTAGCCTGGAGAGGTTATTGTAAGGATTAAATGCGATAATGTCTAACGGTCTGAAACAGAGCAGATACTTAATAAATGCTATAATCAATTTCCATATTTAGGCTACCAAGTGAGGAAGGAAAGTACATAGTGATTATTGCATTTTCTCACATTTTTCTGAATGACTTTAAACACCACAACTTTGTCCACTTAAATGGGAGACAAGTTTGAGAAATTTTTAAAAGCCATTCCTGTTCAAACATACCTGGAATCCCTGAGGCCATTTATCTTAACTTCAATTAAAAAAAGTTACCCTGTAGAGCTAGAGCATACCTCCTTAACCAAGCTAACCACACTTAGCACCACTAATCATGGGGCACCCTGATATCATGGGCCTTCTGATGCAATAGGGGTCCATAGCATCACCTAGAAAGTGTTCTTACTATTAATGAAAAGTTTTACCCTGAGTCTAATCCGGCCTCTATATCTAACCTCTAGTTTACAAGAAATACAGAGGTTAGAAGGTCAAGATAAATGCCATTGTAAGGAAACAATCTAGGGAGTGGGACATTCTATAAAGCAATTGGTCTGGACACTTTAAAAAGTCAATGTCATGAGAAAAAAAAGAGGCAAATTGTTCTAGATAAAGAGGATTCACAAAGACAGAAAAATTAAATGCAAGATATGGATTTTAACAGGGTCTTCAATTGGGAAATAAATCAGGTATAAAATATATTTAGGGACAATTGGTGAAATTTGAGTATTTACAATTTAAATGTTGGAAAAAAAATGCTTGACATCCTATCTCCTGTCCCTGTCTTCCACAAACCCCCATTTCTTCTGCCTCCCTCACCTTTACCCCTATATTTTTGATCATTCAGTTGGTCTATGATGAGGCCAGGGCATCAGTATCTAGTAAAAATTCTGTGGGTAATTTAATGAGAACAACAGCCCTAAAATAGCTTGCACCTGTGCACCAGGAGCCACATAAAGATGGCTCATCGCAGCACTGCTTGTAATATCACAAAATGGAAACCACCCACAGGTCCATCAACAGTAGAATAGATAAACTACTATGTTTATAACAAAGAAAATACTTTCTTTAAAACCTATGAATTTCTGATAGTTCACTTTTTGGTCTCTGCAAGCTGAATTCCCAGTTTCTATTTAACCAATCCCAGCATTAATTATATATTACAAGAACATTCCTAGGCATTGCTTTTGGAGCTGAACTTTACCCTTAATTTCTGCAGATTTCACTCACTGGTTCTCAACTTCTTCAGAGTGAATTTTTGCCTTTCTGCTCAGATAATTCCCATCTTCCCAGTTTGTGGTTTTTGGAGAACGGGAACTGACTTGCTTCTTTAAAAGCCATTTGCAGTAGGCTGCCTGGAATTTAAAATTTTATGGCTTATTCCATCAGTCCGTGTGATATTACCCCATCTGAATTTAGCTAACTGAGCTAATGTATAATTAGCATTTCTCTCCACTCATCCTTTTGCTCCCTAATGAGTTGGGAATTATGTTTTCACAGTGTGTACCGGGAAGGCAGACATGTCTGGGATGACGTTCTGAGCTATTTCCCCTCTCTACCCTGTAAACTCCCACTTTGGTATTTTGGTTATCATTTTTAAGAAAAGTTTTCGTATAGCTGATGGAAACATTTAATAAACTTTCAAGTTTATGGTTTCTCATAAACCCAAGTTTCAGCATTCTGACCTTCATATCATCTTAATTAACTGGGCCTCTTCTAGTGAAAGCAACAGTGTTGTTTTATTTCTTACTGTTGAGTTGTGTTAATGACTCATCAGCAGGGTATTAATGTTCATTTTCATTCAACAAGGACTGAAGATACACCTTCCACAGTTTATTAATTTTAAGGTTCCCTAGATCAAAATCATCTGTGAGGGTTAGAAGCCACTTAAAAACTGTAATGCACTTTCCTGGTTTCTGATAATTGTAGCCTGTGTTTGTTTTGACAAAGGGAGGTATATTAGTCCATGAAGGGATGATGGTGTGTGATCAAGGTAAACACCTTTGTGAGCTTTCAGGATAATTCCAAAAGATGTCACTCATTAAAAATCTGAGATTCAGGTGCATTTACCTCTATTAGAAAGGGATCTGTGATAAAGACCTCTGGATTTCATTTTCAAAACATTATAAGAAATAATATTGTAGTTTAAAAAGCCATTATTACAACAGGAATCAAGAGGTCTTCATTTTCCTTAAGGTTTTTCCAGAGCACAAGGCTAAAACCATTCAATTAGTCGGTGTATCACTTAACTTTTGCTTCATAACAAACCACCCTAACATTTAGTGGTTTGGCAACTTGGCCTGGGCTCAGCTGGGTAATTCATTTGCTGGTCCCAGCTGGAGCTCACTCACGTGTTTCTGGTCAGTGGTAGGTTGACTGGGGGCTGGTTGGTCTAGGAGAGACCTCACATAGGATGGCTGTTCTTTGCTCCTTATGCTTTCACATCTCATAGGAATCCAGCTTTACCTTCTTCACATGCAGGTGGTGCCAGGGTCCCAAAAACATCAAGACAGGGCAAGCCCCACGGAACAAGCACTCTTCAAGTCTTTGCTTGTGTTGTGTTTGATGTTGTCCTATTGGCCAAAGTCCCATGGCCAAGTTCAGTGTGTGCGTGTGTGTGTGTGTGTGTGTGTGTGTGTGTGTGTGTGTGTGTGGTGGAGTTAGCTACTAAGGGAAGGAATACAGTGAGATATGCACAGATCGGGGCTATTACTGCAAATAATTCACCTGAGTGAGACAGGAGAAAGATTATTTGGCCAATTTAGGGTAGGCCAACATTTTACCAAGTGGATTATAAGGAATTCTGGTTCAGGGAAGATATCTATATGTTATTGAAAGAAGAGTTCTGAGGTAAATAAGTTTGAGCAATGCTGGTTAAGCAAAGTGAAAGAGATTTCTTTATTGCAGGACTCTCATAGCCGTTAATATGCAAAAAATCATGGTGGATTGCTAAGAGTAGATGCAGAATTTCCCAAACTTATTTCATTATAGAACTTTCTATTCCCCCTTCCATAGATAATCTTTAGAGATATATGCTCTTTAAAATGTATTAAAAATGCTGCTGCAGACAATGAGCCCCTTGACTACTCTTTTATTTTTTAATCCTTGCTTTTGACAAAGGCCCTAACTATATTACCTTGGTGTAATAACCACATTTGTTTTTCATCTATTTCTCCAGCATTAAAATGAGAGAGTAAATGTCACTGTCAATTTTCTCAGGAAGAAAATCAAACAAAGCAATGTGGCTGCTGGAGAACCGTGTGGTTTTGTGGTAGGGCTAGTTGCATTCCCCATTAACATCTCAGGAACTCATTGGCATGGAATTTTACTATGGTTAGATTCTGAATATAGAGACTCTTCTAAGTCTGAGCCGTTAGTATAACACCTTTCTCCTGATATCAACTAGAGTAAGACAAGATTCAGGAGTGAATGATGTCCGAATTTAGGCTTTGGGAAGAATTTGCAAGATGTTTCCCATCATTTAATTCAGCATGTAGATAGATTATTGCAGTAGAGATGAAGCAGGGTGAAAGATAGGGACTTTGGGGTCTCTATTTCAGTCTTGGACTGGTCACTTGACCTTATGACTTTGAGCACATTTCTCTGTTTCCTTAAATATACTGTTTCCTTAAATATACAATGAATATGACAGTATCTAACTTTTAGGGTTCTGAGATTCGGTGAGTTAATGTGAATACATTTTTTTGGTCATCATTCTTGGAATATAGTGGATACTAAATAAATGGTAGACATTGCTTGCTTTTGAGGAAGAAATTAAAAGCCTGGAGTCTTGTTATGGATTGGGATTCAGCCTAAAGCTTTGATTTTACAGGGTTGTGACAGAGAGATTCTCTTTCCAGTTGTCAAAGATGCCAGTGCTTACTTTGACCCTAGGGCCTTTGCACTTCTAACATTTCCCTGAAATGATGCTCTTTCCATGCTCTTTGTGCATGGCTTCATGCCATTGAAGTTTCATTTCAAAAGTCAGCTTCTCAGCCCCTCTCTGACCACATTAATTGAAGCAACCATTCCTGTTACTTAATTGCCCCTCCCCAGTCTGTGTCCCACTACCCAACTGCTTTATTTTGCTGATAGCGCTCAGCACTTTCTGATATGATCTCATGCATTTATTTGTTTATGGGTTTATTATCTGCTCCTGTCCAGCTAGAATTTAACCTCTGTAAGACCTTATATACCAAGGGCCTAAAATGTGTTCTGGTCCATAGTAGCAGCTCAGTTAATATTTGGGATTGGATGCGGAACACACAGAGACTGGACAGAAAGCTCATCCTGTGGACTTGACAGTAAAGTTGTCTAACGAGGCAATCCCTTAGGCCCACACTCTTTCTTGTGGCTCTGGGTTTTAGTGCTGGCAGCCTGCGCATCTCTCTGAGTGTCAGGACCTGGAGCAGGCAGAGACCTCCCAGTAGGGCCATCGGTGGATGCATCTGTGAAGATCCACAGGTGGCAGAAATGCGGGAGGCAACGTGGGGGCTGACACAGAATTTCCTACATTCCCCCAAGCAGGCTGAGCTGTGTTTCATGGCTCAATGCTTCTGCTCGGGAAGCAACCTCTTTGTATAGCAAACACCTGCTTACCTTTCAAGACTCAGTTTAACACGACAAGCCTTTCCTGATTTCCCTTCCCACAGGTAGAATTAGCTCCTCTCTTCCGTGTCCTGGAACTCTGTATGGCATGCAGGTGCATGTATAACCATAGAGGCCATCTGCAGTTTTCATTACCCAGCATTCATTTCTTCTTTCTTCCATACAAACACCTTATTTTTATTTTTATTTATTTTTTGCTCATGTTCTCAGTTCATATGGTTTAAGTGGAGCTGACCACCCTCCCTGCTTGGGGAGGCAGGGCAGATAAGTGCCCCATTGGCAATGCCACGTTCTTAGAAAAGGGTGCATATCACAAGCCTGATGAGTCGAGCCCAGGACTTTTGCTGGAGTTATTGGAAAAGAGACCCCCCCCACTTCCCACTGGTGTTGCCAGATTAGTAGAATATTAGCCTGGAGTGGCTGGAAGCAATTTTTCACCAAAAGTGCAAGGAAACAAACCAATAAGGAGGAAAGCAGAATTTATGATGGAGAGAGACAGAGTTCTGTTGGTATATTTGAATATCTGAGTCCAGAAGTGACAGAACCAACTGAACTTTTCAATGACACCATCATTTCTCTTTTTTCTGTTTAGGTCAGTTTAGGGTGAAATTCTGCCCTTTTGCAATCAGCATCTGGCTAGTGCTACACTTTCTTTCCACCGCCAGAGTGAGAGTACTTTGACAGCAGTGACTATCTCTTTATCATCCTGGCATCTCCCTGTGGGCTCAATATTTGTCTCCTAACCTGGTGGAATGATTGAGTGGTTAGTGAATGAGATTAGTAGGTAACTGGTCACCTCTTTAATGATAACCTCAGGATTTGGGATTTTTGGCTTTCCTGGTTTTTCTCTCATAATTCACTGTATCTGTCCCCATGTCAGCAAATGAAAGCATTTCTTCTTTGCTTCTTTAAAATGTTCATTAGCTTGTTTCACTGTCATTTGATTCATTCTCTTTGTGCAGAGGTATAGGCAAGACGAATTCCCTTTAATTGAGGGTTTCTGTTATGGGGATTTGCATTACTGCTTGGTTTTAACGAACAGGATATTACAGCAACTGGTGATTAATGTGTTGGGAAGGAGTGACCATGCTACGTGAGTCATTACATTAGAACCAACATGTATAATGGTCTGTTATGCTGAGCAGGGAGCAGCAGGGAGCCCGCTGGGGGAAAGATAAGGCAAAAGCTCAGAGACTTTTTTCTCTCCAAACTGCCTACCTTATAACAGAGAGCTGTCACTATTCTCCTAACTGCAAATGGAGCAACAATTCTGAGGACTTATAATATTTTTTCTCCTTTGACCAGTAAGTGTAAAATGTAAGTTGACCCACATTGTGCAGGAATGTTCTAAAGTGATACAGGGCTGGTAGTGATAGTCAGTACTTATGACCAGAGAAACTCATTGATTCATTCACATCTCCTTTCCTGCTGGGAAGATGGAAAAGTAAGAGAGATCCAGTTTATAAAGTCATAATGAAAACACACTTTTTAATGGAAACTGAGCTTACTGAAAGGCTCATTTTTAGGGGAAAAGAAATACTATTCAAAGTATGAAAGTATTGGACTGGGGGTCAAGACCCTTGGTCTGGTTTGGGTTCAGCTTCTGTTTGCATGAACCACCTTGGGCAAGATTGTTAACCTTTGAGCCTTAGTCAATCTCACTTGCCCGGGAGCCTTAGTACTTTCTATATCACAGAATGGTGGTGAGGATTGAGAAAGAATTTGTGAAATGCAAGTAATAACATATTGAAGGAAATTTGATTATCACATAGTAGTATTATCGATAACAATACTGCAGTTCATATGAGATTCCTAGAATTATAAAAGTATGTTCTCTGACATTTTCCAGAAATGTAATTTCCCTCCACTCCCACCCTTGGCACCTCCAGTCCATTCTTCACACTGGAGCCAGAGTGATCTAAAAATACATAAATCTGATTATAACACTTCCAGCACATGATGGACTCCAATGGTTTCTCATTGCTGTTATGTTTGGAACCACGGTTCTCAACGTGGCAACAAGCCTTTATACCATCTGGCCCATTCTTGCGTCTCCCTTCTCATCTCAGAACATCTTTTCTTTTACTGTCTGGGTTCTGCCCACATTGTCTACTGTGAGGAGCTGAGGGCACCATGCTCCTTCTCATCCCAGCCTTTGCATGTGCTGTTCCTTTAGCCTAGAATGCTCTACCCCCTCAGTTTCCCAACTTTTACCTTCCATGGTAGACTCCATAATGACCCTTTCCTCCACAAAGAAGTCCATGTCCTAAGTCCAGAAGCTGTGAATATGTTATTTTACATGGTAAAAGAGGCTTTACAGATGTGATTAAGAATTTCGACATGGAGGGATTATTCTGGATTATCCAGGTGGGCCCACTCTAATCATAACGGTCAAGAAGGAGAATCAGAGTTAGTCTCAGGATGGGATAATGAGCCCCCTTCGATCTAACAGAAGGAGAATCAGAGTTAGTCTCAGGATGGGATAATGAGCCCCCTTCGATCTAACAGAAGGAGAATCAGAGTTAGCAGCAGGAGTTGTGACGATGGAAGCAAAAGGACTGAATGAATGGAAGTAAACAGTTACCGTAACTTGTGGCAGGTCTGTTAGTGGAGCACATGGGGAAGGACCTCTCTAAGCTGTTTTTGAGAGTGCAGTCAATGGCAGCTTCTTAAGAAAAAGACTCAAGTTCAGCTGTGATGCTGGGGCAGGAAGAGGGGGCTGGCTGAAGAGGTGGAGGCAGAGAATGTTCAAAGTAGCAGGGATAGCGTGGGCACATGTGCTCCCGAGGCAGGAAAACTGGGGAGAGTACAGAGTGCCGGCATGCAAAAATGGTGGTGGTTGAGCCTGGAGAATAAATCAAGGGCCAGATTATCAAAAGTCTTAGGAGCCAGTTTTATGATTTAGGTTAATACAGGTCCATGACAAGGTTTTAAGCAGAGGCTTTAATGAGATTTGGATTGTATGGGTCAAACTGGAGAAATGAGATTAAGTGGCTATTTCAGTATTTGGCAATGGGAAGACTTTGGTCTGAAAAAGATAGCAGCAGTGGGGATGAAGTCAAATTGACTGATCCTAGAGATACTTAGATTCAGGAGGTAGCCTAAACAGGACTTAGGCTGATAGAACACAAGGATGACAAGAAAGGGGGAGCCAAGGATTCCTCATATATTATTTACTTGGAAGACTGAATAGATAGGTGGTGATGCCCTTCACTGAGATAAGGAATAGGGGAAGAGGAATATGCCAAAAAGAACAGTTGTCTACTCAAAATGTCTGCAACAAACAGGCACTTGGTAAAGAGGCTATGAATTCAGCATTAATATAGACTGCTTAACCTAGATGACAGTTGGTAGAAAGGATTCTTGGTTGTGAGTATTGTCTGGAGGGAGTATATTCAGCGAATGGGTCACATCTGAGAAGATAAATGTAATTGGGATAAATATAGGTTCATGCATTTAAGTTCCCAAATTTATCTACATAGTATAGAATCAAGAGGATATAATTTCCTAGCACATATAAGTTGTTTTATATTTTTAAATTATTTTTTTAATTGACAAATAAAATTTGTACATATTGTTTTAAAATATGTATACATTGTGGAATGGCTAAAATGAGCTAATTAACATATGCATTACCTCACATATTTATCATTTTTTTTTGTGGTGAAAACACTTAAAATCTGCTCTTTTAGCAATTTTCAAGAATACAAAACATTGTTATCCACACAAACCCTATAATGTTATGTAGTTTTGCCATAGCTTATGTGATCTTTGGTAGCCATATTGGAGGCATGACATTTAAAATAACAAGGAGATATTTATAGTCTACCCTAAGCTTCTTACTCCATTTCTGGAGTATTATATTCAGTTTTGAATACCACAGATGAACACGGAAAATCTTGAGAATATTCACAGGAGAGTATCAAGGATGGTGAAGTAATCCGAAGTCATTGATAAAAGGAATTTTTCAAGGAATTGGGATGTCTGCTGAGAAGAAAGATTTTGCACATGTTTGTGGGGTGTTAGGGAAGATATATATTATACAAAGGCTGTCACGTGAAAGAAGGATTAATCTGACTCTACTATCCCAAGGGACAGAATTGGGATGAATGGAAGTAGTTGAGGTCAAGAGATTAAGTTTTGTGTTGAATAGATGTGGAACCGTTCTGTAATAAGTACTGAATAGAGTGACAAGAGTTCCATTCCATGTGAAAGAAGTCCATTGAAATAATTGGTTTTTACAAAAGTGGAAGTGGCTACCATGATTCAATACCCCTGAAGGTTCATTAGGTGGAGGTGTGTGTTCAATATCCAAAGGATCATTGGGCTAAATGACTTGCTGTCTCTTTTGTCCCTGAAGACCACTAGTTAGGTTGAGAATGAGGGTGTGAGTGTACCAGTTTGCTCAGCTAGAATTTCTCAGGACTAGAGGTGGGGGTGAGGGAAGAGTGACGGCTCTCAACTCCATGCATTCACAGCCACTGTCTTGTCTTTACTTGAAGCCAACAGGATGTTGGGGAGAGCAGTGTCCATGAATGTCTTCGCTTACCATCTGTAGTTTGGCTGAATGGACTATGATCACGTGCTGAAGAGTTGTGTGGAAGGAAAGAAGACCAGAGTTGTGCAGTATGCAGTGGGCTGGTACCAGGAATGATCTTGATTGATTCCTCTTGTCATTTTTTAAAAATGCAATATCCTGTAATCTCAATGATCCAAAGGACCTCAGAGGTCAGCTTCCTAGGCAACTTCTGATTCAGATTCTGCTGGGAGCAATAGTGGCTTCTGAGAGTTTGAAGTTCTTGAAATGACTCAATATGAACAAAGAGTCTTGGATTCTGAAAGATAATATTATGTTTTGGATAAAATTTAAATATGTATATGGTTATTATAAAGTCAGTCAGAAATTGTCTAGTACTCCTGCTTTGTGGAATATATGACACATATATAGACAGAGTGCCTATCAGCCTAGTAATACAAAACATTTGCATTTTTAAATGTACTTGGTTGATCTGTATGAATTTTCTTTAGTTTCTGGTGGCCCCCAAATAATATTTTACCAGGAGAAGCTGGGGAGCGGATGTAGGAGATTTTTCTTCTCTCTGGCCCTGGAAACCACACATCGTCACACAAAAGACAGAATTGAGTTCATTGTCCGCTGCTCAAGGGATCAGCTATTTCTAAGAGCTGTCAGGGTGACACATTTCCCCTCATTTATACTGGAAAGTGGGGCATTTGCTTATAAGACAGGTTGAAAACAATTTATCTGGCATTTCGAAAAAAGTGGAAATGAACTAACACCTCTCCCTTTTTCCCTCCCTTTTCTTCTCCCTCCCTTTTTCCTGCTTTTTTGACAGTTTGTATGTAGGTAAAGAATATTACAGTTGTAAGAAGGCTAATTAAAACCAATTACAGCCTGACTGACCTGTCATCACAATCAAATTACCAAAAGAACAATGCAGTATATTTAGAAAACAGTTTCTTCTAGAGCACATATGTCTGATTTGGTCACATTTTATTTTAGGGATCTCAGTATAATGATCACTTAGTGGCAAACACCAGTTGCCCATTATCTCTTATGTATTTATTTTTCTACAGTAGATTCTTGCTTCTGGAAAATCTAAAAGGAAGTGAGGAAGGCATAAGGAAAAAATGGGAAGGTAAGATAAGGAAGTCAAGGTTACCTTAGATTAATTGGGATAACATAGATGTTTTTAGAGTTTACCTTTGTTATTATTCCTTTTATCCTGTGCTTTGTAGTCTTCAAATCATTAGCATGACATAGAGATCCCTTGTGGTCTGATTGGAATATATTTCTCCACCCTCATTTCTTTCTCTGGCACACAATTCATGCCAATCACACAAATACTATTTCAATACTACTTCATAAAAATTCTTCAAATCAACTGTGATAGCTCTATTCCATGTTTCTTTATTGCTATTAATACATAGTATTCCATGATGGGAATTCACCATAATTTATTCCCCTGTGAATGGGTGTTTACGTTGCTTTCAGTTTTTGTCACTACCAGCAAAACTGCAGGAAGCAATTTTTTATACATATCGTCATACATGCGTGGTTCGAAGACAATTCCAGGGATGAAGTTTCTGGGCAGAGGATATGTGGAGTTTTAATTTTAATAGATGTTCTACTCTCTGGTTGGGTCAGTCTTCTTGCAATATTAATTGCATTACATTTATATATTAATTTTAAGGATCTTCGTGGTTTTAGGGTAAGCTTCCTGGGAAGGTGAGCCTAGTCTAGGATGTACTGGTAGAGTTCTCCATGAAGCCTAGGTGTTTTAGACCATGGGGATAACCTGCCAACTGCTGTTTGGTTTGAGCCCACTGCAACCGATCTGACTGCAGACTAGACTGCAACTAGTAACTGCAATAAAGTATGATTAAGGATAAAAGTAGAGTGATTTATAAAATGCAATGAGAAAGCTAATGTCATTTTTCAGATGAGGAAATCAAAGCTGAGTATCTTTCCAGGGTTACCCTGGCAATGGCAGAGCCAGGGTTTGAACACAGTTCTGTTTTACTCATAAGTCTGTGTCTTAAATCGGTATGTGAGTCCACATTTCTAATAATATATGTATATATCTTCATGCACACACACATATATATACACACACACATGTATATATGTTATTTGCAGTACGTGATAAAAATTTAAGTGGGGAACATTTAAGTGGGGAACTCAGGAATCTTTGATTTTTGTCTGTGGTTAAGAAGTCTGTATTATTTGACTATTGCTGTGTAACAAATTACTCAAAAACTTCATGACTTAACACAGCAACCATTTATTATTTCACAGTTTCTGTGCATCAAGAATCTAGGAATGTCTTATCTGGATGCTTCTGGCTTAAGATTTCTTATGAGGTTGCAATCAAGCTGTCGACCAGGGTTGTGGTCTTATGTGGAGTATAGATTGGGAGGGGGTTTTACTTCCAGCTCAGCCATGTGGTTACTAGTAAACCTTGATCTTTCACCACATGGCCCTCTTCACAGGGTTGCTTTGGAACATGACAACTGGCTTCACACAGTGTGAGCAATCCAAGAGCAAGCAAGGACACCTCAAGATAGAAGCCACGGTCTCTCATAATCTAGTCTTTGGAAGTGAAATACCATCACTTCTGCCATATTCTTTTCATTAGGAGTGAGTCATTAAGTCCAGCCCTCATCAGATGGGGAGAATTATTTAAGGGCATGAAAAGCAGAAGAAGCAGATCACTGGGGCCATCTTGGCTGTCTACCACAGGAGATGTTTCTTAGTCTTTTTATCATAAGCCTCTTCTAAGACCTTGTTCAGTTTCCTGGGCTCAGCAGTGCTTGTGTTTAGAGTATTGCAGAATCACTACTGCAGGCATCAGATAGAAGTCAATGCAATGGGGCATCGCATCTTATCATCCTGGGCAATCCGCACAGCTAGTATTTCTTTTGGGTGACAGATCTGTAGGTGGTAAAGAATTCCATTAGGGTCAAGAAATTAGGTCATTGTTGCTGCAATCGCCTTTGGCAAGAGCAGAAGCACAATAATATTTACCTATTCATTATACTAAATGAGGTCTAAATAACTATGCATCCATGTGTCCAAGAGATACTGCTAAGAGCAAAATTTGCACTAAGGAAATAGGTAGTGTGGGAGGACTTAGGAAATTTGGGACCTAGTCTTTGTCCTAGCTGTGTGAACATATCATTTAATCTCTCTGGTCTCAGTTTCCTTATCTATAAAACGAGATGGTTAAACAAGAGCAAGGGTTGCCAACCCAAAAGCCTTCAGGGATCAGGTGGGCTGCAGGAGAGGGTGAAGAGATCAAGTGTAACACGAAAGTGAGTGATGGAACGAGGACAGTTGGAGAGTGCACCAACTACCGCAGGAGGCACTAGCCCACGATCATCATGGGGAGATAGGGCACAGTGTCGCCAGATCCTTTAACTTTTCAAAAGAGGTTGAACGTCCAGGATTTTTGTAGCATTGCCCTATTTTTAAAACTTTGTATAGACCAAATAGTATTTATCTTGTGAGCGGTCAGTTTGAAATCCTTAAACGACTATATCTTTAAGACTTCTCCAGTTTAAAAAAATTATATTTATGTTTTTCATTTAAAGATATGAATTTAGGAATGAATATTGTAATATAGAATATATATATTGCATACATTGGGAAAAAACCTTTTACAGTATGATTGTCATCAGATACACGTAATATTCTTTGTCTTCCTTTAGGTGGTTTGTTTTCCCAACACTCCGATTGGTTTAGAAAAATCTACATTTCTGCTCCAAGGAATCAATAAAGAATGGTTAATGTGAAAGACATTTCTCGTTTCATTTATATTTGACCCTTAGTGCTGCCGGGAAAATAGAACAGGAACCACAAAATGAGAAATTTAAATGAATCTTGATGCTATCTGATAGGAATCTTCACCACCTCAGGTCATGAAATCAGTGAGAACATCTAATACTTGTTAAAATTAAGTCATGAATTATATTCATAAAGATTTTTATAAATAACCTCACACAGGGTCAATGTCAACAGAAGAAATTAAAAAAGCAATTGAGGAGTCCTGATGAATGAGCTCGTGGTCCCTGTAATTGACTGCATGACTGTCAGGACCCAATTTTTACCTAATAAACACGCCAATGCCATTGTTAATATTGACACAGGGAAGTTAAATGAAGATACTTTCTATGATAAAATGTCATTTGGGAAAAACTAATATGAATATCACAAGTTTAAATACATAGAAGAGACAGAAAATGGAAAATTCCAGGCCCTGTGAGTTGTGGAAGTGATAACTGGGAGGTAGCTATTTCTAGAAAGTTCTATGCACTATTTTTTGTTTTTAAGTTGGTTAGGTGGAAGGGACTGCTATTATACTAATTTCGGGGAAACTATTGCCTTTATCACCAATTTATGGTTTCAGAGAAGGCATAGCTAATCCCAGGAAATATGTTGTCATTTTTGCCTTTATGGCAGCTGCAGACACCTGACTTCTGACCCTGCAGGGATACACAGACCTGGTGACTTATGCTTCAGGATCAGAGTTTGCTAATCATCTTCCTGGATTCTAGCTCCTCCAGACTGATTCAGCAGCACTGCTTGTTTGAGGCTGTCTAGCAAAGAGATGCTTAGCACAGATTTTGCATTGAGACTCCCTGGGTTTGACTCTCATCTAGACCACCTGCTTGTTAGCCTTGTGATCTTGGGCAAGTTATTGAACATTTCTCTGCCTTGGCTTCCTCATCTGTCATGTGGAAATAATCCTATTACGTGGGATTGGAGATCAAATTATTTGATGCATATAAAGTGCTCATATGACACAGCGTACCTAACACACAGTAAGTGTTCAATCAACGTTAGGGCTCTGGGGATGTTTCCAGAAAGCTGGCCTGTCACAGAGCTCTGTGTGTGGGCCCCAAGATTCTGGTGAGAGGTCACCACCACTGATGTGGATCTTAGTATTGAAAATTTTATGGCAAGGCTGAGTTTCTTTCTCATTCTCTCTCTCTCTCTGCAAGAAGGGAACCACACTCACTTTTCTTTCTAAATTTAGCTCCTGTTTTACTGTCTTTACAAAATGTTTCCAGAGCCATCATCCCCCACGTAGAATTGAGCACTCTCTCTCTGGTGCTGCCACTGCATCCTACACCAACTATTACCCTGCGACTCTCTCCATTTCAGTGCAAATTTTTGTGTAAATGTCTGATGTCCTCTGCGTGTATGTCCCTGGAAGATGGATATCTTCAGGGCTAAAAACAGGCCTGGCATAGAATAAGCCTTTGAAAAATGCTTCTTGAGTGGGGTGAGGAGCAGGTAGGCTGCCAAGAGAAAGGTCCATGTTGGTGAAGATCCTTGGTGGAGGAACATTCGTTTGTTCATTCAAACTGGATCAAGTTCTGTTCAGATACCGTTTTTTAAGGAAGACTTTTGTGTGAACACCAAGAGAGTAATTCCCAGGGAGGTTACTGTCACCTGGACTTGTTATAGCTACCTTTAACAATACTTGAGGCGGGGTACAGTGAATGACACCTGTAATCCTAGCATTTTGGGAGGCATAGGTGAGAGGATTGCTTGAGCTCGGGAGTTTGAAGTTGCAGTGAGCTATGATGACGCTACTGCTATGAGGACACATCCAGGTGTCCTTCCATCTATTAAGTATGATAGGTACCTGCCATTTGTAAGAAATTCCCACCCCCTGATGATTTAAAGGGGGTGATCAGACAAAA
>NW_012137191.1:16002005-16028802 GCF_000956105.1 Propithecus coquereli
AACAAACACAAAAAAATAAAACAAACAAACATAAAAACCCAAAAACAATACTTGAGTAGGGTTATCCATCTCTAGCATAAAATGACACACACACACACACACACACACACACACACACACACACAGAGTAATGCACAGATATCTTATATAGAAGAGTGTTGCGATCTGTTGTTAAGTTACCAAACTCTTACTATGGTATGTTAGACTCCTTAGCTAGGAGGTTAGTGTTTCCTCTGGCCTCACTAAGGGTCTTCTTGTCTTTGGATCCCTTGGTTCTGGATCTCTAACTTATTTGATCCCCTTCTGAGTCTCAGGCTAGTCCTCTGGTCTGGAATCCTCCTTATGTTTAGAGTGGTATTTTCAATATGGACAAGTCTCAGCCACTTGGTCAGTAAGGCTCAGATGTAAATTCTAGGTTTTCTGATTTGATTATACTGAGTATTGCAACTACATTTTAATATACAATTCTTATTACACAGTTAAGTTAAAAATGTTAAGGAACAGTGACTCTTTTCTAATGCCTTTAAATGATCTAGAATGTCCTAGCCGTCTCATACATTCCTCAGACCTTCTAAAGTGGCTGTGATATCAGCTGGGTATAAAGAATATCTTCTTTATAGGTTGACTGTTGACTACAAGATTGTTTGTTATTCAAATGCTCTTCTTTCTATTGTTTACTGTCTATCACCACAAAAGTCTCCTGAAAACAGTGGCTGAGGTCAAAGCTGTCTGCCCAGGTGTCTGTTACAATATCCTGGCTGAACATAATATACTCGGACCCTGGTGAATTAACTGTTTCATGCCAGTCACATGCGGTGACACAATTTTGGTCCAGATTTGACATCTAATCAAACAACTGTCCAATGAAATCCCTCACTGTTTGGGTAGAGCAAGATTAAGAGAAGAAAGTGGAAAGGCAGTGTGACACAAGAGAAAGAGCGTGGATTACAGTCAGACGGACCTGACTTTGAATGCTAGGCCCATCATTTCCAAGCCATGTGATATTAGGCAAGTTACTCTCTGAGCCTTGGGTTTCTCATCAGAGATGTGTGATTAATAAATAGTGCCTATTTCATAGGATTGCTTTGAGTATCAAATGAGATTATGCAAATTCTATACAAGTAAATGTTAGCCTAGAAAATAAAACCCAGTCAATCATTGAGGCCTTTGTCTGAATTACATGATTAGATCCTTTCTACTCTGAGTGCAAGCTTGAAGTGGATTTAAATAAGGAGGCAAGTGAGAGAAAGGTCTAGAGACTTCAGTAAGATCAAAGGGTAGAGGGGAATTTAGGACAGGGAGCACCATGAAAGAAAGAAAAAGAATGGAATATTGCCACTCTGTCGCAGGCCCAGAGCTAGGCTAGTTACCCGTGTTACCTCATTCTATTTTGGCAACGTTTTGAGCTGCACATTCAGGCTATTGCACAAATGAGAAAATTGGGGAAAGGACTTGGGCATTACGTGGTAGGGTAATGACAAAGCTTAAACAACTGAGTAGAGACAGGCTGTGAAGTGCACAGGCTGAGTCCCAGCCCTTCCCCATGGAGGAAATCCGTGGAGTGCAGTGGCAGGGTTAAGAGGTTGGCCAATACCAGCTTAATTCTCTCGGTTTTAGAGACAGTAGTTCATATGTACTGACACAATAGTATTTGTCCCCTAGAAGAAGAGTCCAGCGAAAAATTTCCACAATCTTTCCAAGTATAATAAGAAACAGATGATTTCTTTTTCTTTTTTTTTTTTTTTTTGAAACAGAGTCTCACTCTGTTGCCCAGGCTAGAGTGAGTGCTGTGGCATCATCCTAGCTCACAGCAACCTCAAACTTCTGGGCTCAAGCAATCCTTCTGCCTCAGCCTCTCGAGTAGCTGGGACTACAGGCATGTGCCACCATGCCCGGCTAATTTTTTTTCTATATATTTTTAGATGTCCAATTAATTTCTTTCTATTTTTAGTAGAGACGGGGTCTCGCTCTTGCTCAGGCTGGTTTCGAACTCCTGAGCTCAAACAATCCGCCGGCCTCGGCCTCCCAGAGTGCTAGGATTACAGGCGTGAGCCACCTCGTGCGCGGCCAAAACAGATGATTTTTTACATGATTTAGGAGGCAAGGTTTCATTAGTTTCTAAGTTTTTTTCCTTTTCTTTTCAAAATTGACCAAAAGTAAAATATAAGGCCAAGTTGTACTCAGGTACTTGGTCCTTTTAAAATATTGCTTGATGCCAACTCTGCCACCCCCCAGAATGCCATCAGAACTAATGAGTCTCCATGGAGTGCCAGGCACTGTACGAGGCCCTAGAAATGTACAGGTGAACAAGGCAGCATCGTCTTAACCCATAGCACTTTCACTGCAGATGGGAAGGTAGACCCTAAATAATTACATATATAACTCTATAACTACAATCATGAGAAGAGATAAGGAAGAAGAGTAAAGATTATTAAGTTAATTATATCGGGAAGAATAACCTAGATAGAAGTGGGGAGGGATTGTCATGAAAAGATGCCCCAAGGCTGTGACATTTCCGTGGAGCCCTGAAAGATGAGTAGAATTTATCCAGCTGAGAAGGGAGGAGCTCTCCAGGCAGAGCACATACTTTTTTTTTTTTTTTCTGCTATTGTTATACCTGCTCATGCTTTGATTTTGGGATCAATCTCACTCTACTCTGGGCATATTCCATTTCAGATAGGAGGTAATTGTTTTAGGCTTCAGTCAGTGAGTATCCTTGGCCTCTCTCCTTGGCTTTGGAACTGGTACACAACATCTTCTATATGGCCTTCTATGTGCCTCTTGGCTTTTTGCTTTCCTCTCCCTGCCTTGTGTTTGCACATTAAAATTGAAGGGGAAGAGATTTTAGAAAAATACATTTTTCATTTTAGAAAATGCTAGTGGTATTGAAGAGTGGTTGTCTGAGATGCAGAGCAAATTTAAATTGCATCTCCTATTTGATGCAACTGCTTGTGAACATAAGAAAATGGCATCCATTTATTAAAGAAGCCATGTGCAAATGCAGGGCATGTTTGCAAAGGCTTATTATAGTATAAGAGGCAATTGCTGCTTTGTTTATTTGGTTTGTGGCTAAGTCATTACAATGCTCCTCTTCTAGAAAATAAATATATGTAGACTGAGATGTCTTTGGCAGAATAGTTGTTTCCATTTTACTTAAAGATAATCCAAATTTTAAAAGCCATGGCTGCAGTGGATGCTGCTTATTTAGGGCTGTCAAGCATCCCTTTGACCTACTCTTGGAAATGTCACTGCAATATTCTTTGTATTATTGTGTTAGTTAAAGTAATTCTGACTGTTGTGATAAATAAGTGGTAAAATTTAAATTTCTAAGCCTAGTAAAAATGTATTTATTATATAATACTCTTAATGTGGGTGATCCTGGCAGGGTGGCTTCTACTTATTCACTCAGAAAGCCCCACTCCTTCCATCTTCTTGGCTCTGTCCTCTTTTAAATTTTCTGAGACCTCTGGTTTTAGCTAGCCAATGGAAAAAGACAGAAAGGATCTCATGTGGGAGGTTGTCATATGCAAGATTTTTATGCCATTGGCCAGAGCTTAGTCACATGACCACACCTAGCCATAAGAAAAGCTGGGAAATGTCTCTGTGGCAGAAAAGGAAGTAGCAGTCTGTGCTATAGATATCTATCTCTTCCCCATGTTTCAGAGGATGCTAAATCCATCAGAAAAAAAGATGAAGCATATGGCTCCACACTTACCCAATCTGTTCAGAGCTGGTCATATGACTTAAGATAGTCCAATCGAACTGGAGCTCCAGACTTTTGTTGGGTGGTGGGGTGGCATGTGGTTCTATGACAGCCATCTTGAGATGGAGGTGGGGTGAGGGTAGGCACCTCAGAGATTGAAGCCAACACCTAAAAGTGAGCCCAAAAACGGAAACAGAGAAATCAATTTCTCATTATTGTTTTAGCTGTTGGATCAAGAATTTCCTAAAGCCATATCTAGTTTTCCAGTCAGAGGAGCCAGTTAGTTCCATTTTTGTTTGTTTAATTTAGTTCAAATTAGAGTTGCTGTTCTAGAAAACTTGCAGTCTTGCAGATGACATAATAAGTGTACAATTTCCCAATGACTTTGGAAATAGTGTATTTCTGTGACTTTATTTGGGGAATGATTTAATTAGAGAAATGAGCTGTTTCTTAATTTAAGGCATTGAAGTTACATCTGGTTACGCACAAGTTCAACAAAGCCGTTAGATGGTACACCTATTGTGCTTTTACATCTGCACTCGAATGTTGATAGCAGCACAGTTCACAATTGCAAAGATGTGGAAACAACCCAAGTGCCCATCAATACATGAGTGGATTAATAAAATGTGGTATAGCTATAAGAAACAATGGTGATATAGCATCTCTTGTATTTTCCTGGATAGAGCTTGAACCCATTCTACTAAATGAAGTATCCCAAGAATGGAAAAATAAACACCACATGTACTCACCAGCAAATTGGTTTCACTGATCAACACCTAAGTGCACACATAGGAATAACGTTTATTGGGCGTCGGGCAGATGGGAGCGGGGAGGAGGAGATGGGTATATGCATACATAATGAGTGCGATGCACACCGTCTGGGGGATGGACACGCTTGAAGCTCTGACTTGGAGGGGAAGGGAGGCAGGGCAATATATGTAACCTAAACATTTGTACCCCCATAATATACTGAAATAAAAAAAAAACCCAGTTGGGGCAGTTTTTATTATAAACACTGAGTTTCTTTTCGGCTACTTCCTTGACTTTCTCCTTATTTGCAATATTGGTCATTTTACTGTTTAAACTCATATCTCTAAATACATTGAATTTCCGACAAAAACCAGGATAGGGCAGAGATCAAACCTCTCATGGTTACAACCATGTGGGTGATAGCATTCAGTGTTTTCATTCAGCATTTCCTAAGAGCTAACAATTAGCATGATGGTACCTCCAAATCTTTTATAAATGCCCTCGTAAAACATAGACCTTCAAAATGTATAGTGTCATGGTAACAAAGGAGACTTTCAGGATTTCCTTGGGACTGGTGAGTGGGCAACCGTCTGGAGGAGGCATGGCCTATTTTAGTTGTTAGGAAATAGATTCAGCTTTAACAAATTAGGTTTTAGACAAAATAGAAGTTTATTTTTCTTTCACAGATATTGGAACTGGTATTGTGGTTCTGCTCTGAGACTTCATTAGGGATCCAGGCTCCTTCCATTTTGTTGCTCTTGTTTACTTGACTCAAGATGGCTCACTGCCAAATCTGATTTTCAGCTAGAGTAAAGATAGAAGGGGAAGGGAGGAGTATTAGTTAGAATAGGTTAGATTGTGCTAAACAGTAATAATCATAAACAAAATATTGGTGGCCTGTATTTTGCTCATGTTACCTACTTATCATAAGTCACTGGGGTTTCTTTTTCATGTTCCTCTTGCTCAGGGACACCAGGTAATAAATCTTCACCATCTGGAGCACTTCTGAGACCTATAGTGGAAGGAGTGTAAGCTGGAGAGTCTGCATACATTATCCACCTGTTCTTGCGTGTTGCCTACTTTTTTCATTAGAGCCCTTAACATGTTAATCATAGTTATTTTACCTAATCTGATAACTCCAAAATTTTTGCCTTATTAAGTCTGGTTCTAGTGTTTGTTTTATATCTTTATACTGTATTTTTTTTATTTTTTGTTTTGCCTTTTAGTACGCCTTGTCCTTTTTTGCTGAAAGCCAGACATGGTGTATTGGGTAATAGAAATTGAGGTAAACAGGCTTCTAGTATAAGGTTTTATGTTTATTTGGCTAGGGATTTTGCTCTGTTTACTGTTTGCACTAGCTATAGATGCCTGAGCCTTCAATTTCCTTTTTGTCTCCCAGGTTGTCTTCAGGTTTTCCTAGGAATGCCTTCTTAAATAGCGTCTCAGCCTCACAGTTCTTTCAGTTGCAATCTTCTGTTATACAGGAACCCTGTTGATGTGGTGGTAAAATGTAAGAGGAGGAAAGCATTCTACACCCCTGTGATTTGCTTTCAGTCTTTTAGTGAGCACGTGCCCCTGGGCTGTGACCCTCACAAGAGCTTCGCAGCATTTTGTTTTTCCTATTACGTGAGATAGCAAGGCTATAGATGGGGGATGGAGTTGGATATTTCCCTTTTCCCAAATGAGTTAGACTCTGATAAAGTAGATTTTCTTAAAAACAATTCTAGGCAATAAAAACAAAATGGGAGGTATCAATTTACCAGACTTCAAACTTTATTACAAGGCTGTAATAATCAAATCAGCTTGGTACTGGCACAAAAACAGAGCCATTGACCAGTGGAACAAAACTGAGAACCCAGATATAAAACCATTCTCATACAGCCATCTAATCTTTGACAAAGCAGACAAAAACATACACTAGGGAAAAGAATTCTTATTCAATAAGTGGTTCTGAGAAAACTGGATAGCCACATGTAGAAGACTGAACCAGGATCCACACCTTTCACCTCTCACAAAAATCAACTCACGCTGGGTAACAGATTTAAACCTAAGGAGTGAAACTATTAGAATTCTAGAGGAAGATGTTGGAAATACTCTTCTAGACATTGGCCTAGACAAAGAATTTATGAAGACGACCCCAAAGGCAATCACAGCAACAACCAAAATAAATAAATGTGATCTGATCAAATTAAAAAGCTTCTGCACAGCCAAAGAAATTGTCACAAGAGCAAACAGGCAACCCACAGAATGGGAGAAAATTTTTGCATGCTACAAATCCGATAAAGTGCTGGTAACTACAATCTACTTAGAACTCAGGAAAATCAGCAAGAAAAAATCAAACAACCCTATCAAAAAGTGGGCAAAGGACATGAACAGAAACTTTTCAAAAGAAGACAGAATAATGGCCAAAAAAATATGAAAAAATGCTCAACATCTCTAATCATCAGGGAAATGCAAATCAAAACCACAATGAGATATCATTTATCTCCAGTGAGACTGGCCTTTATCAAAAAGTCCCAAAACAATAAATGTTGGTGTGGATGTGGAGAGATAGGAACACTCATACACCGCTGGTGGGACTGCGAACTAGTGCAACCTCTGTGGAAAGCAATATGGAGATATCTTAAAGAGATACAAGTAGAACTACCATTTGATCCAGCAATCCCATTACTGGGCATCTACCCAAAAGAACGAAAGTCGTTCTGTGAAAAAGACACCTGCACTCGAATGTTCATAGCTGCACAATTCACAATTGCAAAGATGTGGAAACAACCCAAGTGTCCATCAATACATGAGTGGATTAATAAAATGTGGTATATGTACACCATGGAGAACTATTCAGCTTTAAGAAACAATGGTGACATAGCACCTCTTGTATTCTTCTGGATGGAGCTGGAACACATTCTACTAAGTGAAGTATCCCAAGAATGGGAAAACAAGCATCACATGTACTCACCATCAAATTCGTATTAACTGATCAACACTTAAGTGCACATATAAGAATAACATTCACTGGATGTCAGGCAGGGGGGAGGGGGAAGGGGAGAGGAGGAGACGGACATATATACAAACAATAAGTGAGATGCGCACCACCCAGGGAAAGGACACGCTTGAAGCTCAGACTTGGGGGGCAGGCGGGGCAAGGGCAACATATGTAACCTAAACATCTGTACCCCCATAATATGCTGAAATAAAAAAAAGGCAGGTAAAGAAGAGAATGTCCTGCATGTATTCCAAAATGGTTACTTTTCCCTTTGGGCATATTTTTAAATGATTACTTTCCTTCTCCTCCTGCTGAAGTACAGAAAGAGTTTGTTCTGACCTTCACTAGGAGAACTTGGTGAGGTTCCTGGAGGCATAACTCATGACAGTTTGAGGTCCTCTCTAAGGCTAGGACTCCAGAAGATTTTAACTCTCGAGTTTGTCAATTGCAATTTAAAGTTTCCTACCAATTCCTGGTTCCAGGACCTTCTGCTCCTGATTAGCTGTGATTCTCTATCTTTGCCTGTCTCTCCAGTTTTTGAGGCATCGGTTTGTCCTGTGACCTCAATTCTCTGATTGATGTAAGAAGAGTTGTTGCTTGTAGTTTGTTCAGCTTTTTTTCTTTTGTGAGACAAGAGTGATGACTTTCAAATTATTTACATGTTGAAGTGACAGCCTGTTGTTAATAGTGTGTTCATTATTAAAGTAATGATATTAATAGCTACATTTCTGGACAATAACATTGTAAGCAGAAATGTTGTGCTGTACGTCTGGTAAGTCTCCTTAAGCATTCCTTTCCTTTCTTTTTTCTCTATTCTACTTGGAATGTGGATATGGTAGGCTGGGTCTTCTGCAGCCCTTTTGGACTGTGAGGACAGGGGTCATACTTTAGGTTGGGAGAGCAGTGAGCTGAGCAAAAAAAACCTTCAAGTCCTTGAGGAACATGAAGCTGTAATATCAGCCTTGGACATTTCACCCAAAGAATAGTTTTAGATGAGATACAAATAAACTTCTTTCTTATTTAGGCCACTCATTTTTAGGGTTTCTGTTTCTCCTAACAAAACTTAATTCCATGAACTAAAATAAAATCCTAATCGTCCCCTGCCTCTGCACTGGCTGACTGAATAGACCTCCTCTTGGCCAAGAGGACCCCAGAGAAACCTCAAAATTGAATTCTCAGCCAGGACGGGAATGGGAGGTCAGACATGCCTCATTATACCCCCTCCCCTGCTAATAGCCATCAGCCTTTTTATCTTAAGCGCTAAACAGAAACGAATTTCATGATATACTCCTCCTTATTTGTGGTTTCAGTACTATAACTAACAAGCATTCTTCCCTGATAAGAACCTATTGACCATGAGTGGTTTTAACCAGTCCATGGAGTCTGTACAGAGAGGGTTTTCATGTCCTTGCTTTACCTTGTGACATCAGGGGGCTACCATTTTCTGAACATGGACTCCATCAAGAGGCATAAAGCTCGATTGTGCATGTACATGTTCTGCTTTCATAAATATTCATGAGTTCTACTAGAGCTTGTTAAATGTGTATATTTGGCCACCACACTCGGTACAAATTTTTGTCCCCATTGTTCTTCCCTCAAAGCACGTGTTTCTGGCTTTTGGCCGGGGCTCTGCTTCCTAAGCCTGTTGGAATGGCCACCTACAGGATGCAACCCTTCATGAGAAATAAACCTCCCCTTTCCAAATTTATGAACCTTGCCATTTTCTTCAGTTAACAATTCTAACTGGTATAAAAAATTATATTCAGGAAAAAAAAAATGGTTCCAGGTTTGCAGGTCTGCAGTGGTGAGAAAGAATAAACTTGAATTCTCTGGAGTTTAGCTCATTCAATAAACCAGTTGCGAAATAAGAAACTCCCAGCTGAACAAGGTCTCCTACACAAGAAAGAGAAGGGGAGCTGTGTTAGCTCAGGACCTTTGCAAAACAGACATCAACAGGAAATATTTAAGCATTGTACTAGGAAAAACACCTGTGTGAGGGAAAATAATGTGGGAGCCAGGTAAGGCTGGAAGAGCCATCAGACTGCTATGTAAGTGTGAAAAGGGGTGGGGAGAACATGGGATCGAAACATCCCAGACCATCCTGCAGTGGAAGAAACCCTGGGCAAAGCCATCAGGGAGTCCTGGAGACAAAGTTGACCCTTGGAGAGGTGGAGGAAATAAGAAATATTTTACCCCAAAGCATATTTCTTTGACATATTTTTTTTGTTTGTTTGTTTTGAGACAGAGTCTCACTGTGTTGCCCAGAGTAGAGTGCTGTGGCGTCATCCTAGCTCACAGCAACCTCAAACTCCTGGGCTCAAGCGATCCTTCTGCCTCAGCCTCCCGAGTAGCTGGGACTACAGGCATGCGCCACCATGCCCGGCTAATTTTTTCTATGTATTTTTAGTTGTCCGATTAATTTCTTTCTATTTTTAGTAGAGACGGGGTCTCGCTCTTGCTCAGGCTGGTTTCGAACTCCTGAGCTCAAACAATCCGCCCGCCTTGGCCTCCCAGAGTGCTAGGATTACAGTCGTGAGCCACCGCGCCCGGCCGTTTGACATATTTTCAGATGGCTGTCACAGAAGTAATGTTGCAAAGTTGTCTTTTTGAGGGGGGAAATTTGCATCTGTAGAGAATGTCCATTAATGCGGCTGGGTCTTTTCTTACCTAAGCTAGGAAAGATTAACTGGGAGTCTGACACCTTTAGAGGTCTGAAAAGAAACATTAACCATGTATTTTCTCTGAGGGGTGCTACCTGTGAGGTTTCATTTATTAATACATAACAAGACCACCTTTGCTAGTTAGTCAAGCCTCTCCCTTTATTCCTCCTCAAACCTGTTTTGATGCTTCCAAACCCCCATTCTTTAAAAACCTCTGTATCTCACTGATGAGTTGAATTTTCATTCTGAAATCTCCTGTGTATACAAGTTAAATAAAATAAGTTTGTATGTCTTCTTTTCCAATTAATCAATATACCTCATGTCAGTAATTTTTCAGTGAACCTTAGCAGGGCAAGAGACTTGCTCCTGTGAACTAAAAAAAACCCCTAATCCCTCTGCTAACCGAATGGACCCCTCTCAACCAAGGGGACCTCAGAAATACCTTAAAACTGAGTTCCCAGCCACGATGGGATGGGAGAGATAAAGCACAATTATGTGTGTGTTATTTCCCTTCATAAATATTCATGACTCCTCCTATAGCTTGCTGAATAGGAATATTTGACCACCTTGCTCAGTATAAAATCCTGTTCCCTTTTGTCTCTTCTTTGAAGAACACATGCCTGGCGTCTGGCTGGGGCTCAGCTTCCTAATCTTTTGGAATGGCCACCCAATAGGTTGCTACTCTTTATGAGAAATAAAGCTCTCTTTTTCCAAAGTATAAACTTCATTAATTTTTTTTTTTTTAGTTAGCACTCCCTACAGAGGATTCCTATGTCTCCCAGAGGCAGGTCTGTCTTAATACCCCTGCCACACTTAGTTGTTGGCTGGGGTCGGCCTGGGATGGCATGGCCTCAGCACCAACCCTGCTGAGAATTTCAGAGCTCAGCAGCTAAAGTCCTTGTCAATTAGTTAATTACGTTTCCTAAACTGGGTGATCTGTGAGGTGCATTCTCATGGCCACCACAGAAGTTAAGAGTAGAGAGCTCCAAACAGTAGGTATTTAGATGTGCACAGTGGGTCACAGTACAAGGGGAATAGACTCATGGTGGACTCTCTGGACCAGCCTGCATCCAGCAAGATCAAGTGCAGCCACCGAGGTTTCCTACAGGAGGGGGAAGAAGCACATGAGTAATGTCAACTCAGGGGCCACCTGAAGCAGATGCAAAAAAACCTTGATGTGGAATAAAACACAACGAGGCCCTGCCTAAACACAGATCAAATGCACCCAACATCAGCTGCAGTAAAACAAAGCTGACTGTAGCTTCAGTTTCACATAAGTTATTCAAACTATCACTGAATTTGCCAAGATTTTAAATGTACAGGGGAGGGTTCCATAATGATCAGGGTGAGATGACTGTAAAAGTCGTCTTAGAGGTTTCTTAAAGTGTTGTATGTATAACAGTGGTAGTATATGATATGATATTAGAAGATTCATAGATAATATTATTTTAATAGTTATACATTTATTTATAGGGTTCATGGTTGGTGATGTATTTCCAATTACATGCTGATTTAAAATTCTTAATTTAAATTCGAATTTTAAAAGTAGACTTTATTTTTTAGAGCAGTTTTAGGTTCACAGCAAAATTGAGCTGAAGGTACAGAGATTTCCCATATACCCTCTACCCCCACACAGGCATAGCCTCCCTCATTCTCATTTAATTTTAACATTTAAATTAAAAAAAAATTAAGTGCATGCAGATGACTTATGAACATGGCAAAAAATTGTCAAAAGAGGATGCTATCTATCAGGTTCACACTGCTGGCAAATGACAGGGCCAAGGTGAGCACCAAGACCTTCCCACTCTTTCTAAGACCTTTGGTTGGCTCTCCAAGGATGGCTGGCTTCCAAAAAAGGAAAGTAGTTCACAGCGTGATCTGGGTCACATGCTCTTTAGAGAAGTAGGCCCACCTTGGAATATCAACGATTTAAGGAGCATCCCAACTGCTACTTGTATGTGCATATTCAGGTGAATTCAATGTGAAAGGGGAAGGAACATCCAGAGGAAGGCTGACGTTGAAATTCTCATAGGCTGCAAACACTTTCTAGGAAGTGGGATGGAGCCTGGAGATGTCAGGATAGAGCTCACAGCCCCAGAGAAGGTAGAGGGGGAGAGAGTGGATGGAATCGTGTCATGACTGTCTTCTATGCAGCATCTTGAACTTGTCAACGGCTGGGAGAGGAGCTATTTAGAGGTTAGGGCCCCTTCTAACAGGTACAGTCACATTGATGGAGGGTTTTAAAGGTTTATTTTATGTTTCCACTTTAAACTTTGAGAAGCTAGAAAACGTAAACTATATTTTAAGCACGAATCCTATTAGTGAGTAGAAGTCATGTCTTCTTGCATTTACTATGCACATACATAGTAGGCGCACAACGAATTTGTAGAGAAGTGATTGAATGTGTGATGTCATTACTCATCAATAGGAGGAAACCCTCTTGGCCATATAATTTCTTTCCTCCTTTTGTTTTCCAAGCTCTGCTATGATGGCTGCATGAAACAGAACGATCTAGCTGCCTTCAGAGATGCCTCCTGTGGATTGAATGCCATAGGAACCAGTAGAGAGAGCTCAACTCAGTGCAGACAGAGAGGATGGTGACAGGAAAGAAAACAGATCCAGCACTGTCAGATATTCTCATTATTTAGGATTGCCTAATAATTTGGAACCTTATCCTACCACGGAGTGTGTGCTGTCCAGTGGTTCTCAATCTGTCAGGGAATTGAGGGAATGTGATGTTTAGGATTTGCATGATTTCCTTACGCTTTGGTTCCACTGGGTCAAGAGGTTTGATATTCAGACTTGCTTTCGGGTAGCCTGTTAGGCAAATGGTGTACAGATAGCACCAGTTCTGAGAATCCCCTCACCCCTAATATCTCTTTCAATCGGGAGATGTGTATCTTCTCCATGAATTCTGGCAGCTATATTGCATCAACTGCATAATTGAAAAAATGGTGAGTACTACCACGAAATGCTGATTTGTCTCTATAACTACTAAAAGGTATTTGGCCCATTGTAGATATTTAAAAATATCTGTTAATTAAATGAATTAAGTGTATGTTTCTTACTCGAATTGTTATATATTGATTATATGTGTATTTTCAGTTATTATTATAACTCAATATCCCCCAATAGTTTGTCAATTTCTCTGAAGGCAAGGACTAGGTATAGTGCAATAAATTCAAAGAAGTAAGGTATTACAAGGGTTAAGGAAGAAATACTAGATGAGACATCGTGAATCTTGAGTTCTGCTGTTGGCACTATCAAGAATATTTATTCTACTTAACATATATTGCATGCTTACAATGTGCTAGGCACATTACATACACTATTTTATTTAATTCTCACATTAAAGCTATGTGAAAGGTACAGCAGGGGTCCCTGATTTTTCACCAGTATCTAGTATTGTTTTCTCCTTCCCTGGCACACAGCTGGACACCATCTCTCAGCCCCCTTGTTTGAGGGAATGGATATACAACTAGCTCTCCTCCATGGATGGGGCACACAAATGATGAGAGTCATCTTGAATCAACATGAATTAGAGGTCATATGTCTTCTCCACACATTCTCTTCTCCATCCCTTGCCTGAAAGCAGAGATGAGGCCCTAGAAAACAGCAGACCTCTATGATGAAATTATCATTATTAGCTCCATTTTATGGAAGAGGAAAACTGAGGCTAGAGAGATCAAGTAACTTTCACAGAATAGGTAAGTGGCAAAGCCAGGATTTGATTATGGAGTTTCAGCACATCTTCATAACCATTAATTGTATAGCTAGCCATGTGAATTAAGTCACTGCAATTTTCTAAGTCTCAATCTTCTCAGCCCTCAATGGAGATATTAACACTGTCTTATAGGCATGTTATGGGTATTAATGAGTGAACACATCCAAAAAAGCCTAGAAAGAACACAGCGCAAGATAAAATAACAAGGGTGTGTGTGTGTGTGTGTGTGTGTGTCCCTGCCCATGCGTGTGTGTGTGTGTGTGTGTTAGCAAGTGTGTATTTAGAACTTTGTCCTATCAAGGCTGCTTTTAATAAGTGGTCTGTGGTTGAGGCCTGAGAATCTCTTCATCACTCAGGGATTTCTGTTCAGTGACATTTGTTGGATAGGATTTGACCTGTTGTATGAATTATGCCTTCCATCTCAGGAGACTGTTCGGATGCTAATTTGGTCATTGGCTTCTCAGCGACCATGACTAGGCAGAGGGTTCAGGCAACTCCTCCAGCAGTTTTAGGGCAGCATCTGTTACTGGGTCCTAACGGGAGCTGTGTTCATTCCTTTCGAGGAGGAGGAAAAGCAGTCAGGCTTAGGGTGGCAGGGTGCATGGGGGACAAATGCACAGCAGTGCAAGACTCTCCTGGGCTTCAGGACATGCCGTCAAGATCGTAATTCAAAGAAAAGATTCAGATTTTTACATTGAATAAAGACATTTTGAAGTAATATGGTGTAGATAACTCAGACTCAGAATAGTAGGATTTGAGCTTTAATTGAACTAATCTTTGGACTCTGGAATACTTAATAGTTTCTCTAAGCCTCAGTTTTCTTATCTGTAAAATGGGGATGACACTGACTACAACTATCAACCAAAAGTTGTTCTGAGAATAGAATGTGGTTGTGTCCACAAATGTGGTCTGCAAGTGCTAAACAATTATACAAATATAAGTCCTTTTTGTTGCCATGACATCTTCATGCTTCAGTTGCATTTGTAGCTGAAAGAATCTTTCAGCATCTGAAAAAAAAAAAAACACTTATTTTCAATAGCAGAAGAAATGATGCCTCTGGTCACCAGTCCTACCTGATTGTTGATCACTGCATGCCTGTTTCTTCTAGCGCTCTTCAGTGTGCATGGCTCTGCACCCAGGGCAGGCCCATGGACAATGCAGACGTTACCCTGTACACTTAACTAGAAAAGGCAGGAAAGATGGAAAAGAGCCATTGATTGATTCATTAGTCAATTTGCTTGTTTATTAATTCAACATTTATTGAGAGCCTGCTAAGTGTATTGGGTCCTGGGGAAACAAAACTGGAATAAGGTGCAGTCTAGACCTTACTCCCAAGTTGCTCACAATGTAGTGGGAAAACAGACATTTAAGTGTGCACTGTGCAGTGATGTGGTAGGTGCAATGATAGAATTGATTTCAGGGTTCTCTGGAAGAACAGAGGGGGTCACTTAGTGTATCTTGAAGGTTGGATGTGGAAGATTTCCTGCAAAAGGTGACTTCTTAAGTCTTACAGGGTGAGCAGGACATAGGTAAAATGATCTGAAGAAAGTGGAGAGAGAAGGGCATTCATGGTAGAGGGGCTACCACAGTCAAAGTTGAAGCAAGCACAATGCAGAGTGACACCCTAAGCATCCTGGTGTTCCTGGGGTGTGACAACGTAAGTGACTGTGTGTGCACGTGTATGTGCATGCAGGATGGGGGAACATGTTCAGAAAATCTCATCCTGAATGGAAATATTGAAAGGTTTCAAGTGAACGGTGGTTGGTTGGGGCTGTTGGTTGGTAGCTGCGTCAGGAGAAATACTATTGCAGTAACTTACGTGAGACATGATGAGAATCTGAACTGAGGCCATGGTAGTTGGCACTAAATGAAAAAAAAAATAGAAAGAAAGAAAGGAAATCAAGAGGTATCCTGGGTGGAAAATCAGTGGCTCTGGAAGAGGGAAGAGTTGTGATTGGATTCTAGGTTTCTAGTTTGGGTAACGGGGCTGATGGTTTTGTTACCAAATGAGATGGAAAACTCGGGAAGTTATTCAGATTTAGGGGAAGACAGTAAATTCAGTATCTCACTTACTGAGTGTGAAATCAGACTGTGTGTCACCTGGGTGGGATGGCAACAGGCATTTGAAAGCCGGGTGGTACCTAGTCAAAGGGAGCTGGGGGCTCCGGCCCCAGGCAGTGCCAGATCTTCCTCCTGGGTGTGCCTGGGTGGATTGG
This sequence comes from Propithecus coquereli, assembly GCF_000956105.1. Taxonomy (NCBI): domain Eukaryota; kingdom Metazoa; phylum Chordata; class Mammalia; order Primates; family Indriidae; genus Propithecus; species Propithecus coquereli. The sequence goes on from NW_012137191.1 coordinate 16,018,042, forward strand.
ATGCAGTTAGGGACAGGTGAGTAGCTAAGCAGGGAATTTCCGTTTTTTGGAGCAGGCTCTGCTCCTTGCTTTCCGTGGCAACTGTGGTCTGGTTATAGTATTCTCTCAAACACTCCACCCTTAACTCCAGGTAGTATCCTTTGTGCCTTCATGAATAAACAGTGAAAAATCAAATGTAAGAATCTGCATCCTGTAGTAGCAAAGAGCCCTGGGCAGGGAGTTGGGAATCTTGGGTCCAAATTCCTACTCTGCTTCTTAGGTAAGTCAGTTCATCACTCGGGCCTCTCCTTTCTTATCTTTTAAAGGATGAATTTGGAATTACTGATTTCTAAATTTCTTTCAAGTTTTAAGATCTTGTGAACTATCTACAGTGTGTTTCTGTATAACAGTGATGACTTCCGACTCAGAAATTAGTAAAATACTAAGCAATAGTCTGGCTTCAATCAAAAAAAGTAAAATGCAAAATCTTCTAAATTACTGAGCTCCTGGGAACTTGTCATAAATCTATACCCAGCACCCCTCTGCTACCTGGGTTTTCATTAACCGAGAGCTCTATTAGCCAGCGCTGCCCACACACTGTAACCTTAGAGTGGGGCTCTAAGTTGATGCCCTCAGTATGTTGATGATTGATATTCAGCATTGCCTCAGGGCAATGTGAGGATCCAAAGTCATCAAAGACAGAGGAAATTATGTCCAGCCTGGTTTCAAAGGTGAACTGTATTGCTTTCACATGCTTTGAGAGTCATTAATCTACGTGTGGTGTATATCAGGGCTCCCTGACCTTTTTGTGAAGAGAATTTTTTAATTTCCGTGAGACAGATTCTTTTATTAACCAGAACTTCCTTTTCCCCGCCGAATATATTAGATAACAACGTTTCATATTTACTTATGAGATCCCTGGCTATATCCAGCTTAATTTTATGCTCATTTAATGTGAAACATAAAGGAAGATGAATCTGATCTTTGAGGAACAGTGGGAAGGCCTCTGGATTAAAAGTCAGGAGACCCATGTTTAAGCCATAGCTCTGTCACTAAGGAACTGTGCGGCGTTCGACAAACCACTTTACTTTCTGGGCTTCAGTTTCACCATCTGCAAAATTAGAAGGTTGCAGTAGATAATCTTTAAGGTTCTTGTAGTTCTAAATTGGCCTAAGTATCTGTTTTCCAAATGCTTTAGTTAAATGTGACATTAATTGACTATGTATTACAGTATTTTGCATGCAGGCTCTCAATTAATCAGCATAATATTAGCTCCATTTTATAACTAAGAAAACTGAGACCTGGAGAGAATAAACACCTTGCTAGTGGCAGAGCCAGAGTTCAAATTCCAGTATTTGGTTTTTAAGCCCAGTGTTCTTTCCCACACATATTCTCCCGCAGCTCTCGTGAGCATGGCTGGTGGTGGATGTGACAGCAACGCAGGGACTTTGAGAGCAGGAGGCTTTGCCTGCTGCTGCCTCTTGAGAGGGTGATATATATTTCAGTGTCTTTGAAATGCTCTGCACTGCTTTTTTGTGGCTTTTGATTGTTGCTTTCAATCTTTCTTGGATCAAATCATGTCTCTTGGCAGTTGCGATACTGTACTATGAGGATCAGATTTGCCTGCCTGTCTCAATAGCTGGCAATTTATCTCTGGGTATTTTTAGGTGCTTCAGATAAAGGTAATATAAATATAATGAAAGAATGAATTTCTTTCTGACACTTTGTGCCGTTTGTATAAAAGAATGAAAATCTCCTTTAAAAATATTGTTTTTAAAGCAGACTTTCTTTAAATGCATTCTCTGGATGTAACTCAGGGTTACAAAACGGTAAAAGTATTTTGGTGGCCAAATGAATTTAGGAACTCTTAATACAGTGGGAATTATCAGAACCTTTGAAACAATAATGTCCAATTTGAATTTAAAGGAGGAGAAAGCGCATGTTCTTTTTCCCAACCACAGTTAACTGTAAAATCTCTCCCCCCGCAGCCTGCCTCCCCATTTCAATATCGAATGCTTACAGGGCTAGTTTTCTAACGAACTGACTTTGTAAATAGTGCTCTAAAGCATTGTGTGCCAAAAGACAGGGTAACTACCATTTATTAGATGCCTACTATGTGCCAAACACTTTTACAAATGTTATTTTATTTATTTTTTTCAACTTTATGGAGTGGTCTTTTGATCCATATTTATATGATGAAGAACTTGAGGCTTGGGTAGGTTAAGAAGCACAGTTTGCAGGGGCTTAATAGCCTGGCTTCAAACCTGCATCTAACTGGCAAGTCCCGTTATTCACTGCACTTCACTGTGTGTGTTAGGGTGATGTAGTGACAGTTCATAGACCTGAACTAAGGGCACAATGTTCTCTACTGCTGGGTGACTCTGACGGGACTGAGACCCGTGCAGACCCAGCTCAAGGCAACATGGCAGCTCATCATCAGTGATCTTTCCTACCTGTTGCTCTTTTTCCTTCTTCTGTTGGGATTTCTCTAATGGTTTCCTTGATCTTCCGGAAAATGGTTTCTTTCTGCATGTGTGAACAAGGAAGACCTTGTGGGGCTTCTCTTTCTTGGGTGTCCTGATTCATAACAGTACATCTTGCAACATTTGGTTTTCCCTTCGGAAAGGAAAATTTCCCAACAGACAGGAGAAAGCCTAACTGTGTAGCAAGTGTAACAGGAAGTTGCTATTGACGTCCACATCTTGGATGCATTTCCATGATGTCTGAATTATGTGAAGTGTTTTGCTCATGCTGTTCATTTTGTGACAGAGTCGATGGGGCTGTCTGGAAAGAATGGGGGCATTGGAGTCTGGCAGTCCTCCGTGGAAATTCCAGCTCTAGCACTTATTTGGTGTGAGGCCTTGGACATGTTATTTATGTCCCTGACCCTCAGTCTTCTCACCTGCCTTGCAAGGCACTTGGAGGATTAAACTGGGCGATGCATACATGATCGCTGGCACATGGTAGGTGTTCGATGGATGGTAACAATTACTGCTATTATAATTGGTGTAATATGTATACTTGGACCCTTCCTTTATATCTCAGAGTAGCTGTTCTTTTCTGTCCTTGGTGAAATGGAGATCAAAGGAATTTTTCTCATGATTATTAATGGTGGGGAGAGTCATCTTGTAATCTATAATATTCTCTGGATCTTCTCTCTCCACAAGGGGAGGGCAAGGTCTTAACCAGGTGATACAGAGCAGGAGGCACTCTGACACTGTTCTTCCATGGGCTGAGCATCACTGAAGCCTTGAGTAGGTTTAAGCCCTTTTTCTTCTTTTGCATCATCTTTGTTTAGAATGCAATCGAATAACTTACAATCAATTTTGAGGACCAGGACTATGACTTTGCCTAGTGAATCTGTTTTCTGTAACTTAGACAATAGACAATAGAAGTGGGGAAGGCAGGGGTGTCAATAAAAGGTCTCGTGGTTGAGGATATCCCATGGGGATGTATCACATCCCTTTAACCTTTCATCTTTCCACTGTTCCCTTCTATACTTTCAAAGTAATCTTTTTCCTGTTCCTGTTGTCTCCAGCACTGTCCTTGCCTTTCGGTATAAATAGACTCTCAGCTCTCTCTGACTTTTTGTGTTTTGAAATGCTGCCTGCATAGATTTTAGCTGATTATTAAAGGGACTTTCTTTTGTTTAGCAGTCTATTGCCTCCAAAATGGTGATAGGACAACTTTAGTCCCCTGAAGGAAGGCAGAGAAGGATGGGATGTTGTAGCTCCAGTTTCACCATTTGTCAATAAAGGCAGCTGTATCTACATCTGCCTGAATTACCTAAGTAGGAAAATAAAATGCACTCCTCAAGAGAGGGGCATTCTAGAAAACTAGCAGCCACAATGAAGACCACTCAGATTTTCAAACAGAACATGTACCTGACAAAATATGGATGACAATTTGAGTAAAAAAATAAGACACTCGATGAGATTCAAATGCAGAACACACCCATGTTTTGTTATCAAGCAACACCATCACCATCAACCAAAAAACCCACCACCGAAACAACAATTACATTCCTTGATTTCCTAAACAATTCTGTAGAAGGATTGAAGGAGGGTATGGCCACTGTTGAAATAAAATTTGTAAGTGCAAGAATTATTTCAAAACATAAACATTTAAAAAACAAGCAAAATAAGAGGGAAAGCATAAGAGATTAAAGTTAGATTTACAAGACTTGGATAAACATTTCAGAAGAGGGAAAATAAAACAAACACCTGAGAGGGATCACAGGGTTGTAAGGTGAATTGATGAGAAAATAACCAATACTTTCAGGTGGGAGAAGATGAGAAGAGGGACAAGGATACAGAATCAGGCCAGGCCTGGTGGCTGATGCCTGTAATCCTAGCACTCTGGGAGGCCGAGGTGGGAGGATTGCTTCAGCTCAGGAGTTCGAGCCCAGCCTGAGCAAGAGCGAGACCCCGTCTCTACTAAAAACAGGAAAGATTAGCTGGGTGTGGTGGCTCATGCCTGTAGTCCCAGCTACTCGGGAGGTTCAGGCAGGAGAATCACCTGGACCCAGGTGATTGAGGTTGCTGTGAGCTATGATGACGCCACTGCACTCTAGCCGGGGCATCAGAGACTCTGTCTCAAAAAAAAAAAAAAAAAATGCATGATCAATCTCAATCTCATTTCCCTTTCTCTCTACAAATTAGACCTGAGAGAATAAGAACAGATGGGGAATATGCCATATAAGTGCTAAACAAGTATTGACAGTGAAGATACATACTGATTTACGTAAGAAAAAGTCAAATAATGGTCTAGAACTAAAGCAATAAACCATCTCCACAAAACTAAGATCCTGGGATGGAGAAATAGGAGAAAATAGCCTCATCTTGTTAAGGTGGAGCAAGGTGAGGGAATAGAATGTCTTGGTGGAGAAAAGAATTGGTATCTTGTTTTCTCAAAAGAATAAAGGATTTTGTGGTTATGAAAACAGGGGAAGAGAAGGTGGTCACTATGAAATGCAAAATATTAGGACTTCTAAATTAAGCAGGGAAAATAGAATTAATAGAAATTTGGTCAAATCAGCAAACACAAAGAAAAAGAAAATGAAACAACAATGTAAAATAATCAACCTAAAGTATCATGAAAAGAATAAATAATTTCACAAAATATGAGCAGAGCAGACTGAGTCTTTTTCTTTAAAAGACAAAGATAAAGATTTTCAAGCTGGGTTAAAACAAAAAAATGAGCTGTATGCCTATATATATGTATATATGTGTATATATACACACACACATTTATTTAAAAAGTAATAAAGAAACATGGAAAATTAAGGTGGATCAAAGTGATACAAAAGCAAAAGGGCAAATGCAAACAAAGAGAAAGCAAGGAAAGCAGCATCTGACGTGGGGGAACCTCAGGTTAAAAGCATTAAATAAAATGGCAAGCGACATTATGTAAATACAACAATTTATGAGGTCCCTCTATATAAAATATATATTATATTAATTTGTCCCCCAAGCAGTTACAAAATTTAATCATTTACTTGAATATAAATTGAACCTTTAAATATTAAAAATTGTGATTTTATGAGGCATAGTTTCTAATCATAATTCAATAAAAATTGAAATAAATAATAAAAAGGTAACAAAAATCTTATCTTTTTGGAAACTGCAGAACACTCTACTAGATAAAGCCTTGGGATTAAAAGGAATTTAAGAGAGAAATTATACTATGAAAACAATGGAATGAAAAATACTTAGTGCCAAAGTCCACGAGCACAGACATACGTACACAGAAAATTTTAGAGTCTTAAATACCTCTCCTCTTGTCTTCGTGATTAATGAAGAAAAATTATTACTCATTTTTAGAAATCTAGAGAATGACAAAATAAAAAGAAACTAGGAAGAAGGAATTAATCAAGATAAAAAGTAAAATGAAATAAAAATAAAACCTAGTAGAAATAATGAAACAATCCAAGAGTGGATTGCTTAAAAGTCTGCTAAAAATAGATAAACCCACTGTTAGTGTGATTAAGGAAAAAGAGATATCAAATATTAGTAAAAAGAAAGTAGGTAAAAACACAGATACAAGAGAAATGAAAAGAACTGTAAGATACTATTGCACACAACCTCTCACGGGAACCCCCTTTAGGACGGGACACTCATTTTCTCATTGTGAGAAATGTTGGTAACTCACAACTGTGTCTCTCTCCAGGAATGGCTTTTGACCAAGGGGGCTGTCTTGTCCAAGCTACCATCAGTATTTATTGTCCAATGTGTACTGGAGACAGCTCATATCTCAAAACTGGTTGATATAGAAAAATAAAATTCTTACCTTCATGTCTTATTTTGGAATGGCTCAGAAGGACCATAGTTCCCAGTGGAATAGCCAAGACCTCTGTTGCTTCATACTTTAATTTCTCCCCCTGTTCAATTGCACCCACCAAACTTTCTACAGGTGCTGCTCCTGAGAGCACTCCCCAGTAGACTTCCTTCACACCAATCTCCATCTCAGAGTCTATCTCAGGGAACCCGATTTAAGATATAGGCCTAGGACAAGCAAATACCTATCTAGAGAATACAGAAATTTCCTATGAAAAAATAAGCTACTGGAAAGGGATGCTTATTTTCACCATTCCCGTCTTTCTAAATAAACTTTCCTGAGGAATAATATACATGAAAACATTGCACTCATTTTAAGTGCACGTATTGATGCCTTGTGACAAACGTGTACTTCCGTGTAACCATCACCACAATCAAGATAGAGAATATTTCTATCACCCCAAAAGGCCCCTGTGTTCCACCTCCACCTTCCCACCTCTGGCCTCAACTAACCACAGATTAGATTTCTAGAGTGTGTGTTCCATGTGCTCTGTAGTGTCAGACTTCACCTGCATAGCGCAATGTCTTTGAGGTTTGTCCCTATTCATCAGAGGGCTTTCCTCACCTTTCCCTTCTCTCAAAAATAATAATCCTGCACTGTTTATTGTCTATTTACTGGAAACTGTCAGTTAATGTATTTTCCCTAATTTTATAGTTCTTTGAAGTGTGATAGTGAATCTAGTGTCTCTTACTATTTATTTTATGGCTAGAAGTAGAGGCCCTCATCATTCTTATTTAATATTTTCTTAAAAGTTGTGGAGAATATTCTTTGAAAATAAAATATTAACAAAATAAGTGGAAAATAAAATGAAATAAGCGATTATCTATGGTGAAATATAGGTAAAAAGGAGATAACACTACTGATATTTAGTTTGTTTATCTATTAAAAAAACAACTCTAAAGAACCTACTAACAATATTTTATATAGTAAGATAATTTAGTAATTTACCTGAATGTAAGATAAAAACATAACATTAATTGGTTTTCATTGATTTAGTAATAAGCAAGCAGACATTGAAATGGGAAAAATATACTGTTTTTAGTAGCTACAAAATCTATAAAATATTTAAGAATAAATTTGACAAGGAAGGCTGGGAGTTACATGGAGAAAACCAAAAATCTTACTGGTAGAGTTTAAAAAATCACTAAGCGTTCACTTTATTTCAGTCACTATTGTAGGTGCTTTACATGTATTAACTCATTTTACCTTCCTAGGAACCCTGAAAGGATGTTATTATTATTTCTATTTCATAGATGAAATAACTGAGATGCAGAGAGGTTAAGTAACTTGCCCAAGTTCATCCAGTTTGCAAGTGACGGAGCCAATATTTGAAATCAGGGCTGAACAAATGGAAAGATATACTCTGTTCTTCAGTGAGATTACCTAATAAAAAATACTTTTCTAAAATGCAAATATGATCACGTTACTTTCCTGCTTCAAGCTCTTTGTTCAGTGCTGCTCTTAGGACGAAGTCAATTCCTTAAGCCTGTCTAAGCTTCCAAAATATTTCTCCAATATGCCTCTTCCGTCTGTCACTACTATTGCTGTCCTAGTTCAGATCCTGGTCACCCGTTCACCCTTCCACTCATTCATTAAACACATAGACCATCTTGGTGGCAGTGCAGAGGGCTTGTCTGAGGGGCCCAGGAGAGACAGGAATGAGCCCAATTGTGAGGCTGGCATAGAACAGGCAGAACATGAGAGAGGTCTAGGAATAGCTAGGAGAGGGTGTATTTGAAATATATTTGAGAGAAAAAAATGGCGGCACTGAGAGTTAATTGTGTGTGAAAGTTGAGGGAGTTGTTCCACTCCAGCATGACTCCCATAAACCTAATTCTTATGATCGATAAGGACTTTCAAGGCCTTTTCCTTGCTGGCGAGGATAGGTTCCATGATTGAGGCCTACTCTAGAGTCCTTTAGCCAGACTAATATTAATCTAGTAGTAAATATTTTTTTGGCCTAACTCAAAGTTAGCTTTTATTCCATCAACAAATATATTGCTGCTTTATCACCTTCAGTGCTGACACTTTCAAAGTCTAAGCAGTAGAAGAATATAACAAATGAGAAATTTACAAGCCTGAGAAATCAATCTGATGTAATGGTTAGAATCTGGAAAAGAATTGTCTGGGCCTCAGTTCAAATCTCAGTTTACTGCTTACCACTCTACTTAACCTCTCTGAAACTCAGCCGTCCTGTCAGCAAAGCAGCGATAAAGGCAGTACCACGGCACGGGGCTCTGTAAAGATTTAATGAGGTGATGTATGTAAAGCACTTAGCAAAACACCTGGCACATAGCTTAACACTCCCCAAATGCTAGCTATTATTGTTTATAATTTATAAAAATCTGTACTTTTTTACATTTCCCAAAATGAAACAATAAAGCCAGACCACAACATAAAGAGACTGCCAATGTAATTTTGCATATGTTGAGTTAGTAAACCCAGTGTGCAATTGATTCCTATTAGCTATTTCTTACTTGTCAGAGAATTTTTTGTTGTGATAAAATATACGTAACATAAAATTTATTATTTTACCATTTTAAGCGTACAGTTCAGTGACATTAAATGTATTCACATTGTTATGTAACCATCACCACTATCCATCTCCAGAACTTTTTCATCATCCCGAGCTGTCAGAGAATTTTAACCAATACCCTTCTTCAGAGTTGTCAAGAGATACTTGTATTATAAATGCATTTTGTCTTTTTGGAGATACTGTGAGTATTTAGGAGACAACATGTTGTAAGTTGGGTCTGCCACCCAAATGTATTTAATACCTTTCTGATTTTATGATTCAAAGATACTGGCTTCTACTTCCCAGTTCCCTTCTTGGTTCTAGAGACATGGCATAATTTGGACATTTGATATGCTTTGATTTGAGATTTGATTTACATATCATTTCCCAGAAACATCTGGGAAGGTATTTCTCACACCTCTTCTCCAATACTTAAGGTCATCTAGCACTCTCTCTGCCCATGAACACACTTTCCCAAAGCAAATGCAGTCAGCCCCTATCATACTCAACCCTTCTGCCTACCAGGAAAGGGAGGCAGCTCCCAATCCCAGAATTGTTTTCTCTCAGCTCTTTTGGAAAGATTTATTGTAAAATTTTCTATGCTAGTCTATCATTTTCCTTGTCTATTCTTTACATTCCTTATCTCAAATACTCTTTGTCTAATTATCCCCAACATAATATTATTTCTAAAATAGTGCTTACATTTTCTTCCATCAAATCTACTCCTCCTCCGGTGTTCCATATCCACATAAATGGCAAAAATCATTTATCTATCCCATTGCTCATGCCAGATACCTGAATTTAATGAGCAAAGGGTAATTCCATCACTCTTGGGAGTGATTGTTCCAGGAATTAGCAAATGACTCAATTTGGATAACACGAAGTAAAGAGAGGTCTAGTAGGGGGAAGTTGTTATTCTTATTTCTGGGAGCCCTTTTGAAAGTAATCCCTCTTTCTTCTCTTCGGTATTATTGTATGTAGAAACCCAGGATTTCTGTAGCCATCTCACCCCTAGCCTGAGGGTGAGGCTGAACTAGTGATTTAGGCTCCTGTTTAGCCAATTTACAGTTGACTCAATGCATTTCCTTAATGTTCAAGTGCATCTGAGCTGGATTTGCTGGAAGTCATTCTAACTGATACTGCACTCCAAGGGTTAATTTTTAAAAGTTTTGTTAATTGATGGGGTATATTTTAGGTATCTGGGGAATTTACTTGTGCCAATCTACATGCTATTTTTCTATGTTTTTCCCCCATAGGACTTTGAGTTACCCTAAATAAACATTGATAATAACATGGTGACTTAGTCCTGTCTGCATTTATTAGAGGAAAGCATCTCATCCCTTCCTTTGTGTAGTTCTCAGACAGTTACTCTCATGGGAGTGAGAGAACGAGTTGTTTAACCTCTCGTCTAAAGCATTCTAATATGAGCTATTGCTTGTGTTCCTCCCTTGGCAGTAGAGGATAGATTTTCTGAGGTCTTGATGCCTTCATTCTAGGGGAATTTAATTGTGCTGTATATGGCTTAGCCTTGTGAATCTTCTGATTTTTTTCTCTAATAGTGGTGCATCTGTCCTTTCCACCTCACAACTGCTCATCAACCCAAAGGAAACAAGCTACTGGGATCACGTTGTCTAATCCTGGACTATTCCTTGGTAGATAAAGTAGATTTGAAACTTAGAGACCAGTTCAGAAAAATTGAGTCATTATCTCTTTAAATATTTTTTTCTACTCCCCTTCTCTCCACTTTGTTCTTCTGGAACTCCAATAGGCATTTTTAGACATCACTTTATTCTCAATATCTTTCTATTTTTTTAGCTCCTCTCTTTGTGCTACATTCTGGTAATACCGTCTGATCTTTCAGTTCACTATTTCTGTCTTCTGTTGTGTCTGAACTGCTGTTTAACATGTCCACTGAATTTCTATCTTAAATG
>NW_012137191.1:16045020-16046557 GCF_000956105.1 Propithecus coquereli
GCTTTGAGGTGGGGAGAGAAAGGAGAGAGAATAAGAGAGAAGAGGAGCTCTTGGATAATCTTTTGATTCCTCCTGAGAGTCATATTCCCTAATTTCAGAATATCTGCCAAGGAAAGAAGGGAGGGGAGGAAATGTGCCCTTTGGTGCTAAATAACTTCTCAGACTGAATTAGAACAAGGACAGCGAAGTACCGCCTTTTCCCACCTTCTTGGGATATTACAGCTTCAAACATTCTGCCTTGATGTCTGATACTACGGAATTGCCCAGCCAGCTTGCAAACACTCTACCAAGAGTGTGTGTGGGCAACAGTGAGTTCCAAGGAATGATGGGTCCCCTCTGACAATCAGGCGTCTTTGCGTCTGTGGAAGGTCATGGAAACAGCTGTAGTTGAATCATATAAAATTAGTATTGCTTTAAACCTATTATATGCTCACTATGGTAACAAATATCAAGAGGATGTAAGGATGCGTTTTCCATTGTTGCTGGAGAGACAAGAGGTATAGACTGGGAAAAACCTGAATGATGCAAAAATAACATGGTTGCATAATCTATTAAGGTGCCAAACTGCATCTTTCTCTCCCACAGCCTAAACTCACCAGATTTTTTTTTGTACCCTAAAGCTTTTATTCTTATAGGAGTCATGAGGAACAAAGTTGAAATAACTATATAATTAGGTGATCTACTGTTATAAAAAATTTCAATCAATAAATGAGGAGCCAGTTTTTATTCTTTGAGAGCTAGATTAATTGTGTCACAGGCTGGAAAAGAGGAGACAACTGGAAGGTACCCTAAGGGCTCGAGAACTATAAAAGAGAAGCTGTGAAACCTGCCAGAGTCTGGGACATTCTTCACCAGCACCACGGAACTGCATGGAAGCTGAGCCAGAAAGTTGTTCTCTGGCTGCTGCCTAGTTAGGACCAGCTATCAACCAACCATAAGGGCTCAGCCTATTTTTGTTAAAAAGTCTCCTATACCCTGAGGTTCTGTCTTAGCCTTGTCCAACCTGTCGAGTGGGAATGCCTTCTCTTAGATTTAGGTCCTTGGTAACCCCTCCTAGATGAGCCAGTGAGATGTCAGGACTCCTATACAGTATCAGTAATCTGAATGTGTAGTTCTACCCCTGGCCAAAGGAGGACTTATAGAATCCATTTAAAATCTCCCTCTGAATCAGGAAAGTGGTGGATCATATCACATTGGTAGTTAAGTTCTCAAGGGGTGGATATCATGAGGTAGTCATGAGAAACACAAGGAAGATTTGACTTGGGCCTCCAATGGTGATGTTGACCATGTTTTGTGCACATGCAGCCTGTGTCCCCATGGGTTGAGCAAAACAGATTTGAACAATTATCTAAGAGTCAGAGGAGAGGTTCAAACCCTGGATCTGACACTTATAAGATCTTTGGCAATTCACTTAACTTTCTGGAATTAATTTCTTTCTCTATTAAACCTGAATAACAATTTAAAAAATTAACGTATATGTGGAATTGGAAAAAGTTGAACTTATAAAAGTGGAGAGTAGTATGATGGTTATCAGCGG
>NW_012137191.1:16046607-16048416 GCF_000956105.1 Propithecus coquereli
CATGATAATGGCACAAGAACAGAGATACAGACCAATAGATCAGAACAGAGAACTGAGATATAAAACCATCATCATATAGCCATCTGATCTTTGACGGGAAAAGAATACCTATACAATAAATGGTGCTGCGAAAATTCAACAGCCACATGTAGAAAACTAAAACAGGATCCACACCTCTCACCACTCATAAACATTAATTCATGTTGGAAAACAGACTTAAACCTAAGACATGGGAATAGCCATTCTGATCAAGGAAAACCCCCTTCCCTCTCTTAAGAGTGTAATCTAGCTGGATGGGTCCCCAAAACAATGAGAGAGCCATTGCATTTTCTAAAGTTAGGCTCTGCATGCTAAGAGCCCCCCATCTTCCCTTGTGTGTGGCACAAACCGTTGGGTCTGAGCTCCTCCCTGGGTTCTTCTTCAGCAGGAGTTAAGAAGAACCAGCCCTTCATTTCCATCTGCCATGACCTGACCTTTGTTTCTTAAATATGGACAAAGACATGTGCATTTTCCTAAGAACAGTTAATATAGTTTCAAGAGATATCTGTGTTTAGAAGAAAAAAAAATAATTCTCTCACTATACAGGTCACTGGGAGTTTAAATTAACTGTTATGCATCTGTGATGGTTAATTTTAAGAGTCCATGTGCCTGGGCTATGGTACTCAGGTATTTGGTCAAACATTATTCTGGATGTTTCTGAGAGGGTGTTTTTGGATGAGATTTATATTTAAATCTGCAGACTTTGAGTAAAGCAGATTGCCCTCCATAATGTGGGTGGGCCTCACTCAACCAGTTGAAAGCCTAAATAGAACAAAAGACTGATCTCGCCTAAGCAAGAGGGAATTCTGCAGCAGATGCCTTCAGAATTGAACTGTAATATTGGCTCTCCTGGGTCTCCAGCCTGCTGGCCCTCCCTGCAGATTTTGGCCTTGCCAGTCTCTATGATTGCATGTGCTAGTTCCTTAAAATAAGTCTTTCTCTGTTTCTCTCTCTCTCTCTCTATATATGTGTGTGTGTGTGTGTGTGTGTGTGTGTGTGTGTACGTGTGTGTGTGAGATACACACACACATTCTATTGGTTCTGGTTTTCTGGAGACCCTGTGTAATACAGTATTTGGAAACAGAAATTTCATTTTGCATTCTGGTTACTCATCTCTCTGAGATTCCATAATCCTCCCTGTTGACTATTCTTTCTACCACAAGAGTCATCCTTTTCCAGCCTTCTCTGCTGGCCCCATTTCCTCCACCTGCTCTCTTGATGTTGGGTCTCTTTTAAGGGCAGTGGCCTTGTTGGTCTTATCTCTATCTCCTCTGTCTCCTAGGAAATTTCATTTAACCTATGGCTGGCTCTATGTTGAGGATGCTCCAATCTATATCTTAAATTTTAATCTTTTCTCTGAGTTCCAGATGTACATACCCAACTCCCTACTAGACAACTGGGTATCTCATAGACTTCTCAAACTTAAATTTACCACAACAGAATTTTTTTTCCCTCCCAGATCAAGTACGTGGTACTTCATTAACAATCCTTGAGCAAGTTTTATAATCTTTCTGGACCTCAGGGTCCTGATCCATAAAATGAGCATAATAAAAGTATGAGGATTAAAGCAGCCAATACATATAAAAACACTTAACACCACGCTTAATAAGGATTATATGCTACATGCTATTGCTCATTTTTACTTTACTTTTTTCTTCAATATCCTACAACTGGACTATAAACTCCATAATGTCTGGGATCTTTTCTGCAGAACCCAGAACGTACCTTGCACATAATAGGGACTCATTAAATATTTGATAAATGAATATA
>NW_012137191.1:16048466-16050256 GCF_000956105.1 Propithecus coquereli
TCACAATGCCTTGTTTCTTAGTGATTTTCCAGTTCTAATGTGAGTTCATATTCATTGGAACTTTGTCAGCAGGACACACTTGAATCAAGGGTTTAACATGTGTTTGCTAGAGAAGATTTGAGTCTATTTCTGCCTGACTCCTGGAAAGGCAAATCCAGGTAGTACTTTTTGGTTTGGGTTTTTTTTCAGGTTACATAGGAGTGTAAATTCTGGCCCTACCCCCAGTGAGTGTGGATGTGTAGTTAGGAGTGTATTTCCTTTCTATTTGAAGTTGAGGCTGTTCTAGGCAGTGTCCTAACTCTCTGTATGTAGAGAAAAAAATGAATATGAGCTTTCCCTTTTCAAGGTTTCATCCTTATGTGGGCATCTCTGCTCCAACTGCCCACTTTCTGGGTCCTCCAGTACTCTTTTCCTACATCTCTCATGTGGCTGTTGATTGCCCAGGTTTGAGGATATCAAATGTTACACGTGGAAAAATGCTTCCTATCTCTATGTGTTTGCATTTTCTTGCTATTTCTAGCCTTAAAGATGTTTTTTGTTTGCCTGATGGCTCAGCCATACATTATAAAAAGACATTTTCTATATTTATCCAGTGTTTTTGAGTCTCCTGTCTTGGGAGATATTTTCTGGACATGTAGTTCTCCATGTTGCCTAAAACAGAAGTACTCATTTTAATATGGCATGATTGTCCCACAAATTATTCCTGTTCAAAATATCTGTTTAGCTAGTGTTTCCTTGGGATTCTATTCAGAAGTGATCCACAACAAGCACCTCAGGTTCATACTGGACAAACTGTTGAATCACTGCAGTTCTGTGACTAGTGTGGTCCCTTATAGATCAATTCTATGCTTGTTCACCATTCCTGGGACAAAGCACTACCATTCTCTAAGTTACTCTTTTGGGAGCATTGAACACACTCTGTCCTTTTCCCTACTTCTAGCTGGAGGCCTAGAGATACTGGAAATAGAATACAAGTTACACTACCACTAGAAGTAGCTCCCACAGGCACAAACCTAACCTTAGAATTCTTTACCAGATTGGCTCTCTACCTAATCTGGACCTGTAGTCACATGCTAGAGGCCACTTCATCCTTTATTACAGTGAGTACCCACCATCTCCATGTCTCAGGAACCAACCTAAAGTGAGCAGCAGCATCCTCCCCTTTACAATCCTCTATGCCCGTGTTTCATATCTGCCTAATGCCCCATTTTCTGAACCAGGATTTCTGTATTCAAAATAAAATTGATATGGGAATAGCCATTCTTCTTTTTATTATTTTATTTCAAAATATGGGGGTACATTATGGTTACATGAATTGCTTTTGTACAATTTGAGTCAAAGTTATAAGTGTGTCCATCACCCATATAGTGTGCTTTGTACTGTTAGGTACGAATTTTTCCATCTCCTTTTCCCCCACTCCTATCTGTTGATTTTCATTGGATTTTACTACCATATGTGCACACGAGTGTTGCTCTGTAAGTTTCAATTTAGTATTGAGTACACGTGGTTTTTGTTTTTCCATTCTTGTTATACCTCACTTAGAAGGATGGTCTCCAGTTCCATCCAGGTTGTTACAAAAGGTATTAGATCACCAGTTTTTTATGACTGAATAATACTCCATGGTATACATATACCACATTTTATTGATCCACTCATGTACTGATGGGCACTTGAGTTGTTTCCACATCTTCGTAATTGTGAATTATGTTGCTATAAACATTTATGTGCAAGTGTCTTTTTTATAAAATGTCTTTTTTCTCTTGGGTAAATACCCAGTAGTGGGATTGCTG
>NW_012137191.1:16063830-16066548 GCF_000956105.1 Propithecus coquereli
TTGTTCTGTCTTATAATTTGCTTACTCATTTTCCTATTATGGGTCAGTTATATTGAAACAGTTTATCTAGAGGTAAAAAAGTCCACTTCTCTTTATTCATTGCTAATCTCCCTATTTCCAAATCATTTAAATGGGTGGTTCTCTCCATTTGAGGAACATCTGAAACACCTTTGGAGATTAAGAAAATAAAGAGGTTATTTTGTCCTATTGCCAGACTTACTGAATCAGAAATTGTGGATGGTTTCTGCTTATGATTATGAAAAAAATCTTCAGGAGATTTTGATGAAAAAAAAAGTCTACATTGACTGAATTGAGAACATCATATATGCTGTGTCAATACAGCTAAAATCAGCTTTAGAACAACCATTATTTTCTTTAGCTAATGTTTAAGTGCACACATGCACATGTACACACACATATACACACACACAAACACACAGAGTTTAATTTTTATGTAATTCTAACTGCAATAGATATAGTCAGCTCTAGCATGACACCATGTTCTGTTTTACATGTTCTCTGCTAGCCTCATGGATTTATATGCCTCTTATCTCCTCACCTAGATTATAAGCTAAAACAACTGAAAACTACATTTCTGTTTCCTCTATAGCCCCGGAGTACTCAGCACAGGGCTGAGTGCACAGTGGGGTCTATGTTCATATTTGCTTGCTATTTGACTACCTCCTTCATGGTACTGCTCTATTGTCTAGGCCATTCTTGGCCCTTTAAATGGAGCCAACCTACTCATTCCTACTAGAAAGCAGGTGATGAAACAGCATCAGTCTCAGGTGTTTATCTAGGCTCAACCTGACTTGCCCATGCAACACTTTCTCTAGTTGACTGAGCTCAGCTCCCAGGATTCCTTCTCTTGGCTTCAGGGTTCTTGGGGATTCATTCATTTATTCAATCATTCAAACATTTATTGAGTCCCCATGAGTCTACGCCAGACACTGAGGACAGAAGGGCTAATACCATATGCTACCTGCTGCCGAGGACCTATCTGGTGGGAGTTCTGGGATCAGAGAAAGAAGTCAGGCAGCCAGTCTTGGCCTCTGTGTTAGGTAGAAGGATCTACTGTCCAAGTTATCAAACTCTAGTGCACATTATGTTTCTAAAATACTTGAAATTTGTGCCATAAAATATAACTACATTTCTTTTGTGCAACATGCCTTGATTTATGCATTCATTTTGTTTCCCCCACTAGGCTGCAAGCTCCTTGAAAGGAAAATAAACAATGTTATTTGTATTCTCTGTATCACACTCAAGAACATACAGTGTGCGAATTTATTGATTTCTGTGAATAAGAGATGAGGTGGCTCTGAGGTTTGGCTCATATTCCTAAAAGATTCAACTCGCCTTATACTCCCTTCCACTTCGCTACATCCTAGGACTCGTCAAGGGGAGCACCTTCTGCTCTTTTCCCTCCTTGACTTGCTCTGGGGGCATCCAACCAACCATCAGCTCTTTCTGCTCTTACAGCCCAGCAGCTGGGCCCTTTGGAGAAAAGCCACACCACGGCGCAGATGGGGACACTAACGAACTCCTGATCATCTGCACCCGGGCCCTTACTCCTGTTCCTGGGGCCACTCTTTCAACTCTACCCTTCTTTCCTGAGGGCCTCGTCTTCCTCACTTTCTCCCTCTCTCTCTGATGATAAACTTCACAAAGAGAAGAGAGCTTTGTAAATGTATTCCTCACCTCCCTGCCTCCTTTGTCTCTGCAACTCTCACCCCCAATTTCTCCCTCTTGTTTGGAAGAAAGTGACTGCTCTTCCCTTTTCTCCTGCTGAAGGTCACTCCCTCCACCTGTACACTGATCCCCTCCCTTCTTGCCTTTTATAGGCTTGTGCTCCATCAATTAATCAATTTCTGGCTTGACCTATTAACTCTTTCTCCCTACTGGGTGTTTCCCTTTAACATAAAATAAGATGCAGATATCTCCTGCCCTCAACAATCAATTTTGATACTCAGTAATGACTCCGTGTTTTTCTCTTTCTGCAGGATGATAGATTGCAAGTTTTGACTGAGGCAAGCAGACAGATGTGAAATACCAGAGTGAACTGTGAGACAGATCTAAAGCAGGTTAAGTGACTTTCACCCAAGGTATAAAGACGGTACTGGTAGAAATGAGGAGGGCTCTCATGGATTCCTCATAAACTTAATATGTGCTTCCTGTAGTTGGCCTGGGTGGGATGGATTTCAAACATGGAAAAGAATGTAAAACATAGCACATTCGTGGATTTAATTAATTTGTTGCTTGAGAGAGCAAGGTAGTTTTGGACTAAGTTCCTCTTTTCCACTTTCTTACCCCTACTATAATACCTCTGTTTTTCCAGTAACACAATTTAACCATATTTTGCCTGCTTCCATATGGATAATAATAGAGACTTTTGCTCATATAAATATAGTTATAAGAGATAACTCCTTTCTCTGGTTGATTGAGTCTTACCTAAGTAGGAATTAATACATCTTCATAGACATTTCCTCTTCTGACATTACTATATTTGTGAACAAAAGCTATCCCCTGGGTGGTGATTTATTTAACCATCATCACCATATCCCTTTTGTTTCAATGAAATGCACAGTGAATGCTCCTAATACAACTCTCTACTCAAATTGTGGCAAAATTGTATCAAGCACCTCTTTAGATCAAAATAACCCCACTGCTTCATTTATATTTTGAGCATTAGAGGCTTCTGGAATTTGCCTTTATCATTCT
>NW_012137191.1:16069188-16079656 GCF_000956105.1 Propithecus coquereli
ATTAATATTTTTTAAATATGGGTGGTAGATAGTTTAAAAATAACCACATAACTCTCATTTGTGGCTTGCATCCTCTTTCTATTGGACAACACTGAGAAAGAGAACTCCTGTTGTGCTTATATCAATTTATTCTTCCAAAAATTTTAGGCGTATCTATACATGACTGTCTCAGACATGAGCCATTACAGGAGAGAGAATGATCCTGGAGCTCCTTTGGCTGCTGCCTACGCAGACCATCTGGCTTGGCCATGACAGGACTCCAACAGGCAGAGTCAGAGTGGGGTGAACTCCTGGAAAACCAGGGACTGGGAGGGGCCACAGCCACAGGAGTATGGAAATGATAACTCACATCACAGGAGTCGCCATGAGTGGCCCAGCAGAGAAACCACAAATGCTCCGAGAGAAAGATTCAGCTTTAAATGTCTCCCAGGCTCTGACAGTTTGAAGCCAGGTCACAGAAGTATCCGTCAATTAAGAACTTTTTGGCCCCTCAAATAGTATCTAGTGAGTGGAGGGGGAGTTCAATGTGACCAGACTAAGCATATTTTGATCTTTGCAGTTTAACTAAAGATTGTGGGATCAAGGAAGCAGATCTGATTTGAGAACAGTGGCTGTCTGCAATCTTGCTGGCCCAGATCCATAGGTCAGTTCCATTTTGACATGTAACAAACCACACCCCAAACACAGTGGCTTCAGCATCATTCGTTTATTTAGCTACCAATTCTGGGTCAACTGGGGGATTCTTCTGGTCTGGGCCTCCATGGCTGATCTCTCTCCTCCTGGGCTAGCTCACATGTTTGTGGTCACCTGGCATTTGGCTGGATGCTGGGTGATCTAGGATGGCTTCACCTACACATCTGGCAGGCTGCTGGCCAGGTGATGGGGGTGACTGGTCATGTGTCTTACATCACTCACAGATGAGTCTGGGCTTCTCCATTGGCAGTCTATGGGCTCCAAGAGAGCAACAGAGGAAGAGCTCCTTCTCCAAGCCCTTGTCCAGCCTGTGCTGGTGTAATGCTGGCCAGCATTCCACTGGCAAGTCACATGGCTGGGCTCTGCATGGGGGCAGTTGTATACGGGAGGCAGAAAGAAAGGGGAAGGTCAGCTCTGGATATTTCTTGCAACAGTCACTAAACACGTGTGCTGGGATCCAAGGTGAATGAGGATAGTACCTGCCCTTGATCTCTTCCTTCCAGCTTTTTGTAGTATGGTAGTTTTCTTCTGTGAGTCAACCACACTCGCTCTTTCATGTTATTCCCTCTTCTGGAAATCTCTTCCTCTTTACCTAGCCACCAACTTTGGGTCCTTTCCCTAGGAGGGATGTCTCTACATCAGGGAGGGGGTTAGATTCCCCTCCTAGTTGCATTCATAGCACTTGATATGTCTCTTACTGGAATGTTTATCACACTTGAGTTACTAGAGTTTCCAGTCATCGTGGCCACATGACGTTGCGGACTTACCCATGAAGAGGCGTCATGCTATTCAGTAGCCATAGCTTCACTAATACTTTTAACTAATACTAGTTAAATGTCTGTTTTCCTGGCTAGGCAACTAGTCCAAACCAAATTTGTTTGGGTTACTACCCTGTCCCCAGAAACTAGCTTAGTACAGAACACATAGAACAGACTCTCAGTACATTTTAAGTGACTTGAATAGAACTGAAGCAGCTTATAGTCTGTCGTTGTGTGTGAGATAATAGGCATGAGGGCGCAAGGAAGAGAAACGATCAGTTCACTTCCTAGGACCTTGAACAAAATACCCAAATTGCTACCCAAGTTGATCATTGATCCCCGAAGTTGGAAAGGAGGGAGAGAGAGAGAGAGAGGGAGAGACAAATCCAATTTGGGTCTCCAAGAGCTCAGCAGCACTCTGCACTGCTGAGAATTCTCCAACAGCTAGAAAATTCCACTCATGAGCAGCTGGCCTTACTTATGGCTCATGACGCAGGCAGTGTTCGGCGATAACATTTCCTGGAATTGCTGCGTTATCTGAAGCATGTGCGGCTCAGGGACCTTGTCTTATTCACAGGAATACAAAAGCCTGGTAGTGCTCCATTGCTTTTGTATCACACTCATCCCAGCCAGCGAGGGACACTGCATAGGCTTTCTGGGTGCCCCACTGGCGTGGCTCAGGTGGGTGCTGGGGTGCAGGAGTGCAGCACCAGGCCCTGCCTGCTCCCACACTTTGTCCTTGTTGTCAGTGTGGTGAGGCTGCTCCTGTGTTCTGTTCCCACTAGGGTGCAATCCTTCTATTTCTTCTTCTATTTTTTAGAATCAAATAATAAAAATATTAAAACCTTTGCCTCCTGGCAATCAGACTTCCTGCACTCTCTATCCGACAATTTGAAAAGTTTGCTCAGAATCAAAAGACATATTTTGGACACACAAATGAATCTTCACATCTTCAAGGAGTTTCCAGTTGTCATGGCCACATGACCTTGTGGACTTATCTATCTATAATGAGGCATCATGCTATTGAATAGCTAGCTATAGCTTTACTAATACAACAGGGGTGGGCAAACCTCCGCCTGTTTTTGTTATTCATCCAAGCAAGAATAATTTTTATATCCTTAAATGGTTGGGAAAAAAAATCAAAAGAAAAATAGTATTTCTCCATGAATGAAAATTAGATGGAATCAAATTTCAGTGTGTATTAATAAAGTTTTATTGGAACATAGCCATGAACATTTGTTGAGGTATTATTTGTGGCTGTTTTCCAGCCACAATAGCAGAGTTGAACAGTTGGAACAGACAGTATGGCTGGCAAAACCTAGAATATTTACTATCTTGCCCTTTACAGAAAAAGTTTGCTGACCCCTACACTAGAGGGATATGGATTTTTTTAATTGGCCTAGCCCAAATTTGCCAGAGGACCCATTTTATGTTTCCAATAGACTGAATTTGCATTCAGTGGCTGCAGACATCTCTGTTCAACTATCCATCTCCACCCTCCTTCATGTTATGGGGTGTCTGTGATAATCACATCCCAAAGAAAATGACTGGATGGGACCACATCATGGTCCAGTGGAGAAGATAGGGCTCTCCACAGATCTTATGCCTACAAATCTAGTGAGGCTGTCTTTTAATGGGGCCCTTGGATACTCAAGAAAACCTAAGGAATTCTTTTTTCCTTCTTTGAAGGGACTCACACCTCTGGGAAGAATAATCAGGCAAAGACCTTTGTCTACTTTATCTCACTGCACCTTCAATGAGTCTCATTGCCCTTCACTGGTCTCCAGGACACTGCTCCTTCCTCAGTCATAGCACACCCACACAAAGAATTGTGACTATTTGCATATCTTAAATCTTCCAGACAGACTGTGAACTCCTTGAGGGCAGGTTTTTCATATCTTGGTATTATGAGCATCTGGCAGGGGTTAGGCATCTGGTAGATGCCCACAAAATGCCCAAAGAACCAACAAAGCCAGTCATGCTTATCACAGAGTTACAAGTTTGGGGGGAGGGTCCATGGTGGTATGACAAGAAAGACCCACATTAGTCCACAGATTAAGCATGATGTGGCTTTCTGGGTATTGATAGTACAAATTGAGCATTCCTAATCTCAAAATCCAAAATGTTCCAAAATTCAAAATTTTTTGAGCTCCAATATGGCACTCAAAAAAAAAAATACTCATTGGAGCATTTCAGATTTGGGATGCTCAACCAGGTATAATACGAGTATTCTAAAATTTGAAAAAATTTGAAATCCAAAACCCTTCTTGTCCCTAGCATTTTAGATAAGGGATACTCAACTTGTACTTGAAGATGTATGTAAAAATCATAATTTTGATATTTAAACAGCAGGGCTGGATTACAGAGTAAGAACTCAGAATGCTTAAAGATGAAGCACAGACTTCCAAAAACTCGATCTGCTTGTGGTGACTGTTTTGAGCTCTGCCTCAGATCCCTGGAATGGAGAGAGGGGAGCAGGTATAAACTCATTCTCTCTTGCAGCTGGAGGTCTTCAGGTGGAATTCTTGGAGAAGGACTAAAGTACAATATTTCTGCAAGTCCTGAATGCAGCACTATTAACAGTGGTGTTTGGGCAGTCATATCAAGCCTCTTTGTTTGCACAGGAGGCAGAAAGTTAGAAGAGAGAGAGCCTTGAAAAGGCACAGCCTCTCCAGTTAACACTTACAGATGAACCATAGGCTGTGTCAGAGATCCTCCAAGGGGTCCTTTGAGAATCTGCTAAAAGTTGTAGACTCTTCAAAAAATTTCATTGTCTACCAATTTGGGTGTAGAAGAATATAACTTTAACTTAATGTTTAGTATAATCTTCTCTGTTACCAGGTGGGGGAACTTAATCTCCACCAGATTGGGGTTATTCCCTGAGAATGTGACTAAGGCCTTAGGAATAAGGAAAAGTGAGTTCATGTTTAGTGGGGCCTATGGTCTGAGCTGTTATCCTTGATGACATAGTCACTGATTCCATCTGGTTTTCAGTGGTTTCTCCAGCAAGTCACTCCTAAGCAGTCCCTTACTCCTGGCTGTTCTCTCCTTCTGCTAATTTCCTCATTCCTTTTATGTTCTCTTTGCTCCTTGTCCGTGCCCTGGGCCACTAGAATCTGATGGAGCAAGCTATAGTTCTTCCCCACTTCTCTATTAGTCTTGGGGGAATTGAGGACCATGCAACATACACTCAACTTTTGTTTGAGGGCCAGCAAAGGGAAAGGAGGGAAGAGGAATGAGTTGGCACCAGGGTGTAGAACATCACTAGCAGCAGGCGGCAGCCATCACCCAATCACAGCCATGTGCCTACCGCACTGTGTAATTCTATAGCTCTTTTGGCTGTGCTTACAGACACACTCTCTCTGAGTGCTATTGATTTCTTGGAGAAAGGAGCTCAAAAACAAGTGTTATACTTGGTGCCGTGTGTTTTCTGGGGGAAGTAAATAGATTAGCCAAATTGGGCAGACAAGATCAGGGCAAAGAGAGAGGAGGCTCCCTGGAATTGCTTTCCCTGTAATGGGATCTCTTGAAATGATCCACAGGGGAAATGAAATGATTAGGTAGGGCAAGAATTTGTCCTGCGCCCAGATCAAATGTCACATTTCATTCAGTCTCAGCTTTGTGTCCTGGTGCTCAAACGCCTCTCTGTATTGGATTGCTGTTTGACAGCAACAGCTCTGCTTGCCTGCATCTCAACCATTCCTATCCCTCAAGCTGTCAGGGCCAATTTTCACTTTATGTTTCTGTGTTTTGCTGTATAGAGGCACTGTCCATTAAAACTTTTTGTGATGATGAAAATTGTTTTATGTCTCTGCTGTTGAATACAGTAGTCACTGGCCTCATGTGGCTTTTGAGCATTTGAATTGTGGCTAGTATATCTGAGGAATTGGACTTTTAATTTTATTTAATTTAAATTTAAACAACTACATGTGGCTCTTGGCTATTGTCTTGGACAGTGCAGTTTTAAACACTTGCAGTACTGAAGTGTGAACCATCAGGCTCTGTACCGCCTGGGATTGGGGGATTGTTAGAAATATGGTGTCTTGGGCCTCACCTTGTACATACTTTACCAGAATCTACATTTTAGTAAGATCTCCAGGTAGTAAGGTGTGCATTAAAGTTTGAGAAGCAGCGCTTGAAATAAGTCTCAGGAAAACACATGGTATCTGTTGGGGTTATCTAGGTTATGTTATGGTAACAAACGAGGCTAAAATCCTAGTGACTTAATATAAACAAGTTTCATTTTTCACTAGTGCTTCTTGTCTATCATGAGTCAGAGGGAGCTCTGTTCTACATTATTGCCACTCTGGTTCCCAGGTTAATGACCCGGTATTCTCTGGACCATTCTTTGTTGCCATGGCAGAAGGGGAAATAGGCAGTGTGGTGAAGCCTGCCATTTCTACTCACATTTCATTGGCCAAATGAAGTCACATGACCACATCTAACTCTAAGGGGACAAGGAAGTGCAATCATGCCATATGACCAAGAGAAGAAGAAACAGAATATTTGGTGATTTTTTTGGTGAACAGCACTAATGACTGCCACAAACAACAATAATAGCTAATTCTCAGAGCATCTTCATTTCAAGTTTGGACTTGCGATAGCTTTCTAATTGGTCCTTCTGCCATCCTTTCTTCCTTCACATCGCTATCACGTTAATCCTCCTAAGGCATATCTCAGAGTATGCCATTTCTCTGCTCAAAACCCTTCAATAACACCTCATCGCCCACCAAATTAAGTAAACTCTCTTAGCATGATGTGGTGGAAAGAATGCTACTAATTTATCTGTGACTTTGGACAATGTTTCTTAAATTCTCTGAATCTCAGTTTTCTCATCATTTAACTTAGAGATAAAAATACCTACCTTCAAGGGCTGCTCTGAATCTTAAATGAAATAATGTCTGTTGAGTGCCTGGAGTATCAGACATACAGTAACTGAGAGCAGAAGCATGCCCATGGGCCCCCAGAGCACACTGCGTATATCCATATCATAATATTTACCAAAGGCTTATTGAAGTGACCTATCACATGTCTGTTTCTCCTAGAAGACTTGAGTTCCTTAAGGGTAGAGGCTTTGTCTTTGACTTTGCTACTACTGAATCTAGCACAAACTTCTGCATGCAGAAGGTGCTTATTAAATGCTGTTTTAACTACACATCATTAGCCAAGCATTTAGAGCTCTCTCTAGCAAGGTTGCCTTAAATGTGTACCCTATGTGATAACCAAGCTGGATCACTTGCTGCATCTTGAATGAACAGCATGTTTCTCACATCTCTGTCTTTATTCATGATGTTTCTGTTTTTGACATACAATTTTTCTTGCCCCTACCTTAGCCTTTCAAAAATTTTCTCGTGATATAAAATGGCACCTCTGTAACTAACATTTCCTAATTCTTGCACCTGAAGGCAACATCTCCATTCTAAACCTCCACATGACACGCATAATGTTCAGAAGAGACTTCACACAGAAGGTGATGACCTGGAATTCTTCCAGGAAAGTAATGATGAGGGATTTCCACAGGGAAGACAAGGTTGAGGGCAGGAGACAAGGAGGACATTCCAGAATGATCAGGTGCGTTTACACATCCTCAAATGATTAAGTAGGGAAAGAAGGCAGAGATGAGACTGGAGGAACAGGCAGGTGCTAGAGAAGGATGGTCTTGCAGGACGTATTAAGGAATTTTACCCTGAGCCAGTAGAGATGGAAATGAGCTGGGAAGTGACATGATCACATTTATGACTCATAAGAACCAGTTTACTGAGAATGGTCTCATGTGGAAAGAGATACTTAATTATTGATCTTCAATTGTTTGTGTTGACCCAATTAGTGTTCTCTCTGTTTTCTGGTCTTGTTTTGTCCTTCCCAATGCCTCTCCTTTACTTATGTCATTTGTTTATTCCAATTACCTACCTATTCCCTGAAGATATTTGCATTTTCAGCCCCCTTTTTAGGCCTGCATTCCAACCAAATATCATTCCCTGATAGCTTCAAGTCTCTATCAATTAAGAATTGCATTTGACTGTTTACTACAAAGATCCTTCTATCAATAGTGGCATCAATAAAATAGCTTATTTCTCTCTCATGTGTGTTTGGAGGTGGGTTTTATGATTTTATAGTTTTACCAAGGACTAATATTTCTTTTTATTTCCTCTGCCATCCTTGGTCTACGGCTTTGATTCTCAAGTTATGGCTGCTGGGGCTCCTACCATTGAATCTCCATTCCAGGAAGTAGGAAGGAGAAAGTGGAAAAGAATGCATGTGTTTGGAAGTTCTGGATAATGCATATGCTTATAATCATTGGCACACACTTAGTTACAGGGCTACAGGGGAGGTGGGAAATATAGATTTTTATTCTAAGTGGCGAAGTGCCCAGCTAAAAATTAGGGTTTTTGTATGTTTGTTTTGGTTTCAAATAACAAGGAAGAAGAGACTTGTGAGAGTAGAAAACTGGCAGCCTATGCTACAGTGCTATAGTGTGTGACTCCAGCCTTCATTATGATATATCTGTTTTTTTGAAGAAACTTTATGCTTGCACTAGTGCATCTTGTGAAGAGTTTCATCCTACCAAGTCTTACCACTATCTTGTTTTCTTCTTATACTTAATGTCAATTTCAATTTGTATTTTACTTATATTCTGTGCATTGATGGATGCATGTCTCATTGTCCAAATTTGACAATTCTTGGTCATGTTTCATCCTTGTTAATCTTTAGCACTCCATCTCAACAAGAGAGAGCAGAATCAGGAGCTACTGGCCAAACTGACTACAGAACCCCATATATGTATGAATAGACATGTCTCAGTCGGTGCCCGTCTAGATGAGGAAAACATTCTCTTCTTTGCACAAATTTACTTGTCCCCTAACTGCTCCTGTATGAATTGTTTGTCATCAACTTGGCATCCCTACCACCCATTCTTAATGTTTTCTCTGCATTGCAGAAGAGATATCGGGAACTGGATTTATCTATACCCCCTTTTCTACATTGCTCCAGTTTAGAATTTGCTAATAAGAGGGATTTATATAAGATTTGCAAGGCAGAAGAGAAGGAGAAGTCAGTATTTTCTGGAGACCATTGCAAAGTCAGAGCTGCATGCTGGGGGGGGGGGGTGCTTCGTGCACTACACACTTTGCTGCATCAAGCTGAGATTAAGCTGCTGACCAAGCTGACGTTTGGTAACACCTGGCTGATTTCTCAGGCAGCTTCCCTCGCCTGTGTTTTCCTAGATTTTCCAATGGTCATATGGGTGAGTCCCCAATTCCTGTATCGAACACTCTAGACTGTGCTAATAAAGTGGCTTCTCTTTTCCTGAGTGAACCCTGACTGATACATCCCCTCTCCTCTGAGTTATTTGGTTGCAAAATTTTGAAAGCTCCTCTTATAGAATACTATTTGTATAGCCAGGCAGGTATATTATTTTACATTCAAACATCCTTTAAAACCACATATATGAATATTATAATATAGTGGATCTTATATAATTATATATTACAATGTATAATATATTATGTATTATAATATATTATAGATGCATTTATCTCACCTCCCCTGAAGTATCAATTTCCCAGAGTACCTAATACCTGACACTTTAATAACATAATGACAAGAAAGTTTCCCACTTTGCTCTGTAAAAATGCCTTAGGAGCCAACAGGGGGAGGAAAAAGTAGGGGTGGCAATGGAGTCAAAAGGTGAGGAGTGAGTTCCCAGCCCTTCATTCTTTCTTCAGTTACAGAGTTCAGCTTCCATTTATTGACATGTGGGTAATCCACCTAAGATTTGACAGGAAGTATTGCATTGCTTAAAACTTAGGTTGATAACATCTACTTAAAAACCCTAGATTTAAGATGTGCATTACAAGTCTCAGCTCCTCCAATTACTAGCCACGTGACCTTGGGCATAACATGGAAACTCTCTTGAGGTCAGCTTTCTCCTGGGTGGAAGAATGCCAGTGCAAAAGCATTGCTGAGAAGACGAAAAGAAATAGTGCCCATAAATTTGAGGGGCTACACCAGTCGAGGGTCATATTTTCTGCAGGGACTAATCTGGAGACATAACTGAATGGAATAGGCCAGAGTGAAAGGGAAAAGCTATGCCCGAATGAAAGGGGGAACCATCAACTCACTGTCTTTGTTAACTTTTGGGAATGTGATCAGATCTCCTGAAGAAAAGCTGGAACTACGGATTTTTTGAGGGGAGGGGAATTTCAGGACTTTAAAATGATGATACTAGTTTAATTTTTAAAAGACCAAGCAAAACACCATTTGCTCATTTGTGGGTATCCTTATATGTCCTTTAAGATACACAGATACCAATATCATTATTTTTAGTAGACATCAAAATATATTGTTCTTTAGGCTTTCCTGTGAGCTTACCTCTCTCCTTGCTTCTGGAAACATACTTTCCCCCTTGACCCAGGTCTGGCCATCCCATCTAAGGGTGAGTATTTGGCCCAGGTGAGGTGGGACAGGTTCTTTCTGGGGCTCTGTGTGTGGCACATGGGGGAAATAGGGCATCCTTCTCCACTTACGTTGCTCAGTGGGTCTGATGTAGACCTGGAGATGCCAATATTGTGGAACTGAGGCTGCAATGGGAGAAAATGAGGCCAAAGGCAGAGGCAAGTGGAGATAAAAGAGATCGAAGGAGTCCTGGCAGCACTGAGTCCACCACGGTCTTCTAGCTCTTCTTTTAATATTCTCCCCAGCAACAGGAGCCAGTGAATTCCCTTTTGGTTTGCTTTTGCTAATTAGAGTTGCATTTGTTTTAATAACATCCAACCAAGAAGACTACAACTGTAAGTAGTAATCATAGTACTAGTAAAAGTTAAATGTGATTATCTAATGATTCCTTTAGAAAGAAAGCAAAAGTAAATTTTTGGATTTTGAGGACCTGTCCTCAGACAACACTTCTTTCTGAAGGGTTTAACATAAGAATTATAGTTAGATACTTGATATTCAGAACAGTGGAAGGATAAATACAAAATGGGACTTTTTATCTTAATAGGCACTGGTCCTTCATGTGT
>NW_012137191.1:16079706-16087382 GCF_000956105.1 Propithecus coquereli
TGGCACATGGGGGAAATAGGGCATCCTTCTCCACTTACGTTGCTCAGTGGGTCTGATGTAGACCTGGAGATGCCAATATTGTGGAACTGAGGCTGTAATGGGAGAAAATGAGGCCAAAGGCAGAGGACAAGTGGAGATAAAAGAGATCGAAGGAGTCCTGGCAGCACTGAATCCACCACGATCTTCTAGCTCTTCTTTTAATATTCTCCCCAGCAACAGGAGCCAGTGAATTCCCTTTTGGTTGGCTTATGCTAATTAGAGTTACATTTGTTTTAATAATATCCAACCCAAAAGACTACAACTATAAGTAGTAATCATAGTATTAGTAAAAGTTAAATGTGATTATCCAGTGATTCCTTTGGAAACAAAGCAAAAGTAAATTTTTGGATTTTGAGGACCTGTCCTCAGACAACACTTCTTTCTGAAGGGTTTAACGTAAGAATTATAGTTAGATACTTGATATTCAGAACAGTGGAAGGATAAATACAAAATGGGACTTTTTATCCTAATAGGCACTGGTCCTTCATGTGTTCTCTCCAGTTCTATCCATCTCTTCAGAGACTCTTCTAAGAAAATTTTCCATTATGTGAACAGTTCAATAGATTTTTATTCTCCCAGAACAGAAATCAAGAGCACAGGTCTGGAAGGAAAGATTCAGTAGGAGCTACCATTATCTGTCTGGAATAAGTACTGATTTGATGAGAAAATGAGAAATAATGCCTCAGCCAGAGCACTTTCTGAGATGTCATGTATGATGTGCGTAACTAAACAGATACGTTTATCTTTTGCTAAATATAACTTAATACCTCTTAAAACCAGCTATGAGGGGAGAATTGGAAGATGTACAATAATATGTAACATTCACATATGAGATAATATGAAGACAAAACATAATCAAGAATTGAAACACTTCTCATTTAGTGTAATAGGAGATTATCTAGGCCTGGGAGGTTAAAGAGATCATACTGGTGGCAGGAAAAATTGTACACTAACTTTATGACACCTCATAAAGAAGTAGTCATTTCTGAATGTGTGCAGTTAGTTTTACTTTAAATACTATCAGAGTGATCAGAGATTTAATAGAGGAAGACATCTTCGCCAGACATAGGCGAACATCTCCGTGGGAGGACAGTTACAGGATAGTCCTCAGAGCTGATTGAAGGCTTATTGCTGGCTGTATTCTCCTTAAGCATCCTTTAAGATGCTTCAAGCATCTTGTTTATTCAATCTCACAACCTTTTGCAATCTTGAGACTTTACTGGGGGTGACATCTTGAGTATCAAAACAGAGCTGAAACGGTGAATTCTGTGGGTGCCTGGGTTAAAACAAAAGCCTCTCATGATACAGCTCCCTGATTGCGATTGTTTTTATGAAATTAGTCACATTAATCCCTGTCTGAGTTAATTATGCAATAACATTTACATGCCTGGAGGCAAAGTTACAACTCTTGCTCAGACTTTTTCTGAAAATGTGTTGTTATGCCCTGAAAATAGTGCCAAGATATTAACTGTAAATTGAATGTCGGTGGGGTTAGAATTTTCTCTCCCACAAGTTAGAGTACAAGGGATGGTCCCTGCCATTCTACCCATCCTGTGACACTAGACAGAATTTTGTACAAAAATTTCTAATTTTACCTGATAAGTTCACTTCTGAAAAGGTTCCTTCACTCTTGTCTGTCAGACAGATGCCTAAACATTTCAGCCTAGCATCAGATATCCTGGTTCCCCACTAGAGACTGTGCCTCATGCTATGCCAGAGTTCCTCTCTCAGTGCTGATGTAGGACAGTTGGATAAGGATCTGTTGGAGGAGTGAAGTCTGAGCTACGGAGGTCAAGTGTGATCCTCACTTCGGTGAACCACAATGTGACCAGCTGGAGCGCGAAAGGTGTTTCTCAGTTTCCAAGTCTTTCCTTCAGAGTCTTGAGATTATGGAGGCCTACTGGTGTCATGTTGGAGTAGATATAATCTTGAGTCATACTCTAAACTTTTCCTGTCATCCAAAAGTAACTATGCGTAAATATTCCCAAAAGGTTGCTTGTTATGCTATTAATTTTCTTCTGAAAAGGAAAGCTCCACAGTTTTATGGTAATATATTTTGATTTATTATAACCTTGAGAATCAGAGGATTATTGAATCTGGGAGGAGAATAATTTTTAGCTCATTTATTCCAGGCTTCAACCTAAAGTAGGAATCTCTTTTGCCATGTCTTTTATGGTTTTGTTTGGCTGGGAAATACTTACTAAGTATCTACAGTGAGCCAGGGACTGTGCTAGGTTTTGTCAAAGACTCAGAGATGAATAAGATAAGCTCTAAATCTTCAGGGGGTTATACCTCACAGAAACTGTGCTTCACAATTATAAGTATACTAGCAGATGAACAGGGATGGGTGGTACAGTAGAACTAGAGATAGAATGCTGGAGGAGTTTCAGGATAGAAGAAATGAATTTTGGCTAAGGGAATAAAAAATATTTATTAAAAAAAGCTTTCCAGCTGAGGTTTAAAGAAGTGGAGTAAAGTTTGACCTTGCAGGAATGGGAGAGAAGGAAATTCCAGGTGGAGGAATCGTGTGAGAAGATGAAGGAGAAGTTAGGTGTGGCTGCATCGCTGGACATGATTCATGGGGTAACTGGTTGGAAGTGTGGTTAGACGGCTACATATAGACAGGTACGTTTCTGTCAGGTTTTTGAGTCCTTTGGTCAGGGAAATAAGCTAGAAGCAATTACATGGTTCAAGTAAGTGGTAATTAGAGCTCAAACTAGAGACATAGCTGGAGTAACTATGAGAAGGGGACAGGTGCTGAACCTGGGATTTCCTGGTCAAGTAGTTGGGAGGGCAAGAGCAAGGAAGAGGTAGAAGCCACCTGAGCTGATTTTATCCAAGTACCTGGGAAAGTGGTGATGTATGAAGGAAGAACGAGTCTGGAGGAGGTGATGATGGGAGCTAGGATGAGTATGTGCACAACGCTGGCGGCATATGAAGGTGAAGGTGTCCAGGAAACAATGGGAGATGTGAGAGTAGAACTAGGAAGAAGCATCAGCAGCATAAGGAAAGACTTAGGAGTCACCCATGTAGAGATGGGAAATGAAGCCATAAAAGAGCAAAAGGTCACTCAAGGATTGTATTATAGAGTGTAGAGAGGAGGAAAAGAGGGACAAAGCCAGATTTCTTTGCAGGAACTCATACATTTAGGAAATGAGAGCCCAAAGAAGAGTGAGTATGAAATAGAAAAGGAACAGCTACAGAAAGAAAGGTCATCAGGAAGATGCAGGGCAATGGAAAACAAGTAAAGCTAGAGCTTCATAAATCAGGGCTTGTGTTCAAACTGAAATGTCCCAGGAAGATCAATGAAGGTGAAGTTGGAGAGAAATCCAGTATCTCTTAGAAGAAGTAGCTAGGTGGTCATTTAAGAGAACCCTTTTTGGAGAGTGTTGTTGCCATAAATCAGATTGCAAAGGCAATTCACACTGTTCACGCTGTGTAAATGCCATGTTTTTGCGGGGGGTTGGGGGTGGTCCAGATACACAATAATAAACTTTCTAAAAGTAAAAAAGGTAACAAAAGACTTAGCGGGAGGCTCTAAACACAAGGCCAATAAAAACACAGAGTGTTGATGACCGCTGTAGCTCAGATTTTCTGATCTTCTGGGCTTTCTATTCTGAAGCACGAAGTGGACCTGGGAGCTTAGTTTCTGCCAACATGCTCCTTGTTGGGGATGGGGCAGGATGGGCTACTGATGAAAGCTCCAGCACTTGCAAAAGGAGACTGGAATGAAAAATGTCTTATGATGTGTAATTGGCAGTTGGCTTTCAAAAGCTGTGGACCTTGAGGTAGGGAGGAGTTTGGGAAGTGGAAGTGGGTAAGGGTGGACATATGCAGACAGCCTCATGGCGAGGCACTGGGTTCCAAATGCCTTCTCGCTTTGTCCCTGGATCTGTGACATTCCCACTGGGACAGAGCAGCCTGGATCTGGACTGGAAGACCAGGTTGCTGGGTGGAGATAGTGACAAAACTAAACAGGAAGGGTGTGAGTGTACAAGACTATAACAACACATACATACAAACATAGCATTCAGGCAAACAAATTTTAAAACATCTATTCACTCAAAACAAGCTTGTAAACAGAAATTTAAAATTGATGGAATAAAATTAATGCTGAAAAGGGCAATGAATAAAATTTTAAAATCAGAACACAAAGACTCTTTTGGATAAGTGTGTTTAAGACATTTTAAGCAAAAAAAAAATCAGGCAAATCTCACACAGTTTTAGAAGTCAGAATAGAAATAGTGGTTAATATTTTGTAGGATGAGGAAGAGAGAGAGTATGAGGTAGCATGTGGGGGCATTTGAGGTACTTTTGGAATTATAATAATATTTTATTTGCTTATTAGGTTGTAATAATTTATGGAATTATATATACTTATGCTCTTTCCTGTATGTATGTTATAATAGAAGAAATTTATTTAAAAATGAGAAAAGAAATAAAAAAACTGGGCAAAAATAAGAAAAATTTGCTTTATAAGTAAATCTTGGGAATTAAAAATAGAGTCATTAAAATTGACTAAGAAATAGAAAATTATGTAAAGTTTTATAGGTTTCATAAATAACACCCCTCTCTACACCACTGTATTTAAAACCAGTTAAGATATATATTCAGGAGCCAGATAGAGATTAAAAGTGAACTTTATTAAGTGGAAGGAACCCTATACAAAAGGCCACAAGCTATATGATTCCATTTATATAAAATGTTCAGAATAGACAAATCCACCAAGACAGTAGCTTAGTGGTTTCCAGGGGCTGGGAGTGAAGTGTTATCACTATTGGACATGGGATTTGTTTTGGGGGGTGATAAAAATGTTCTGGAACTATATAGTGATGATGGTTTCACAACTCTGTGGATACACTCAAAATGAATAAATTAATTGTATACTTTAAAGGGGTGAAGATTGTGGTATGTGAATTCTATCTTAATTTTAAAAAGTAAAATGTAAAAAGTAAATTTTATCACTGACACAAAAGCTGTGCTGGAGGACAAGGCCGATCTAGGGCCCAAAAGAACTCACTGATGTTCCCCGCCTGCCCTGCCTCTAGCTTATCCCCAACGATGAATAATTTGGGGGTGGCAGACACACCCAGAATTGCTGCCTCACACCAGTTCAGAATGCAGATGCAGAAAGAGATGAAATCCCCAGGAGCCTTTTTAATCAATTAGCTCCACCCAATCAAAGAATGTGACATAATGGCATCATGCACCATTCAGGTGGGAGGAGTGGTTAAGGCATGGAGCAAGAAGAAATGATGTTTTTATCCATTCATCTGTTGATGGGCATTTAGGTTGATTCCATATCTTGACTATTGTGAATAGTGCAGCAAGAAACACGAGGGTATAAATATCCCTTTATTATACTGATGCCCTTTTCACTGGATAAATACCTAGTATTGTATATATACATAGTGAAATACTATTTGACTATAGAAAGAAATGAAATCCTGTCATTTGCAGCAACATGGATGGAACTAAAGGTCATTGTGTTAAGTGAAATAAGTCAGGCACAGAAAGACAAATATTGCATATTCTCAGTCAGATGTGGAAGCTAAAATATTTGATCTCATGGAGGTAGAGAGAAGAACGATAGTTGTCAGAGGCTGGAAGGCTATGTTTATGGGGAGGGGATGAAGAGAGGTTGGTTAATGGGTACAAACATGCAGTTAGATAGAAGAAATAAGTTCTAGTGTTCGATAGCACAGTAAGATGACTATAGGTAATGATAATATATTGCATATTTCAAAATAGCTAGAAGAGATTTGGAACGTTCCCAACACACAGATATGATAAATTTCAAGGTAATGGATATCTTAAATACTGTGATTTGATCATTACACATTGTATGCATGTATCAAAATATCACATGTATCCTATAAATATGTACAAATATTATGTAATATATCTCTAAAAATATATTCATTTTCCCTCATTCTTGAATAATAATGATTGAGTTACTAATTTTATTTGACATTTTGAAACTGTACTTAAGAGTCCTCTGGCCTCTGTTTTTGCTAGTTGAAAAGTCTATTGTGAGTCCAATTGTTTCAAAAATATTGTTTTATGTATCAATAAAAAATAAAAAATAGAAAAATAAGAAAGGGTGTCACTTTCTACTGGAACTCCCTCCATGTAGACACCTGGGGAGGGAGGGACAAGTGTTACTCCCTAACAAAATCATCTCTAGACTGGACACCAAGTGAGAATTCATGAATTAAAGATATTAATAGTATTGAGGAATTCACTCTGTGTACAACAATGTTTTATCCTTGTGAAGAAACTACAAAATATCATAGAGAAAAAAAAATCTGACAGCCATGACAGAGAAAAGATAGACTACCCACAAAGAAACAGCAATTGGACTCACAACAGACTTTTCAATCAGCAAAAACAAAGACCAGAAGACTTTTAAGTGTAATTGTAAAATGTCAACCAAGGATAATAACCCAGCTGAATTATTACTCAAGAACAAGGGCAAAAAATACATTTTTAGAGATGTAAAATTACATGAGCTCACTACACAAAGATTGTCAATATAAGAATTATGAAAGACTTGCTATAGAAAGTAGAAAAGTGGGTGTAGAGGGAAACTCTGTGACACAAGGTACAATGGAGGGTCTTGAAATTAATAAATCGTGTGAGAAAATTTCATAGAGAGTTGATGTAAAAGAAACAAAATATAAAAACCAATATTATTGTGTTTTTCTTAAAGGTAAAACTAAAAGGGAGGGGTGTTTGGTGATGTGCTAAAATCCTTGTTGTGTCTAGCAGAGAGACAAAATACTATAATCTTTAGAGCATTAGAATAATGTATAACTAATTATGTATGCTAAGAAGTTAACGAAAACCATGCGGAATAAAATCCACAGGTGCATGCTGGGGTCTGCAAAAATATTTATCTACCTAATGGGGGCAAGAAAAAGAAAAGATATAAAGAAGCAAAGAAAAATGTTAGTAAACTCCAAATACAAAGTAAGGTGCAGAAATAATTCCAAATATATCAGGTATTATGCTGTGTGTAAGTAGATTAAGTCTTCAAAAGACAGAGATTATTAGATGGATACAAAACAAAATCCAACCATATGCTGCTGATGAAGAACATCACAAAGCAAAATCACATAGAGAAAAAAACAAAGAGATTAGAAAATATGCTAAATGATTTATCAATATCAATTATCATACAAAATAGATTTAAAGTAATAATAAAAAAAGAGGACAATTGTGCAAAGGACAATCCTCCAAGAAGTTGTTAACAATCACAATCCAATTGTACCTAGCAGCATGTCCTTGAAAATGCAAAGTAAAAATGTACTGAATTGTAAGGAGAGGTGAAAAAATCAACAACTTTTTGCGGGAGATTTAACACACCCCTATCAAATATTTATAGAATAAGCTGACGAGACGTTAGTAAGAACAGAGACGATTAAAGCAACATAATTTAAAAAGCTAACTTTCATCAATAGCATAGAACTCCGAGTCAAACGAGAGAATATTACATGCCGCCCAAGCACACGTCGAATGTTTACACAATCATCACCCTGGGACACAAAAGAAAACTCAATCAATTTCAAAGAATCAGCAAACAAGTTCAATGTTCTTTAACCAAAAGGCCATTAAATTAGAAATAAATAATAAGA
>NW_012137191.1:16091047-16092756 GCF_000956105.1 Propithecus coquereli
TTAGTAGAGATGGGGTCTCGCTCTTGCTCAGGCTGGTTTTGAACTGCTGAGCTCAAACAATCCACCCGCCTCGGCCTCCCAGAGAGGTAGGATTACAGGCGTCAGCCACCGCGCCCAGCCAAGTTTTCAGCTTTTTACCGTACGGTATGACGTTAGCTGTGGGCTTGCCATATATGACCTTTATTATCTTGAGTTACATTTCTTCTATATCTGATTTTTTGAGAGGTTTTATCATGAAAGAATATGGGCTTTTGTCAAATGCTTTGTCTGTAGCAATTGAGATGATCACGTGATTTTTGTTCTTTATTATGTTGATGTGTTGTATCACATTTATTGATTTGATTTGTGTATATTGACCCATCCTTACATCCCAGGCAAAAATCCCAATTGATCATAGCATATGATCCTTTTAATATGCTTTTAAATTTTGTTTGCTTGCATTTTTTGAGGATTTTTGTATCTGTGTTCATCAGGAATATTGGTCTGTGATTTTCTTTCGTTGTTATGTCCTTATCGGGCTTTGGTGTGAGGATCATGCTGGCCTCCTAAAATGAGTTTAGAAGTATTCCCTCCTATTCAATTTTTCTGGAAGAATTTGAAAAGGATTGACATTAATTCTTTAAATGTTTGGTGAATCTACCCATGAAGCCATCTGGGTTGACCTTTTCTTTGTTGGGAGGTTTTTGATTGCCGATTCAATCTCTTTATTCATTATTGGTCTATTCAGATTATTTATTCATGATTCAGTCTTGGTAAGTTATATGTATCTAGGAATTCATCCATTTCTTCTAGATTATCTAATTTGTTTGTATATAATTGTTCATAGTAGTCTCTTATGATTCTTTGTATTTCTGTGGTATAAGTTGTGATGACTCCTCTTTCATTTATAATTATATTTGTTTGGCTCCTCTCTCTTTTGTTCTTGGTTAGTCTGGCTAACGGTTTCTCAGTGTTGTTTATCTTTTCAAAAGACCAGCTCTTAGTTTTGTTGATCTTTTCTATTATCTTTCTAGTCTTTATTTCATTTATTTTTGCTTTTGTTTTTATTGTTTCCTTCCTTCTGTTGCCTTTGGGTATGGATTTATTCTTCTTTTTCCAGTTCCTTAAGGTGTGAGGTTATGTTGTTTATTTAGTATCTTTTTTTCTTAATGAAGATGTTTATTAATATAAACTTGTCTTTCAGTACTGCTTTTGCTGCATCCTATACATTTTGTTATGTTGTGTTTCTAATTTCATTTTTCTCAACATATTTTTTGGTTTCCCTTTTGATTTCTTCTTTGACCCATTGGTTGCTCAGGAGTGTGTTGTTTAATTTACACATATTTGGAATTTTCTAAGATTCCTCCTGTTATTGATTTCTAGTTTTATACTATATGGTCAGAAAAGATACATGAGATTATTTAAATCTTAAATTTATTAAGACTTATTAAGACATATAACATAGCCTGTTACACGAGCTCCTGAGAAGAATATGTGTTTTCCACTGCTTTTGGACAAAATGTTCTGTATATGCATGTTAGGTCCATCTGGTCTATGGTGTTATTCAAGCCAGCTACTTCTTTATCTTTTTTTTTGTCTAAATGACCTATGCATTGTTGCAAGTGGGGAATTATAGTCCCCTATTATT
Organism: Propithecus coquereli; assembly: GCF_000956105.1. Classification (NCBI taxonomy): domain Eukaryota; kingdom Metazoa; phylum Chordata; class Mammalia; order Primates; family Indriidae; genus Propithecus; species Propithecus coquereli. Next base: position 16,092,675 of record NW_012137191.1, read on the forward strand.
GCTGTATTGATGTCTACTTCTCCCTTCAGTTCTGTTAATACAGTTGCCCCTCAGTATCCATGAAAGATTGGGTCCTGGATGC
>NW_012137191.1:16092806-16094021 GCF_000956105.1 Propithecus coquereli
GGAAACTTTCTTAAACTGATTATTTCTATTAAAAATTTACAGCAAATATCATACTTAATGGTAGCACTTTACAAGCATTCTCACTGATTTCAGGAAAAAGTAAAGAAGACAAATTTTAATCATTTCTATTGTCATCATATTATGTCATATCCAATGCAATAAATCAAAGGTAAGAGAGATTAGAGTTTGAAAGGAGTAGAACAAATGTTCTTAATTGCAGACAATATGATTGTCTCCTTAAAAAAATCTGATAGAATCTATAAATGGTTAGAAACACTAGAGTTTAACAAACTTATCAGATATGAGATCATTGCACAAACATTAATAGCCATCCTAAACACTAGCAAAAGCAAAATGAAATATGTAATAACATAACATGTTATAAGGTACCAAGGAATAAATTTAACAAAAGATAATTTAAAAAACTCTGTGGAGAAAATTACAAATAGTTTTGAAGTTCACAAAATGGATATGAATAAATTGATAAATACACAGCTGTCTCCCAGTACCTGCAGGGTATTGGTTCCAGGACCCCTCTTGGTTATCAAAATCCATGGATGCTCAAGTCCCTTATAAAAAAGGGTGTAGTATTTGCAAATAACTTATGCAAATCCTCTCATATACTTTAAATCATCTCTAGATTACTTATAATTTCTAACACAATGTAAATAAAATATAAATAATTATGATATCCTACTTTTAAAATTCACATTATTTTTTATTGTTGTATTGTTATTTTGTATTTTTTTCCCAAATATTTTCTGTCTGAATGGGTTGAATCTGTAGATGTGGAACCTATGGACATGAAGGGCTGACTATACTATGCTCATGGATAGAAAAATTATACCATAAAGATATCAATCTTCTATAAGTTATTCCATTTCATGAAATTCTAATTAAAATCCTACTTTTTTACGCAATTTGATAAGTTTACCCTAAAACTCATATGGAAGAAGAAAGGGATAAGAATAGTTAAAATAAAGTCTTAGAAAATGAAGATGGCAGATTGCCTTATTGATATTAAAAATTACTATAACCACAGTAGTCAGGAAATGAGGCATTTGTTAAGGCATAGACAAACGGACCAATACAACTAAAAAGGCCCAATCATTTGTGGAAACTTGGTATATGACACAAGTGGTATTAAAAATTAGTGGTAAAAAATTATTTGATTGAAAAAACTATTTGGAAAAAATAATTAAAATCAAATCCTTA
>NW_012137191.1:16105968-16106509 GCF_000956105.1 Propithecus coquereli
GGGAATGCTTTCAATTTTTCCCCATTTAGTATGATGTTGGCTGTGGGTTTGTCATAAATGGCTTGTATCATTTTTAGGTAAGCCCCATCTATGCCGATTTTGTTAAGCATTCTTATCCTAAAAGGGTGTTGAATTTTGTCAAATGCTTTTTCTGCGTGTATTGAGAGAATCACATGATTTTTGTTTTTGGTTCTGTTTATGTGGTGAATTACATTTATAGATTTGCGTATGTTGAACTGTCCCTGTATCTCTGGAATGAAGCCCACTTGGTCATGATGGATGATTTTCTTAATAAGCACCTGGATTCGGTTAGCTAAAATGTTGTTGAGAATTTTTGCATCTATATTCATAAGGGATATTGGTTTTTAGTTTTCCTTTTTTGTTGCGTCCTTTCCTGGTTTTGGTATCAGGGTTATGTTGGCTTCATAAAATGCGTTGGGGAGGAATCCATCCTTCTTGATCCCATGAAATAATTTCTGCAGGATAGGCACCAGTTCTTCTTTGTAGGTGTGGTAAAATTCGGGTGTGAAACCATCTGGTC
>NW_012137191.1:16109182-16121413 GCF_000956105.1 Propithecus coquereli
ATCCATGTTTGAAATTCTTCTTCTGTCATTTTAGCGTTCTGAGTTTGGTTAATGTCCATTGCTGGGGAGCTGTTGTTCCTCTTTGGGGGTGTGCTTTCCGTTTGAGTCTTCATACTTCCAGAGTTCTTTCGCTGGTTCCTTCCCATCTCAATCAGTTGTTCCTTCTTGCCTTTAAATTTTTGTTTGGATAATGACATGCCGTGTTTAGTCGCTGAGCCAGTAGGTGGTGTTTGTGGGTGAGATTCGACCACACCCTTTATGGTGAATCAGTAGATTCAGTAAAAGGGTGTGCAGGATGATCGCCCTGTCAGTAGGTGGCACTTGCAGGGAGGAGCGGGCTGCAGTGCTGTTTTTGGGTCCTGTATCTAGCTCTTATTTTTCTAGAGAGGCCCTCTTATGCCTCGGGTGTTGGGTGGGGCACTGGAATTTCCAGGTGTGTCCTTATTCTCCACTTCAGTGGAGAGAGTGAGTCTGGGTGTGGCTGGGTTGGGTAAGCCTGCCCTCAGGCTCCACAACTGCTGTTAGCAGGGGTGAAAGTTCTCCTCTTTGTTTCTGGACAAAGCTGCCGGGAGGAGCTGAAATGGGTCCACTTAGCTGAAAGTCTGGGCTTAAGGGGTGGGGCTGTCCAATACCCGCACTCTGGAGCAGGTCTTGCTTCCTTCCAATCTCCCCCTCTCCGTGTCCTCTCCCAGGCCTCTGCCAGCAAGCGGGACCTCAGGCCGATGTATCTCCCCTGGCTGTGACGTGGGCCGGGAGGTTCCCTACCCAGGATCGTAGCCTGAGCTGTCCTTATTCTCCACCTCAGTGGGGGCAGGATTGGGAGTGAGTCTGGGTGGGGCTGGGTTGGATAAGCCTGCCCTCAGACTCCACAACTGCTGTTAGCAGGGGTTAAAGTTCTGCTCTTTGTTTCTGTGCAATGCTGCTGGGAGGGGCTGAAATGGCTCCACTCAGCTGAACATCTGGGCTTGGGGGGGTGGGACTGTCCAAGACCCACATTCTGGAGCAGGTCTCGTTCCCTTCCACTCTCCCTCTCTCTGTGTCCTCTCCCAGGCCTCTGCCAGCAAGCGGGACCCCAGGCTGATGGATCTCCCCTGGCTGTGACATGGGTCAGGAGGTTCCCTACCCAGGATTGCAGCCTGAGCTGGGTGCGCAGCTCTCTTTTGGGAGGAATGTTGCCACTCTGGCATGCTGATCTGCCCCTGAAGGCGCACACTCCTCAGTAGGCTCTTTCACAGATCTCTCTTCTGTGCCCCGGGGCAGTGCGGTCTTGACCTGGGTGTATGGGATCTGGTCTTCAGGCCTGTCCCCTGGTCCCTGGAGATGAATCCCTGACCCTGCCAGAGGGAGGGTTGCTGGTCTGCCCAAGGGTGCCCAAGTTGTATGGATTTCACTCCATCTCGGGATTTGCCCCACTCTCCTGGAGTCCCCAGGCAAGGAGAACCTGGGAGGGCTGGCGGGTAGGGAACTCGCAGTCTGAGTACCCCTCAGTCTGCTGTAGGGCCCCAAAAGGAAAGATCCCATTCCTTGGAGATGCCTCCGTGTGATGGCTAAATTGTCTCTCTGGGCACCCAGGGGTAGGGAGAGGGAAGAAGAGAATGGACTACTATGGCGTCTGCCGATAGGCTCAGGTCTGCGCCCGGGGAGGTGCCCTGAGGGGGCTAGGAGCCCAGCGCTGGGTCCGCAAGAGGCCACTGCTAGCTGGCGGCAGCCGTCTCTGGGCTGGTGTCGGCAGGTCTCTCCAACCACTCAGGAGCCCACCAGCAGTCTGAGATGCAAGGGAGGGGGAAGTTAACCGCTCCACCTACCCTTGTCGCTGGTCTCCAAGCCTCTCGGGACGTTTCTCCTTCCAGTTCTCCTCTGCAACGTCTTCCCGTGGAGTCTCCTGTAGTTTCGGGCACCCTTCCTTCCGACCCTCTCCCTATCTATGTTTCTCTGCCAGCTTATTTTTTTCTCTTTCTTCTAAAATTCATCTTTTTTGCAGAGACATTCTGACTGGTGGGTTTTCTCGTCCGCCATCTTGGCTCCACCCCTCTGTTACCCTCTATATTTCTTATATTGCGTATGCATTACCAAATTATTATCGCTTTAGTTATTTTTAGTACTTTTGTCTTTTAACTTTTATACTGTAGTTAAAATAATTTACCTACCACCCTTAGAGTATGATAATATTTGATTTTTATATATTTACATTTACCAGTCAATTTTATGCTTTCATATGTTTTCATATTATTACTTAGCATATTCATTTCAATTTGAAGAATTTCCCTTAGCATTTTTTGTAAGGCGGATCTACTAGTCATAAACTCCCTCAGATTTGTTTGTCTGGGAATCTTTATTTCTCCTTTATTTCTGAAGGACATCTTTGCTACATATAGCATTTTTGATTGATAGTTTTTTTCTTTGAGCACCATAAATATATTGTCCCACTCCATGGCCTGAAGGTTTTCTGTTAAGAAGTCTGTAGATAGCCTTATGGATATTCCCTTGTATAAGATAAATGTCTTTTCTCTTGGTGCTTTCAAGATTCTCTCTTTTTCTTTGACTTTGACAATTTGATTTTAATGTGTCTCAAAGTATTCTTCTTTGGTTGGTCTTGATGAAAGTCTTTTGAGCTTCAAATCTGGAGGTCCATATCCCTCCCAAGTTTTGGGAATTTTTCAGCCAGTATTTATTTTTTTTTTTTGAAATAAGCTTTCTGCTTCTTTATCTCTCTCTTATTCTGGAATTTCCATAATTCATATATTCATGTGCATGATGATTTTTCATAGTTCTCTGATGCTTTTTTCAGTTTTTTTCATTCCTTTTTCTTTTTGTTCCTCCAATTGGCTAATTTCAAATGACCTGTCTTTGAGTTTGCCAATTCTGTGTTCTGTACAACTAAATTTGCTGTTGAATCTTTCTGTTGAATTTTTCAGTTCTGTCACTGTATTCTTCAGCTCTTAGATTTCTTTTTGGTTCTTTTTTATGGTTTCTATCTCTTTATTAAATTGTTAATTCATTGTTTTCCTAATTTTATTTAATTTTCTATCTGTGTTTTCTTACACTTTTAAGATGGAAGAAACTTGAACTTCTTTAAGATGATTAAATTTTTTTTTAGGCATTTCATTGATTTCCCCTTTTCTGGTATCAATTACTGAAACTTTATTAGTTTTATTTGGTAGTTGCATGTTTGCCTGATTCTTCCTTATCCATGGTGCCTTGAGTTGATGTCTATGCATTTGAAAGAGCAACCATCTCTTCCAGTCTTTATAGACTGGTTTGTCAAGTGTTTACCTTCTTGGGTCCCTGGGATCATAGGATTGCCTCTGGAATTGTGGTCTAGTCGAGTTGGAGTTAGATCACATGGCTGCTGCTGTATCCACTGTTGGCAGGCTTGTTACTAGGGGCTCAAGTAGGCATGGAACCTACCTGGTCCCTATGTGGACTGGACTGCCTCTAAGACCTTGGTCATTAGCTCTAGCACTAAGATAAAGATCTGCCTCAGGGTCTGCAGACGATGGGCCTATTACAACATGTATAGACTGGTGTGGCTTCCTCTGTGTTCCTGAGAGGGCTCTGGCTGGGTCACTGGGTGTGTCCTTGGGCAGGAAGTACTGGATCCAGACTGTGTCTAAGATGGGCTGGAACTGAGTCATAGGGCTGCTTCAGGGTTCACAGCTGAGACCAACGTCTACAGGTCCATCTCTGAGGGCATGGACTGCTATGTTTCCCTCAGCATTCCTCAGTGGGCAGGACTGCTCTTAGACTGCAGTGGAGAGGGATGTAGCTGAATTACTGAGACATTTTGAAGTCCACAGCTGGGACCAAGGTTAGCAGACCTGTTACCCATGGCATGAGTGAGCATGGCTCCCCTTGGGGCCATTGACAGATGATTCTAGAAGCAGGATCAAGGCCAAATGGGGCTGTGACTGAATTTACAGGAGGATGGAGTAATTTCTGGGCCTAGATCTGGGACTCCAGTCAGCAAGCCTACCACCTGAGTGCAGTTCTTTCTTCTCAAACCAGCCCTCCTAGGTCTCAGGCTCCACCGGGTTTACACAGTCTCCTAGCTGTATCCTAAAGCTCCCACAAAGGTACTTTTGTCCCTAGGTGACTGCAAAATTATTGTTGCTTGGTGAGCTGTGAGTGGGGCCTCCTATTTCACCATTTTGCTTGCAGGATATATTTAAATACTGCATTCAGTTCTGGTTAGCCCTCAAGTAGTGTTTGGCTTGGAGTGACACAAGGTGGACACATGAAGCTGTTATTCCCTGAAATGGCTTCTGTTTCAAATCCTTCTCATTTTATGAGCATTAGCTATAGTGAGTGCAATTCTAACATTTAAAGCTAAATAGTTGCCATTCTACATGACCCTCAAATGTAAACCAACTACCTCATCTGGTGTTCAGGTGAAAAAAAAATCCATCTTTTTCAACAATAGAGGAAAAGCTGATTTTGCTAGACTTAATGAAATACATAATAGCACATGAACTCCGAAGTAGAAGCCTTCTTAGAGAATTAAACAAAATCAACATGACTTTGCCTTGTGGTCTGAATAAGGTTTAACCTCAGAGTGTGCCCCATTAGTACCATTTTCCCTAATCCTGAAATGCTGAAACCCATGCCCAGAAAGGGTTATCCATTTCCCTGAGTTCACACAGGGAATATGGGCTGAGTGGGGTTGAGTTGGGATTTGAACCTGTTTTCCTTTCTCCAAAGCTCTGATCTTATCCACTTCCTCACACAGATTATGGAACAAAGGTTGGCAGGTGTATTCTGAATGCCAGAGGGAGGAGAAACAACATGCAGGTTTTTCTGGGTTCTGACTGCAGAATGTGGCTGGGATGATTCTACAATGCTGGATTTGAAACCAATGCTAAATTCGTCTTGTTTAAAACTCTAAACTTTAATTTCTGCAAAATAATCCATTTCCTTAAATATCACTATTTCCTTGATGGAATGGCTTCCTAAGACATGTTTCTATTCCCTTTAGGGAGGATAGTGAATTCCCTAGAAATGAAATAAGCCTGCCACTTGAAATGACCCAGTGATTTAGAACAGCAGTACTTATTTCTACAATTTGTCTTCCTTGTGTTCACTGTGGTCATCTGGGTTTATATATCCTGGGTGGTGGGAAATGAAAGGCAGTGTGTATTTTTCCTTCAGATTTTCACATTTGAATTTCTTGCTGTGAGTGCTCTTGCTGCTCAGTTGAAATTAGAGTGGGATGAACTTCTTGAACTGTCACCAACTTGGCCACTGGCTGACTCCAAGACCTCCTGCAGGGCAAGTTCCCTGAGGGGACAGAGTGAAATGTCTCTGCAGGAGAGATTAAATGGTTTAATAATGTCCTATTAAACTCACAGCTTTCAAACAAAACCAAGCCTTTCAATAACACTTGTCACCCTAAAGCTCCTATTTAAGTGATTTTAATCTCATATAAGGATTTTACTATTAGGAAAGCAAGCACTGGCTACATTATCACTTTTTTGCCTTTCTGAGGTGAGGGATGGTGAGCTTTCACCAAATTCTCATAAAACATGTTAGAATGGTTGCTTATGAGGAGACAGTGGTAGGTTTTGTGAATAAACAGGAATAAATAATAGTAAAATAATAGAGGGGCAAATGAAGCACCAGTGACGGCAGTATACCATGAACTGAGGAGTCTGACCACTTTAACTCTGTGCACATAAATTCAAAAAAGGAACAAACAACCAAGCAGAACAAAACCAAACAAAGAAACCAGATCCCACCAAGAACAGAACATATCTGCGTTGTTTTCAATCCCAATAAACAAATAAAGTTTCAAAAATAAGTGTATAATCCCCTCAGGGGAATCAGCAGAGAGGCTCCAAATCCACTGTGTTTTCTTATTTCAAAGGCTTTTAGATGATCATTGTTCCTGCTCACTTAGAGTAATGGGACATCGCAGTCTTTAAAATACCCTTCATGCTCTTATTGGCATTAGGTGAATTTTTTTAAATAAACTTTTAATTTTAGAACAGTTTCAGACTTACAGAATTATTGCAAAGATAGTACAGAGAATTCTCATATACTCTACATCCAGGCTCCTCTATTAGTAACAGCTTACTTTGGTGTGGTATATTTGCTGCAATTAATGAACCAATAAGTGATGCTTTGCTATTAACTAAAGTCTGTAATTTATTCAGATCTGCTTAGAATTTACCTGATTTCTTTCTCTGTTCTAGGATTCTACCTAAGATACTATATTACAGTTAGTTGTCATGTCTCCTTAGGCTTAGGTTTCTCTTGGCTGTGAGAGTCTCTCAACCTTTCCCTGTTTTTTGTGACCTTGATAGTTTTGTGGGGTACTGGTCAGGTGTTATGTTGAGGTCCCTCAAGTGGAATTTATCTGATGTTTTTCTCCTGATTAGACAAGGGTTGTTTGGGGGAAGAAGACCTCAGAAATAAAGGGCCATTTTTACCATATTATATCAAAGGTGCTTATTATCAACATGATTTATTCTTTTTGATGTTAACTTTGATCACCTGGCTGATGTATTATTTGCAAGATTTCTCCACTGTAAAGTAACTTTTCTTCTCCTCTCTTTTCGTATTGTATTCTTTGAAAGGATGTCAATATGTGGAGCCCACATTTAAGGAATGGGGAGTTATGCTTTATCTCCTGGATAAATTGTTTATAATTCTTCATGGGATATTTGTTTCTTCTCACCATTTATTTATTTATTCAAACATTTATTTATATTAGTATGAACTCATTGATATTTATGTTATACTTTGGGTTATGTCTCAGTTTGCTTTATGCTGTTGTAATGGAATACCTGAGACTAGGTAATTTATAAGGAACAGAAATTTATTGGCTGACAGTCCTGGAGGCTGGGACATCCACTGTCAAGGTGCCAGCATCAGGAGAGGGTCTCGTTGCTGTGGCATCACGTGGTAGAAGGGCAAGAGGGGGTGAGAGGCAGGACGAGAGGGGGCCAAACTTGCCCTTTTTTAAAGGCACTAATCCCACCCATAAGGGGGAGCCTTCACTTCCTAATCCACTCTTCAAGGTCTCACTTCGTAATACTGTTAAAATGGCACTGAAATTTCAACATGAGTTTTGGAGGGGACAAATATTTAAATCACAGTAAGTTTCATCCACTACTACTTTATTTATTTTGTTGCTGAAATTGTTCTGGCTTTGGCCATAGGGAGCTGTTTCAATTGGGCTTTTGTGTCCCTTTGACATATCCTCATTATTAACTAATGAATTAATAAATTAATGACTTCCTTACTTTCTGGCACTGTATGATGCTTCAGTCTCATTTTGTATGTTTCCTTCCCTAGCCTTAGAATCAGGCGTTTGGAGAAATGCTGGAGAATGATGTTAGATCCCAAGCTCTAGGCACTAGGTTTGCTCAGAGCTGCTGGGGGCTGGGGAAGTGTTGCTTCTAGGCCCTGTCAGCTGACAGAACTAGGGTATATTCACAGTGTACATATTAAATAGTGTATATACACATATCTATACATGTGTCTATATGGAACCATCTATATTAAGCTAAACATGAGTTCCTACTGATGTCTCTAATATGTGAGCTCATAGATCACTCTAGACTCCTCCCCTTGCTGACTTTTAACCTACGACTCCAACAGTAAGAAGCCTAGCTCCTACCATTTTCCCTCCATTTACCTAATCAGTTGATTCCAATATACATGTAAAACTATGTCAGAATTGCAAACCAATACCCTTGTGGAAAACAACTTTATCAATTAGACTACAGTAGTTAGGTACAGTTTCTTTTGCCTTTACTCTTATAGACTTCACTCCTCTTCAAAGTTATTCAGATTATCACCCTTTCCCCCCTTTACCCCCTTTAATGATATTATTTCATACATTTGTAACACAGTTACAATGTCTCGCCACATCTTGAATTCCATCTTTAGTTCCCACGATCTTTTATTTTTTTTAAATTGCACATATTAATGTTCACTGTCTTTTAAAATTCTATGGATTTTGACACAAGAGTGTGAGGTATCCACCATCACGGTATCATACAAAATAGTTTCACTGCCCTAAAAAAATGTCCTGTGCTTTTTGCTGCTCCTATTCAAGTCTTACCCCTTCCACTTCCTTTCTGGAAAACACTGACCTTTTCATGATCTTTATGGTTTTGTTTTTTCCAGAATATCACATAATTGAAATCATACAGTAGCCTTTTCCTATTGGCTTCTTTTACTTAGCAATATGCATTTAAGTCTCATGTATGTTTTTTTGTAGTTTGAAAGCCCATTACTGTTTAATTGCTGAATAATATTCCATAGCATGTGTGTACCACAATTTATCCATTTACCTGTCGAAAGACCTCTTGTGCAGATTTTTGTGTGGACATAAGTCTTCAACTCATTTGGGAAATACCTAGGAGTGTGATTGCTGGATTGTGTAGTAAGACTTTGTAAGAAATTTAGCTTTGTAGGAAACTGCCAAACTGTCTTCCAAAGTGGCTGTACTATTTTGCATTCCCACTAGCAATGAATGAAAGTTCTTGTTGTTCCACATCCTAATTAGAAATTGGTATAGTCAGTTTTGTGGGCTTTTGCCATTTTAATAGGCACGTAATGGTATCTCGTTATTGCTTAATTAACAGTTCCTTAATGACATATAATTGGAACATTTTTATATGCATATTTTCCATTTACATATCTTCATTTGTGAGATGTTTGTTAAAGTCTTTGGTCCATTTTTTAATCAGGTTGTTTGTTTTCTTATTGTTGAGTTTTAAGAGTTCTTTGTATATTTTTGACACAAGTCCCTTATCAGACATGTGTTTTGCAAATATTTTTCCCCTTCTGTGGCTTATCTTCTTATTCCCTTAACAGTGTCTTTTGCATAGCAGAAATTTTAAATTTTAATGGAGTCTAATCATTATTGTTTCTTTCATGAATTGTGATTTTGCTGTTGTGTCTAAAATGTCATCACCAAATAGAAGGCCACCTAGATTTCCTTCTACATTTTCTTCTAGAAATTTTGTAATTTTTATTTTACATTTAGGTCTATGTCTACTTTTAGTTAATTTTTTTGAAACATGGAAGGTCTGTATCTAGGTACTTTTTTTTGTACATATGAATGTCCAACTTTTCCAGTACCATTTATTGAACAGACTATCCTATACTTTCTCTGCTGAATTGTCTAGGTTGTTTTGTCAGAGTGTCAATATAGTTGACTTTATTGTTTAGGTCTCTTCAGGCTCTACTTTTTTCCACTGATATATGTATCTATCCTTTCAGTAGTGCCACCATGTCTTGGTTATTGTAGCCTTATATTAAGTCTTATAATAGAGTAATGTGATTCCTCCAATTTTGTTCTCCTTAGTATTGTGTTGTCTATTCTAGGTTTTTTTCCCTTTCTATATACACTTTAGCATTAGTTTGTAAATACCTACAAAAGAGCTTCCTGGGATTTTCATTAGGATTACTATGAATCTACACATCAACTTAGGAAGAATTAACATTTTAAAACTATTTATTCTTCTAATGCATGAACATCTCTACATTTATTTAGATCATCTTTGATTTCTTTCATTAGTATTTTGTAGTTACCTGCATATGGTTTCTATACATAGTTAGATTTATACATAAGTATTTCAATTTTGGTGCTATTATAAATAGTATTATTACTTTAATTTTAGATTCTTATTGTTTTTTATTGGTATATAGGAAAGCACATAATTTTTTATATTAGCTTTGCATACTGTGACCTTGTTTTAGTTGCGTATTAGTTCCAGGTGATTTTTTATAATTTCTTTGGGAATTTCTGCAGAAACAATCATATTAGGTATAAATAAAGACAATTTCTCTTCTTCCTTTACAGTATACATATTTTTTATTTCTTTTTCTTGTTTTAGTGCAGGAGCTAGGACTTCCAGGGTGATACTGAATAGCTATGGTAAGAGAGGACACATTCTTGCCTTATTCCTGACTGTAGGGGGAAAGTATCTAGTTTCTCACTATTAATTATGACATGAAACATTGATTTTTTATAGATATTCTTTATTAAGATGAGGAAGTTCCTCTCTATTCCTGGTTTTCTGAGAGTTTTTGTCATTAATGTAAGCTGGATTTTGTCAAATGCTTCTTCCGCATCAAATGATACGATCATATGATTTTCTTCTTTATTCTGTTGATGTGGTGGATTGCATTGATTGATTATTGAATATTGAACCACTGTTATGTACATGGGATAATTTCATTGATTGTGGTGTATAATTCTTTTTGTACTGTTGGATTCTAGTTGCTAATATTTTGCTTAGGACTTTTGTATCAATGTTCAATGTGAGATATTGGTCTGTAGTTTTCCTTTCTTATAATATCTTTATCTAGTTTTGGTATTAGGGCCACAGTGCTGGTCTCATGGAATGAGTAAAGAAGTATTCTTTCTACCTCTATTTTATGGAAGAGATTGTGGAGAATTGGTACGATTTTTTTCTTCAAATGTTTTGTAGACTTTGCCAGTGAAACCATGTACACCTTATTGATTCAATTTCTTTAATATATATAGGCCTATTCAGATTGTCTGTTTGTCTTTGTGTTAAGTTTTATCAGTTTGTACCTTTGAAGGAATTGGTTCATTTTATTGAAGTTACCAAATTTGTGGGCATAGAATTATTTGTAGTATTCCCTTATTATCTATTTAATGTGCATGGACTCGACAATGTTGACTTTTATTTCATTTCTGATATTGGAAATATTTTTTGTCTCTCTCTTTTTTTTTAACTTATTTAGCTTGACTAGACATTTACCAATTTGAACCTTTCAAATAAACAGCCTTTGGTTTCATTGATTTTCTCTTTTGCTTTCCTATTTTTAATTTCATTGATTTATACTTTAATTTTTTATTATTTCTTTTTTGTTCCTTTCTTTAGGCTTAAATTGCTCTTCTTTATATGGTTTCCTAAGGTAGAAACTTATGCTATTGATTTTAGATCCTTCTTCTTTTCCAATATACTCGTTTAATGCTATAAAATTTCCTTCTAGTACTGCTTTAGTTGTTTCTGATGAGTTTGGATATGTTGTATTTTTATTTTCATTCAATTAAAAATATTTTCTAATTTCATTGTGATTCCTTCTTTCACTTTTGGATTATTTAGAATTATGTTATTTCATTTCCAAATATTTGGGAATTTTCCAACTATCTCTCCATTGTAGGTTTCCAGTTTAATTTCATTGTGGTCTGAGGACAGACTTTATATGATTTGTATTTTTTTGAATTTGTTAAGGTATGTTTTGGAGGTCAGGTTGGGTATCTTGATGGATGTTACATATGAGAAGAATATGTATTTTTTTGTCTTTGTTGTTGGAGGAAACTTTCTACAAATGTACATGCCCATTAGATCAAGTTGATTGATGGTGCTCTTCAGTCTGACAAATTTCTTGCTGACTTCCTGCCTGCTTGATCTATTAATTACTACAAGAGGTGTCAAAATCTCTAACTGTAATATTGCATTTGTTTATTTCTCTTTTTAGTTTCATCAATTTTTACATTTTTTTTTGTTTGTTTTGAAACTTTTACTGTTAGGTGCAAACACTTTTAGGATTGTTATGTCTTTTTGATAAATTGATTCCTTTATCATTATGTAATGCCTCTCTTTGTCACTGTTAACATTCTTTGTTCTGATGTCTGCTTTGTCTGAAGTTAATATAGCTACTCCAACTTTCTTCTTATTTATGTTAGCATAGTATGACTTTCTTTGCTTCTTTTCTTCTAACCTATATTGGTTTTCTTGTACACATATAGTTGGATAGTTCCTTTTAAATCCTTTCTGGCAATCTCTGCCTTTTAGTTAGTATATTTAGACCCTTCACATTTTAAAGGATTATTGATTAGGTACATTTTTATATTCCATATTGTGTTTTCTATTAGTTGCATTTGTTTTTTGTCTCCCCCATTTCTATGTCCTCTTGTTTTAATTGAGCATTATGTAATGCTATTTTATCTCCTCTCTTAATATATTGATTATGCTTCTTTAAAAAAATATTTTAGTGGTTACCCTAGAGTTTCCAATATACATTTCAAACTAACCTGTGTATACCTTGAAATGTCATTATAATGCCTCAAGTGTAGTGAAAATACCTTCTAGCAGTATTGCCAATTCCTCCTTATTATCCTTTGTGACATTGCTGTCATTCATTTCACTTATCCACATGCTATAAACATCCAATATATTGTTTCTATTATTACTTTAACAGAGTTACATTTTAGAATAATTAAAAATAAAAGTGAATGATATT
>NW_012137191.1:16122063-16135053 GCF_000956105.1 Propithecus coquereli
ATTATATAGAAAGCATTTGTCTTAGTCCATTCAGGCTGCTATAACAAAATACCATAAATCGAAAGGCTTATAAAAAACAAACGTTTATTTCTCACAGTTCTAGAGGTTGGGAATTCCAAGATCAAGGTGACAGATTTGGTGTCTGGTGAGGGCCCACTTTCTCATAGATGGCACCTTCTCACTGTATCCTCACACAGTATAAGGAACAAATAAACTCCTTAGGGCCCATTTTATAAGGGTAGTAATACCATTCATGAGGGCTTTACCCACATTATCTAATCACCCTCAAAGGCCCCAACTCCTAATATCATCAACTTGATGTTAGAATTTCAGCACATGAATTTTGGGGACTGCAAATATTCAGACCATAGCAACATTTTATTAATTTATATTTAAATATTTAAATTATCTTGACTAATAATTTTGGAATCTGTGTCATATCTGAGGCTAGTTCTGATGACAGTGTTTTCTCTTCATATCATGCTTTTTCTTGCCTTTTTGTATGCCTTGTAATTTAATGTTGAAAACTGGTAGGTTGTATCAGATAATAGTAACTCAGATAAATAACCCTTTAGTGTTTTGATGTATGTTATCTGGCTAAGAGTTGGGTTGTATTTAATATTTGCTATAATTATAGATACTGGAGATGCTAGTCTGCTATAGTTTCTTTGTTTTTTTTTTTCTCTCCTATTGTTTTTAGGCTTCCTAAGTATTCCTCACTAGAGAAAGTCTCCATCTTGCAGATCTGTCAGTTATAATCTGGTTATTTTTCTGGAGCTCTGTTGGGGGACAGGATTAAATCTATTTTAATCTTTATAATAAAATCTTTATCTTTCTGTGGGCCTGTGTCTCTGGGATGTTACCTACACAAGTGTTTTTCCAGTGTCCTACCTTTTTCTGTCCCTTAGATGAGACAGGGAGCCCACAGGGAGCTGGAGTAGGAGGAATTCTCTTCCCTCAGTTGGGATAAAGCTCTGGTAAAGTCTTTTCCTCTGGACAGTAACCTTCATTATGAAGAACATTTTGAGCATATTTCACAATAAGTACTGTGCCCATTCCTCTGTAAGGGTTAGGAGGGGATCTTTATCAGATCTTTACCTTGAGAACCCAGTGTGGTTCCTAGAGGTAAATCCACTACAGTGTGCCTTCTCCACCCCAGACTGCAGCCCCACCCCCAGATTTTTCTCAATCCCGTGCCAGTCAACATGCAGTTTCCCACAATTCATCAAAATTGCCACTTAATTATTCCTACCAATTTATGTCTCCAGTGAATTCTGTTCAGTTGTGATTCTCTGAATTTGCCTGTTTCATCAGATTTTAGGGTGCAATTTGCCATGAAACCTCAGTTCTTCAGTGGGTCCACAAAAAAGTCATTGATTTTCAGTTTGTTCAGTTTTTCTTGTTATAAGGATGGGAATGGCAACTTCCAAGCTCTGTATATGTTGGACCTTATTGTGGACTAACTATTTGTGACCCCTCAAAATTCATATGTTGAAGCTCTAACTCTCAATGTGATGGTATTTAGAAGTGAAGCCTTTGAAAGGTAATTAGCTTTAGTTTAGGTCATGAGGCTAGGTCCCTCATGAGATTAGTGCCTTTATGAGAAAAGGAGATAGATCTCACTCTCTCTCCATGTGCATGTACCAAGAAAAGGCCATGCCAGTAGACAGTGAGGAGATGGCTGTCTTCAAGCCAGGAAGAGAGCCCTCACCAAGCATCAGATCTGGGCCAGCTATGGTGGCTCATGCCTATAATCCTAGCACTTTGTGAGACTAAGGCAGAAGGCTCACTTGAGCCCAGGAGTTTGAGACCAGCCTGGGAAACATAGTGAGACCCTCCCTCCCCCCAGCCTTGTATTCTAAAGGTCCAAGGGAGACCTGACGCAAGTTTGTTTTCATTATAAAATGGAGGCTGATTATTTCATGAGGGGTAGAGGAGGACTAAGAATAGAGATTTGGAAGTAACTGAGCTAGAGGAAGAACACTGGATTCCTCAAGACCAGGGATTTGAAGAGAGGACAGATTTCTAAATGTGGCAGAGGTCTGCACCCCAGTTCCATGAAGCTCCTGGTGGTAGTCTGATGGGGTGCTGGCAAGGAAGGTTGTGCAGGCTGGAAACAGGGTGTCATGATTTGAGAGCCTTGAGTCAACAATGAGAGAATAGACTCATCACCCTTCTAACAGAGCACAAGAACGTGGACATTGAGCATCTCAACTACAACCAGACAGACTGAAAATCAGAGACCGTGTCTTCACTTTCTAGGTGCTCTTCAAATCCCTAGGATTTTCTGTTGAAACTCAGGAGGGAACATGAAAGTTAAATGTGAAGTATGATTGAGATAGATTTTCTTGTCACCCTGGTGAATGGAACCTCAGGTTAAGCTGCTTAACTATAATTTAGAATTAATAAAGCAATAGGCTGCATTTTGTTTTTCAGTGCATGGAGCAAATCATTCCTCTCTAACAACTTCAGTCTCTATAATTGTTTCTCAGTGTTTTTTGGCAACTAATTTCTTTTAAAGTAGTGCAATTTTAAAATGTGTGGAATCTGAAAAGTCCTCATGTGCAAAGGCCTCTTTCAGTTGCTACAGAGTTAAGAGCAAATACAAGGCTAGGACACAGTTTCCCACCCTCTGTTAACGGATTTATCTTCTATGCCACTGCCATAGAAATCTGGTATTTTACACTATATAGCTCAATTTTTTTTGTATAAAATTGGTTTTTACTTTTAGAAACTGTTACGGACTGAATTGTGTTCCCCCCAAATTCACATCTTGAAGACTTAACCTCCAATGTCACCATATGTAGAGATAGGGCCTTTAAAGGAGGAATTGAAGGATAAATGAGGTGAGGGGAGCTAATTCAATATGACTGGTGTCTTTATATGCACAGATCAAAGGCCATGTGGGGACACAGAGAGAAGGTGGCCATCTGTATGCCAACGAGAGAGAGGTCTCAGGAGAAAACAAACCTGCACACAACTTTATCTTGGACTTCCAGCCTCTAGAACTTTGAGAAATAAATTTCTGTTTTATAGACCACACAGTCTGTAGTATTTTGTCATGGCAACTGCTATGGTTTGAATGTGTCCCCCGGAAATTGGAAACTTGGTCCCCAATGAAGCAGTGTTAAGAGGTAGAACCTTTGGGAGGTGATGAATCCATTCATGGATTAATGCATTAATGGGTTGTTGAGAAAGTGGGTTAGTTATCATGAGTATGGGTCTGTTATAAAAGCCAGTTTTTCCATCTCTTGTGAGCCCCTTTGTCATGTGATGCTCTGCGTTGCCTTGGGACTCTACAGAGAGTCCCTGCCAGAAAGAAGGCCCTCATCATATGAAGCCCCCAGCCTTTGGAAGCCCTTGGACTTCCCAGCCTCTAGAACTGCAAGAAATAAATTTTCTTTCTTTATAAATTACCCAGTCTCAGGCATTCAGTTACAGAAACAGAAAATGACTCAGACAGCAATCCAAGCAAACTAATACAAATACCATTTTCTTTATTAATTTTTTTAGAATGAAAGTTTGAAGTTTGACTAAAGAAAAAAAAATCACCCATGAGTCCATTATAATAGCAAAACATTTTCCTTTTTGCACATTCCCTTCTAGTACTTTTCATAAATACATATTTTACAGAGGTCATTCACTTATTTCTAAAACTCCTTATTTGTGCTGGATTCCAATCTTCTCAAGTGCCCCCTTAAAATACTTTTGTGCTGCTGGCTGTTTTATTTTGTTGGTTTCTTCTCATGCTTCACTTTTTGTTCATTTTTCCTCTCGCGATTCTGGGGTGTATCATTCTGTCTGCTATTTGAGTCTGAGAACCAGCTGCTGGGGTCTGTTAAATGGCTGCATCTCTCTAACCCTGGGAGGCATAGTGGTCTTAGACCCCACTGTTACTTCCAGGACCACTGTCTATGAATCAGAAGGAATCTTCTCTCTTCTCCAGTTATTCATGTGCAAGATCTGAAAATCTCACTCACCCTGCTTCAGTGGCAGACAAGACCCATTGTCCTGATTGTTTAGCTCCCCCGTGGCTCCTGGAGGTCAAAGGGACTAGAGCGGTAAGCCGGTCCCCAAATGGGTACAGCCAGCCTCTTTGCCTGGGATCCTTGGATCTCCACTAGGTCAGCTTTTTTTTTTTTCCAGAATTTACTCCCTAGGTTCTAAGGATCACCTCAGAACTGGTGCCCATCCTCTTACCTGGTTCAGAGGATAAATGTTACCCCTGTAGCTCAGCTTTCTCCTTTGAGACCTCCGCAAAACTGAAACATTGTTTGCTCAAGTACCTCCAGCTCTAGTAGCTGCCAGCCTCAGGAAAGTTAGTGCTGCACTTGGATCACACAAAGCTGTCTAGCAGAGGATAGAAGGAAGTTTGAAAGGAGTGAGAAGGACGTTTCAGGCAAGGGAACATATTTGAGCAAAGGTGCGGAAATCAAAGCTATGTCCTGGGAATAAGGAATAAACACGTCTGGCTGTAGCCAAGGCCCCTGCACTCATAAAATCACAACCCATCTGTTCCACAAAATATGTCATAAGGAACAGCTACTTTGAAAAATCCTTATATATTACCTAATTATAAATATATAAATATGCATTTAGTATATGCATACATTTATATTATATATGAGGGTGCCCATAAAGTTCTTGTGTAGTTTGAATTTGTAATAAATTTACTTGTACATATGAGGATTTACTCAGATTCGAAATATTGAAAATGTTAACATTCAATAAATCTACCTTACCTTGGATACATTTGGATATAGCCATTATTATGCATAGGGTATATTGCCTAGAAAGTAGAATAAAGATATTAAAACAAATCATTAACTGTTTATTTAAATCTTGGGTAATTATCCTCTGTTGTATTTTGCAAATTGTTTTATATGTTACACAGATGTGATTTATTTATGATTCACACAGACCAGGACTTTCTGTACACCTCATATTTCTAGGTTACACACACACACACACACACACACACACACACACACACAGACACACACATGCACACACAACAGGAGTTTTCAAATTTGGCATATGCATCAGAACCACATAGATGGTTTGTTAGAACACAGATTGCTGGGTCCCACCCAAGAGGTTCTAATTTAATTCACTTGGGGTGGGACCCAAGAGTTTGTCAGATGATACTTGTGTGGCTGGTGAGGAGCTACATTTAGAGAACCACTGGCTTATAAAATCAATTGAGAAAAATACAGTGGGGTGATAGGAAAAATAAACAATTCTTTCTTCTTCCCTCCCTTCTTCCTTTCTCTCTCCAGCCTCCTCCTTTTTCATTTCTCTCTTTCTCTCCTATGTATTTATACATGTATTTCAGCCTTCCTCAGTTGAAACTGATGTGGCACAGCAATTATTGCCAATTTTGGTGATTCTCGCTAACAGGGAAGAATGATATATTTGATTTTCATGGTCTCTTTCTTTGCCTTCTATCTGTTTCTCTGATCTGTTCCCTACACATCTGCCAGTTGCTATCTGGAAACAGGTAACTCCTCACAACTTCTGACTTCTACTGGCACTCAGAGTGGAGCAGGAATTCAGACCTGGTCCTGCCTAACTAGGAAGCAAGCTGCCCTTTTAGCTAATACAACAGCCTGACTTCCGCATATGTGTGAACAGAGGGATAATTAAAATACAAACCTTCCAGCATTGGGAAATAATTTCAACCTTATTCTTCATTTAGCTCTTAAATTCTGACCAATAAAGAAATTGTTTGGTTGAAGTCGACAAACATTTAATAAACCTGTATGATGGGCCCAGCATCATGTGGATTGAGGTTTCTTTCCTATTCCCTGAATGTGTCTTTGGGTTTAAATAATGGCATGCCCAAACAAACGGAAAATCCAAAATCCAAAAACAAACCAACAAACAAAAACTCAAAAAGCAAAAAGCAAAGCACAAGAGGGAGAAGAGGAAAGTAGAAGAAATGGACAAAGGGCTTATTCATAGATGGAACAATCATTTCCTGAGATTGCAAGGAAGAAATGCTTTGTTTATTTTTTGAAAAGCTTTCATGAATTCTGTCTCTAAAAACCCAGGCACATCTATCCAAGGAGAAACTTAGGAAAACTAGAAATTGTATCATCATAGAAATAACCCAAGTTCTAGTACTGGTTCTTCCAAAATTTGTCTGTGTATCTTTGATTAATTCATTTACTTTCTCAAGGTTTCCATTTCTGTGATTTCTGGAATTCCTTCCAGTGCTGACATCCTAGGATTGCAACATTCTGTGGACAAACATACCAAGCAGTCTTTATTGGAGGTCAGTTCCATCTGCTCCTGAAGTCTTAAACCTTTGTTAATGACTTGCTTCCCAAGGCCACTTCTCTTGGTGTGAGGGGAAAGAGAAGCAGAGAAAGCCCTTGGCCCACAAGCCTTCTACTTCTGCTTTCTCACTCACTGTAAAATATTCCCTGAGACTTGGGAGCCAGATGGCAACACCTTTGAAGATGCACTAAGGATTTAAATTCTGGTTCATATTAAATATCACATGTAAATTATTAATCAGTAGCAGATGTAAATGTATAGTATTACACTGCATTAAACATTAATGTTGCAAAGACCAGCCTGTGGACCACATGGAGATGCTGGAGGACCACCACTGTTCTCCAACTAAAACCTAGATTTAGAATCTAGGTAGCTTAGGCAAAAGTCCTTAGAAGGAGTATTTATTACTAGGGTTATATATAAAGCATATAAACGTCGTTCCAAAATAAATGATAATAACTAGCATTTATTAAGGTTTTATTATGGGCCAAGTACTCTTCTAAGCAATTTACATATACCGATCAATTTAATCTTCCTAACAACTCTGTAAGGAAAACATTACTACTTACTACTGTTAGGGAACAATCTTTATTAATTACCAACTAGGTACTGGGAATTGTTTTAGCCAGTGGAGATACAGAGGTGGGATAAAACAGTTCCATGATTTTTATGAAACTTACTTTCTGGTGAACTGAGACAGACAATATGCCCCCAAACCAATAAATGAAGAAAATAATTTCAGAGAAAGATAAGGGCCATGAAGTAGATTCAACTGAGTTAACGTGGTAACAAGGAACTGGGGAGGGGATTATTACAGATTGGTCAGTCTGGGGAGCTGGGCTAAGGGTTCTAGGTTGATTTACTTATTAGCAATTTTTTAAAAACAGCTGAACAAATATCAATTCTTCAAATGGCCAGTGTGTTGAAATACCAATTTGCCAAAAATGTGTTTTAATCAAGTACCTATAAGTTTTATAGTATTTCATGCTTCTCCAAGATCACCTATTGTACAGTATATTTTTAGAATGACAATTTTCTGAATATTGTGACTTTTAGCTGTTGTGCATGCCACCGATGATGTCAAGAATATTATAAACAGTTGGGTGGGTTTCTGTTTTCTCAGGCATTTTCTATCCAGTCTACAGATTTTTTTTCCTTCTTTCAATTTACATCTCCATTTATATTATTCCATTTTCCTATTTTGCTTCAGCTTGTCTGTGAATGGCTTGAAATGATTTGTGGAGAGACAAGCTGGGCAGCTCCAGTGTAAAAATGAATATAAATTAAATAGGATAGAGACACTGGCTAGAAATAGTTGCTATCACTCCATACTTTCTTCATTTGGTTCATCCCTTCTTCTCCCAGGCTACCACCAGGAGAATGACCTTGTTATTATCTCTCGAATAGCACCATCATGGCCCTCTCTCTCCTGTTTTGAGGATCTTTTTCTTTCATTCACCTCTGTCTGCCTTGGGAGCCAATCAAACCCCTATTCCAGAGCTCCTCAGTTTTTATCTGTGTTTCCTTGATAACTACTGAAGATCAAAAGCTGTGTGCTTGTTGCTCCAACACTCATTCCAACTCACTTGGAAATTGCTTTCCTTTATTATAGAGTTTGGAACACCAAAACTGACATTGCTAACTACTTTGTACCTCAGGTGCTGTGCATAACCTAGGGTCTGCCAATCAAAAGACCCCCAGAATAGGAGGTGAAAATAAGCAAAGGAATGGGCAGTATGCCATGGATAGGCCAACATTTTTAAAAAGAGTAGTGGGGGAGGTGTCTAAGGTAGCCCTGGTGGTATTTTTAGCATCTAGGGTTATGCATGGATTATACATGCAGGAGCAGCAGTGATAATTCCTGTAGGATGGCCCCATGATGAACTTGAAAGTGTTTTCTGAATACATTTATTTTTAATCCAGCTCTGTCTATCCTGGACTGGTAATTTGGGTCTCACAGAGATTCTATGAGCCACATAGTATTTTTTACTAAATTGCTTTATTCCTAGGCTAATTGGAGTAGATTCTGTTGTCTTTGACTAAGAACTCTGGTCGACACACCTGCTGTATTTATATTTTGTTGAGATTCTCAATGATGGAAAAACTTCAGAGGAAGGAAGTTATAATGGTGGCATAACTGGTCTGAACTCACTTGAGGGGAATTAATTCATACCATATAGGGGGTCACTCATTGTTTCTCCCCATAAATCTAGTTGCCTTTTCCTTCTTTCTTACATTCCCCTTCCTAAAATCAAGCCACAGCTTCCTCGTCGATAAAATAAGAATCGTAACCATACCGCATCACAGGCCTGTTGTTTTAAGTTAAATAAAATGCTTAAAATAGCACCTACTCCATAGAAGTGTTAAATAATAATGTTGGCTAGAATTTTTGTTAGTGTTATGAGAAAGTGATTAATTCTGTCTAGGATAGCACTGGAGGAGTTGATGTCTTCAACCCAGAAATAGCAGGTGTGGGAAAAAGGAGCTGGGATAGGGAACAACATCTCCCAGAGTCAGATGTACAAAAGAGCACAGCATCTTCCCGGAGCCAGAGGGGGTTCTATGTGACTGGATTTCACGTGGGTAGAATGGGGACTGTTGGGCGGTTACAGCTAGAGTAAGTTTGGAACTGGAGAGCAAGGTGGGGACTCGATCGCAGAATAATTGAAGGCTCATTTCACAATGAGGCAGTCCTTGTCTCAGCTCCCTCCTCCTTTCTCTTCAATTTCCTGCCATGTGCATCATCCCTGTGAGCTGTTTCCGGGCAGGATCCTGATCCAATGATCTAATTCTTCTCTCCAAAACTCTGAGGAGATTGGGCTAAATGTATGGTAAGATTATACCAGAGATAGGAAGAATTATTTTTAAAACTCTTTGATACATGAAATTCTGGTTCACTGAGGAATTAGGCCATTTGAGCTCCTTACACATTAATGCTCTGGTAAAAAAATGCCAATATACTTTGGTGAATTCAATAACAAAACTGTATCTTTCTGATGCCAGAGCCCAAAGAGCCAATTTTCCACTCAATAATGCATTGATTTGGTGTAATGGTTCCAGAATTTCTTCTTTTCTTCTCTTTCCTTTTCTTTGTCTGTCTTCTTCCTCTTCCTCATCTTTGTCTTCTTTTTTAAAGCCATGTTCTTTAATGAAGTTTGGAATCAACATCTTGGTGCTTAACCCAGAATTACCTCTGTCAGTTTCTGGAAACAGTCCTTATTTCCTATGATTTACAAGAAACTGTTGATTTCTTGGGTTTGTGAAATGCTGAGGTTTGTCTTGCCTTATAATACCTGCCCATTTCCTGCAACTGCTCAAGTACTATAGCACAAAGAATGATTATTTTATACAAAACAATCTGAAAAACTTTAGTAGTCATATGTCAGTGACAGGAATAATGATAATTTTTATGGGCTGAGGCAATCCAACCATGATTTTTGTTTTATTTTGTTTTAAAAAAATGTGTTAAAACTGAAAACATATTTTGCCAGCCACCTCCTCCCTTGTCTTTTTGAAAGTCCATATGTTCTTTAGGGGAAAATTGAATTCAGCTTCATGCGAGTTTTTGTAGAATTTTAAAAGAGCTGTTTGGTATGCAAGATTTCTAGGTCTTCAGACATCAGACCTAAAGTCCACTGCTTGGACAAAGTTCAAATCTCTTTTTCCCAACACTTTGAAAAAAATATTTGAGTCAGATACAAAAGTTCAGTTCTTTTCTACTGCTAGTTGAAAGTAGATTCACACACTGGGAGGGGCTACTTAAATATTGCTTATTTTTTAGTTGATTTTAGGAGGTTCTAACTTTTGTCCACATTCTGTATTCAACACCCAGATGCTTTGAATTAGCATCTGAGTGTTGTAGCTTTTGTGATTCCCTTTTCTCACGGTAGAGTGGGTTCATTTTCTTAGTAGAAAACATTTTTCTACGTAAGTCAAGCAACTTTGAGAGAAAATAACCAATTGAAGGTTAAGCCTCCTACAATCTGTTTGGACTTGTTCTGAATTGTTCAAAAACCTGGTTACCTCAGCGGTTGAGTCCAAATTAAGATCCAATTCAAAACGGTGAGGCCAGTGTGCTGAACTGGGGGTGAGGAGGAAGTTGGATTTGCCTCTCACCGTCTGACCGTGTGACCCCATGAAGGAATTTTTTTTGCTCTTCGAGTCTAAGTTTCCGCATTTGAAACAGAAGGAGGTAGACCATAGCAATGTTTTCAAACTGGGTTCTTCAGAGCCCTGTGGTTCCAAATGCTATTGGAAAACTGTTTCCAGAGTTCCCTGGCTTTTACAGGTTTTATATATGAAGAATTTTTTAGAAACTGCTTTAGATTAAAAAGATTCTACTGCTACCAAACAAAGATAGAACAACCTTCAACTCCAGTGTTTTAGATTTTTAAATTTTTTGTTTTAGTTTAACTTATTTAACTTATGAGTAACTACTATGTTTCATCATGGGTTTTAAAGCGACCTAGAGGAAACGATACCTGGATATGAGCTGTGGAAATTGGAATTTGATTTTACTTGTTGACACTGATCTGTCACATCCCAGGGAATACGCGCCTCAAATGGCTCCTCTGTTCTTTGAAACAGACTGCTGGGTTTGAAAGCAACCTACATTACAAGTACCTTGGAAAAACTGGGTGGCAATATCTTCTACACCTGGATATGTTTATAATCTAGGACAAGCAATTCCACTTTTGGGCAAATGCCCAACAGAAATATGTTCACCTAAAGATGTAAACCTAAAGATGTTCATCTAAAGATGTAAGCAAGGATGTTCATAGCAGCATTATTTGTAATAACCCTCAATTGGAGAATATTCAAATGTCCATTAACTATGGAAAAGATAAATAAATTCGTGTTGCATTCTTACAGTGGAAATTACTCAGCAATGAATATAATGGATCTACAACTACACACAACAATATAGATGAATCTCACAGACACAAAAGAATGCATAATTTTGAATTCACTGATAAAATACAAAAATAGGCAAAACTAATCTATGTTGTTAGAAGTCGGGATTATGGATAACATTGTGGGAGGGGATGGGGAGTGGGAAGGGGTCATGTGTGGGGGCTTCTGGATGCAGATAATGTACTGTTGCTTGGTGTGGGTGCTGGTGATAGGTATGTGTTCAGTTTTGAAAATGTATTAAGCTCTATACTTACAACATGTACCCTTTATGTATGCAGATAATACTTGTTAAAATTTTAAGAATTCGTCTAGATTGTCTTCTCAGATCTGCTTCCCAAGATTAGTTAGTGCAAAAGAAAATAACAGTATCAGTTCTGGTAGTAATTTATTTTTATATCATGGGCAAAAGGGCATGTTTTAAATTTTAAGGTATTAAATGGATTGAAATAATACTAGGCTAAAGCAATTTACTTAACCATGCCAGTGATTACTTGTTACCCTTGCACCTGTGGGTATTGGTTACAGTGCTTCTGCCAGTCAGAAGTTCGGAAGGTGCTGGTTGTAACTCTCTTACATCACTTGGTAAGCTTTTCTTTCTCTTTCTTATTGACTCTTTAAAACCCAACTCCTAGAGTCTTCTGTTTCTCCTCATGAAGGGTAAACTGCTACAGGAATTTCTCTTCTGCCATAAACAACTATAATAAGGAAAAGTATATGAAGTAATAATTTCCAGGCATTGGACAGCAGGCAGCACAGGATTGTGATGCTTAAGAGAAGGTAAATGGACATGTTAAGTACTGTAATTGTCCCAGTTTACTCCTTGAAAGGCAAAACTGAAACAGGATCAGTGGCCTTAGTCAGTTGAGGAGACAGAGGTTGGACTTCAGAGGTGCTGAGGGAGCTAGAACTTGAGAGGCAGAGTACTGGAGAGGAGGCAGCTGGAAGGAGAGAGTGAGAGAGAGAAAGAAAGAAAGAGAAAGAGAGAGAAATTCTCCTGAAATCTATAGAGGGGTCCCTCTAGTCTTTAATTGAGTACTAATATTTTCCCATATGACAGAAAAATGCCTGAGTCTAGGAAAAAATACCACTGTAAATTAATAAGCTGAAAAATTTCTGAAGCTCGCACAAGACTGAGAATAGTTTGTATTTCCACAAGTCATAGCTTGTTATTCTAGGGCATTGAGTAGAGTCCTCAGAAAGGTCATGCATTAATAATGGAGTTCAATTAGCCACAGAATAAAGGCTGCTCTGGACCGGCCATAACAGAACTGAAAGACAAACATTGTATGATTCAATTTGCTCTTCAAGTTACTTAAGTGGATGATGAATAAAGGGTCCAAAGGGTATCCATGTCCCGATGCTTGGAAATGGTGAATGTTACCTTATATTTAAAAAGGGACTTTGAAGATGTGATTATGTTAAGGGTCTTGTGGTGGGAAGATTATCCCAGATTATCTAGCTGATGCCTAAGAGGGATATTTTTCTACAGAAGAGTAGAAGGCATATACTGATGAAGCAGAGATTGGAATGATATGGTCACAAGCCAAGGAATTCTGGCGGCCACCAGAAGCTAGAAGAGGCAAGGAGTGAGCTCTTTCCTGGGTTCTCCAGAAGGAACCAGACTTGCTGACGCCTTGACCCTGTAAGATTCATTTTGTACTTTGACCTCCATAACTGTAAGAGAATAAAATTTTGTTGCTTTAGCGACAAAAGTTTGTGGTGATTTGTTACACCCCAATAGGAAACTAATACAGGGGCCAAAACAAAACCCAACAGTCTTTAAAGGAATAGAAA
>NW_012137191.1:16136168-16138000 GCF_000956105.1 Propithecus coquereli
CAACTACCAATCTGAGCCACCTAAGCATATGGTATAAACACACATCGGCAAGAGAAGGTGTTCCAGTTACCAGTTGAGATGGATCAAACTCAGTAAGTGCTACATAAAGCTGCGGTGTGAACTGCATGTGAGGAAAATTGGCTCTTATGCTTCCTGGATCCTGTGGCTATCAGAGCCACACAATGGAGCCCTTAGATCCAGGAGTATCTGGGTTAGTCCCTCATTAAAAAGCTGCTATCTATTACTGTTCAGTCTTGCTTTCTGGACAAATGGTGGCCAGGGGCCATAGCTGGCACCATATCTTTGGCAGAAATGGATGTGAGCATCAGGTTGAAAGAACAGAATGAGAAGTGGTACCTTGGTGAAGACTAGACCCAGGTAACTTGTCTGAAATGAAGTCACCTAAAATCACACATGGCCAAGGCAGAGAGGACCTGATAAGAGAAAAGGTTCAAAATGGTTGTTAAAGATAGGGCTTGGAGCAACTTCTCTTCAGAAGAATAGGTAGCTATGGTGACTTTTTATTTGGTTCCTATGGTTGCAACTCAGTGTTAGGAGAATTTATCAATGTACTGTCAATTCTAGAAAATGTAAACTAATTTATGGTGATGGAAAGCAAATCAGTGGTTGTCTGGGGATGGTGGTGGGTGGGCAGCAAAGGATTGGAGGAGAGATTTCAAAGGGGAATGAGGACACTAACATTTGGGGACAATATACATGTTCTTTATCTTGAATGTGGTGATTGCTTCACAGATGTATAAAGATGTCAAAACTTATCAAGTTATATACTTTACACATATGTAGTTTATTGTATGTTAATTATATCCCAATAAAACTGTCTGCTTTCTTCTCCTACCTACTTCAGTAATTACTATTGCATCACAGAGATGTGTTTCATTTAATCTTAGTGCAAGGTCCACTCTGCTGGAGTTAGGCTTCATATCATATGGAAAGTTGCAGAAATTTCAGATAGTGTAATTGACATAACAGGCAAATCAGCAATTCAGTTCAAGGGTGCCAGCGAATCCCACGAGGGGAAGTTTGGTTTTTGATGTTTACATGGGAAGAGGCAGCTTCTCTTGTCCAATTTTCTGCTTGGGTCTCTATCCAGAAGTCTGAGTACTCACATTCTCATGTTCCTGACATCTAGCTGGCTAGATCTCACCTCCCGGTCTCTACCCTTCCTTGACCTAGAATGAACACATGTAAATCACATGCAAATGAAGGATATTCACACATTAAGTTATTTTCCAGCTAAAGAAGGAGCTGTTTAATTTTAGACAAGACTATTGCAGGGATAGATAAAAGTTTTCAGAGTTGAATTTAAAATTTGTTATTTGCCAGAGTAATATCTTATTACTGAAGCATTCATTCAAACAAGGATGGGATTTTTTTTTTAAATCAATATTACTTGGTCATTTCAGAATGTGAAGCACTGGATAAGGCAGGGACTTTCAAAATCCGGTAGCCCTAAGTCCAGATCTTTCACAGACAAAATCAGTAATGGGGGTAAGTTGTTCAAATTTTCTTCACTGTGGTTCTCTTCAGTGTGAAATGAAGATAAGAATAGCTTTCTTGTAGGTTTTTATTTTTTGGTGAGGATTAGATATAACGTGTGTAAAGTGTCTAGCAAAATGCCTGAAGGGACACCCAATAAACGATAGTGTATTGTTAGTTTTTGTAAACACAATCAGATTTCATAACTTTTTTGAAATCACTTTTTAATGATAGAATTAGGACCAGGAATTTTGATTCCTGTTCCTCCTCTGGCTCTTCATGAATTCTTATGTTCATAATTATTACAATTTCCTCAATTTTTTATCACTTGACAA
>NW_012137191.1:16138050-16138556 GCF_000956105.1 Propithecus coquereli
TATATGATTCATAACCAGGAAAATAAATAAATAGAAACATACCCCCAAAATAAGAGAGATGATGTCCTTAAAACAGCTACTATCAATCTTCTAAATATGCTCAAGAATATAAAATTTTAAAAAGCTTAAATATGGTGAGGAGGAAAAGGAAGAGAGAAAAGAGATACAAATGGAATTTTTGGAGATGGAAAATACAATATCTAAAATGAAATTTTCACCAGATGGGATAACTAGCTGATTAGATTAGATCGCACCAAAGAAAATATCAGTGGATTTGAAGACACAGCAATTGAAACTATCTAAATTGAAGCACAATGAGAAAAATGACAGGGGTGGGGGAAGCTTCAGTGAGCATGCATCATACAATTAGCACACATGTAACTGGACTCTCAGAAGGAAGGGAGGTCAGAAAAACTATTTTCAGAAATAGCTGAACATTTTCCAAATTTGATTAAAACTAGAAATTCACAGATCCAAGAAGGTCAGAAAAATCCCATGCAGAAGAA
>NW_012137191.1:16141881-16144802 GCF_000956105.1 Propithecus coquereli
GGTCTCTACCCTTCCTTGACCTAGAATGAACACATGTAAATCACATGCAAATGAAGGATATTCACACATTAAGTTATTTTCCAGCTAAAGAAGGAGCTGTTTAATTTTAGACAAGACTATTGCAGGGATAGATAAAAGTTTTCAGAGTTGAATTTAAAATTTGTTATTTGCCAGAGTAATATCTTATTACTGAAGCATTCATTCAAATAAGGATGGGATTTTTTTTTTAAATCAATATTACTTGGTCATTTCAGAATGTGAAGCACTGGATAAGGCAGGGACTTTCAAAATCCGGTAGCCCTAAGTCCAGATCTTTCACAGACAAAATCAGTAATGGGGGTAAGTTGTTCAAATTTTCTTCACTGTGGTTCTCTTCAGTGTGAAATGAAGATAAGAATAGCTTTCTTGTAGGTTTTTATTTTTTGGTGAGGATTAGATATAATGTGTGTAAAGTGTCTAGCAAAATGCCTGAAGGGACACCCAATAAATGATAGTGTATTGTTAGTTTTTGTAAACACAATCAGATTTCATAACTTTTTTGAAATCACTTTTTAATGATAGAATTAGGACCAGGAATTTTGATTCCTGTTCCTCCTCTGGCTCTTCATGAATTCTTATGTTCATAATTATTACAATTTCCTCAATTTTTTATCACTTGACAACTGAGACATTAATTTCAGCTTTCCTGAAGTTAGTCCTTTCCTTTTGAATTCTTCCCCTGTCCCCTTCCTCCACCCAGGTCTCATTTTCCTTTGTTTCCAAGCGAAGACAAAAATGTTAGCTATGGGAAATATTTATTGGATGCCATTTAGACAAATATAAGAATCTGACTGAATACTCTCCACGACTGACTGTCAGTTGAAACTAAACAGGGAGTTGCCATGGATACTGGCTGCTTGGCCTCTGCTCCAACACATTAGAGCCTTTTTAGTTCCACAATATGCAAACCACAGATGCTGCCAGGCATTGTATTCATAATCAGTTTGGATCTCTTAGCAGAGGAATATCTTGGGTTTTTTTTTCATTTTTTTTTAGCAGAGAGGATCCAAATTCTCAGATGGAATACAAAATGCCCGGTGCCCTGCAGGTAAATGTAGTAACCTGTACGGACACAGTGTTTACCTTTCTCTCTGCTTCATTCAATCTATATAGACGACTCTTCTTTTGATATTTATTTGGAATAAGAATTTACTGCATATTTTGTAAAACACTACAGGGGAATTTGGTAGGAAAATTGTACATAGCTTTGGGTACAGAATTTACAATAAGGCATAACTGAAGGAGAAAGATATAAGAAAATGCCACATTCTGTTTGAGAGCTAGAGTAGTGTCTCAGCAGAGAGATCTCGGGTTGATACAAAAATTCCTGGCTTTACCACTTATTAGCTTTGTGTCCTTGAGCAAATCAAACAACATAAGCCTTATTTTCCTCATTCCACTGGCTCTACCACTTGCAAGGACTCCTGTGATTACATCGGGTCCACCTGGCTAATCCAGGGTAATCTCTCTAAAGCCAGTTGATTAGCAACTTTAATTCCATCTGCAACCATAATTCCTCTTTGCCATGTAGCATTTACATGTTCTGGGGATTTAAAGATGTATGTGGACATCTTTGAGTGGGGCGAATTATTCTGTAATGCAGCGATGCAAAAGAAATTTTGCTTTTATTCTTGCCCATAAATGTTCATAAGTTCCTTTTTATTGTTAGTGAAAGGGGCAATTCTAACTATCTATTTTAGGCTTTCTCAGCCTCTTTTGATAAGTGTTCAGTTGAATCCCCATCCAGGCCTGTTTTTCTTCCTTCAAAGATTGACTCCTTTCCCTTCTTCCTCTCAAGTTGGTCTCTGGGCATTTAAAAGCTTGAGTGACTTCACGATGGCACAGGCATGAGAATTGCTCTATGCCCCTCAGAGAGACAGTGCTGAAGGCGATTGGGGAGCCCTCTCTCCCACCCTCTTAGTACAAATACTCAACACTGCTGTCTTTAATCTGCCCATGCTGCCTAGACTTACTACAACTGAGAAGCGGTCTTCTCTCTTCTAAAGGATATAGTGTGTTAAAACAACTTTATTTCATTGAGCATCAACCTGTAAAAAATGCTTGTTGAACTCATCATCAAGACATTGAACCCAGAAATATTTTATGCAAGAAATGTTTCCCCTGCCCACTGCCATCCAGTTAGAACGTGATGCCCAGAGTTGACAATTGCAGTTTGTTGTCCTAAGCCTTCTCTAAACCACTGGATATTTCATGGCTAAAACAATGATATGAGTTTTCCGCCTTCTTGCTGAAGTAGACAATCAGGCAAATAGAATTCCAAAGTGAACAGTATTTATGGGAAAAACTGCTTATTCTCCTAAAGAAATATTTGTGGTTATTATAGAGAAATGGGATATCTAATTTCCACTGAAATCGAGTGATCACAAACCTACTGGAAACAACATAATCCAAACATCTTGTCCTTCCACAAATTTCTGGTTGTCAAGAATAATCAGTATAAGTAAGGGAATTGCCTCAATGGCACCGTGAACCACTCTATTTGTTTTTTCTTCCCTGTCTAGCTGCTTCACTGTGAATAATGTGTCATTTATTATTAGCCATAGGCAGAACTCATCATAAGAGGAGAGGTGAACACAAATTGAATTTTTAAGCCAGCCCTGAATAAAATATATGGTAAGCAAAGTTGTGTGATTAGTGACTTAGTCTCCTTCTCTAGTCCCTCACAAATGATGAGACATAATATAATATGAGTATAATTTAATTATTGATTTCAGCACTAGGACAGGTGGCAATGAAGAAGATGGAGGCAGAGAAGAGAGGATGGAAACTAATGCTTCCTGAAGCCTAATAGTGTGATGTGTTAGATTCTTTTACAGATAAGCTTTATTTATCCTCCCTACAACTTGGTGAGAGTAGTTGTA
>NW_012137191.1:16147146-16155562 GCF_000956105.1 Propithecus coquereli
TCTTGTCTTTGGAAATCTAGTTCCCATGTTACCTTCTCAGTGAGGTCCTCACCAACTACACACAGGAATTGCCAGCCGCTCTTATCCCTCACTCCTTGTCTCATCATCCTTGTTTTTTTCTGTCTTTATAGCACTTACCACCATCTGCAGTGATCTTGCTCATTAGTTCATGTATTGATTTTCCATCTGCTCGCAACCAAATGTCTGAGGAGGACAGAGGTTTCCCCTTCCTTGATGACTCCTGTGTCTCCAGAATTGTGAACTCCACCCAGCACGTCAGAGGTCTCAGTAAGTATTTGTGGATGAAATTATTGCAATAAGTACATTTGAGAGCATGAGCTTTTTAAAATAGAAAGACATGGGGTTCAGGCCCATACTATACCACTTACTTGAGGTTAGACACTCACCTTTGGCCCATAACTTTACCTCTCTGTGACTCAGTTCCCTATATTTAAAATGGGCACAAGAATAGTGTTATTGTGCAGTTTGAAAAGAACAGTGACTATAAAGTACTTGGTGTGCACTAGCAAATAGCAAGGCTTCAATAAATATCTGTATGCTAAATAGTATTATTATTGTTAAGTCATTTCCTCATAGCTCTTAGCCTTGACTAATGGGACATCTTGTTCTGCTTTATAAATAGCCATAGATTGTGTGCAACATATGATTTTGCCACATGTCCACCCCAGGCTTAGAAATATAATTAGAAAGTTACCTTTTTAATATCCCTTTAAGTTAGAAAAACTTTTACTTTAGTTTGGGTAGAATTATTCAATTTGATTTCTATTTTGATTAAATAAAAAGCATATTAAAATGCTAGATATATGTGCTTACTAATTGGCTTCATCAAAGGTTTTTTTTTAACACCTAAAAATTTTCAGCTTGAAATAAATCTGAGTTCAGACCCATGCCAAGATAGTGATGAATACCTTTTAACATATGGTTGTCTAGTTGTACATACTTTTAATACTCAAAACATCCCTTGGAATGAATTATGAGATAGGAGATATTTTGAAGGGAAATAGAAATTCGCATTAGTACTTGTATTAATCATTCCCCTCTAAATAAATAAGGGAGGAGAGGAGGTAATACATGCCCAAAAAAGAACCAAGTTATTGTGAATGAATAAAAGAAAATGGAAGAGAGGACAAGTGACACCTGAGTACACAAGGGATGTTGTGTCCAGGTAGAAACGTACTCGAATATAGTGTCACAGAGACCTATAAGATGCTGAAAAGAGAATAGACAGGGTATCAGAGGGCTTGAATCTAGGTCAGTTTGGTCACCAGCTGGCTTGCGACCTTGGGCAACTCTAAATAACCTCTCTGCCGTAGTTTTCCTAAATGTTAAATAGGTTTAATTTTACCTACTTTATCTAGTTTACAGGGTTGTGATGATAAAGTAAAATAACAACTAAAGGATTTGGGGAAAGGTCATGTACTTCATAGATACAAAATACATTTACTACAAGTTGTAACTCATATTTAGAATGAAACTAACATTTATTGATCCAGAGTCGATTTATGCTAATTAAATCTCCATACAATCCCGAGATAGGTATCATTATTTCTCTTTTATAGAGGGCAAGATTGAGGCTTAGGTAGGAAAAGCAACTTGGAGCAGCTACCGAATGCCCAAGTCAGGAATCAAGCCTGGTAAGTCTGTCCATGCGTTTTCCAAGACACCATTAGCCTGGTAAAATGAAACACTGATGGGGTGGGGTTGTTACTGTCTCTGTCAGAGCACTTGTCCTTCTTTGTGGATGGGCATCATTGCCACATTCTGAGAGAGCATTTTAAAGAACATGTGCATCTCATTATGAATTTATTTTCCACATTTATATTAAGAAATTAGTCAGTGATCTAATAATTTTTGACAATTTAATAAAATCACCTTCTAGTTTTCTTAGGGCTCATACTGAATGTGACTAGATTCTGGTGTGGGTACAAAGGGAAAATAATATTTCACTCCATTTATTTCTAAGCCCTTTCTAATGCTGTCTAGAATTTGCCTATCTTTTTGGGCTTTGTTGGTTATTGGATTTTTTTTTTCCTACATGAAGACATAAGCATCCTCTATTTGTCATCTGTTGCATTTGTGTCTGTTCCCTGAGCTTCTTTCACTAAGTTATTTTCATGAATCTGTGGGTCTTGGCTATGCTTTGTACCTGGGTAAAGAATTCTGTGTTGAGTGACAGTAACCCTCAGGCAAGGAAGTCCTACTTCACCCAGCAGGGAGTGGATGTTAAGAATTCATTTACAAGGTCACACAAAAAAGTAAATTTGGGAAATTCTTGAATGTGTACATAAGGAAACATGTTTTTAGCAGAACACTAAGGGAAAGAAGAGGTGCTGGAGATGTACCCAGCCAAGGGTGGCTCACAATGGAAGATGACACTTACGCTCAGAGATTGCAAAGCTGCTGGGCCAGGAACAAAATTTCTTACCTCTTTATTGATCATGGAGGATGCCACAATAAATATGAATCATCAAGGTAGTGTGTGTGTGGGTGTGTAAAGTCCAGCAGGAAGTTGACTAGGAAGTATAAGGTGTGGAGATGTTATGGAAAATGTCCTGTATTTGGAATCAAAAGCCCAGATTTAAGTCTTTGTTGGTGCCTGTAATCTTGGCATGCTACTTAATTTCTCTAAGTTTGCCTTTGTAAAATGAAGATAATGATAACTCTCCTTTATTTAATGCTTACTAAATGCCAGGTACTGTACAAAGTTCTCACAAAAATTCCATGAAGTCTATATTATTATCCCCATTTTATAGATGGAGAA
This sequence comes from Propithecus coquereli, assembly GCF_000956105.1. Classification (NCBI taxonomy): domain Eukaryota; kingdom Metazoa; phylum Chordata; class Mammalia; order Primates; family Indriidae; genus Propithecus; species Propithecus coquereli. The sequence goes on from NW_012137191.1 coordinate 16,149,929, forward strand.
ACTGAGGCTCAGAGAGTAACTTTCTTCAAGGTAATCAGCTAATAGGTAGCAGAGCAAAGATTCTAGCCCAGTGTTTATCTTGCATCTTTATATTTTACTATTCTACCCTGCCCAGAAGGTTGAAGAAAAAAATTTATATTTGTGTATGAAAGGTTTTTAGACAAGAATTTACTATTCATTTCATTGCCCAGTCTCATATGAATAAAAATCGTTAAAATATTAGGAGATAAAACACACAACCAGTGACTTCCATTGTTGTTTGGAATGTCATCAGTTTACCAGAAGAAAAATCTCTAGAGAGGGAACTGAGCCTTTTCTGATTGGCATCATCCTCGAGTTAAAGTGATCTCCACTGGTGCTTGGAAAAATTGGAATCATAAATATTCATGGCTCAAGGAACTTCAGCATCTGCAGGGCAGCCAGGTTCACACAGCACAGAGACAAAAAGGCACAGCCTCCTTGTTGAAGCGCAGGATGTGGACTTTTGCTGCCAGGGGTGGGTGCTGAGCCCCCGGAGTGTGAAGAGCATGCTCTGCAACACTGTAACCCTCGTTTTCCTCTGTGTGAGGTGCAGACAAGCAGAGGAGACACCTGGCCTTGTATCAAAAAAGAAAAAAGAAAACCCGGGGTTAACTCCCAACAACCCCCTTTCCCGGCCGGGTGGGGCAAAAAGGTCCTTTCCGAGTTGCCAGTCCAATCAAGTGGGGAACCAATGCCAAACAAATTAAAACACAAAACGCCCAAAGTGAAAAAACCGGGGCCCAACAACTACTAGATGCGTAATTCTTGAGAGGGCACTGCATTTGTCTGAGCCCTGGTTTCCTCCTCTGTACCATGGGCGTAATGACACATCTTCTCAGGTGGCTGGGAGGACTGGGTGCCTTGAGATATGAAAAGCATCTAGCACGTAGGCCGCACCCAACAGCTAGTCACAGCAGAGAGTTGCCATTTTTGGCTGCTCAGCATCTAACCTTCTTTCTGTTTGGAAAAACATTCCACCTGCTCCATCTCCCTTTGTAGAAACTAAAGGGAAAACTACCCATCCTTCCACCACCTGGTAGCAAGGGCTTGCACAGGTGACGTACACTGAGCCAATCTGATGCTTCCATTTAGGACTTTGAGTTGGAAGCGAGTGCTGCAAAGACCAGGAGAATATGGGAGACATCCAAGCTGGGTGGTGGGGTCCATAATGGGCGAGTAGAAAATTCTTGCTGAAAAAACGTTTGTCATCGTTTGTGTTCTTGGTGCTCTGCAGCCCCCTTCTTTTCTGCCACTTTGGAAGTCTGATTTTTAAGCCTCTTTTCCAGTGAGTCTGTATTCCCTTGATAAAATTCTAATATCTCTTTTTCTTTTGCAGACAGCCAGTTGTGAGAAGGAACAGGGACCCCTCTTAGAGGCCTGCCACACCCCACTACCCCAAGCATGGAAATACCAGAAAGTTTTGAGTTCCTTGAGGGGAAATTCCGGCCTCCAGCTAGCATTGAAAAGTGCGTGGGAATAACAATGGCCCTCCAAGCAAGCCAGAGTCAAGAGATGTTTTGGTTTCCTATGGAAACTAAAAGATGGCAACTTAATATATGCTCTTGAGTTGTTTTTCACAAACGCCCACTGGATGGAAAATGTAGATAAAGGGGAACTGAGGAATTGAACTGTGACCACCGCCATTCTTCATTCTAAATTTCTCCCTGATGGGCCTGGAGAGAGTCACACCCATCTTAACATTCCTTTCCACTAACCCAAGAATCTCTGAATCCCCCTATGAGCTGTAGGATGTCCCACCTTTTGGGGCCAGGCCAATGTGTAACCTCCGTGTATTGATTTATAATTTTCCCTGCTTGAAACAGACCCCTGCCTTTAAAAACCCTGGCTTACAAGCCATTGGGGAGTTTGGGTCTTAAGCATTAGCTGCCCATTCTCCTTGCATGGTGTCATGCAATAAAAATGACTCTTTCTCCCGCTGCAACTCTTAGCTTCAGTGTTTGGCTTTGCTGCACTGGGCAAGCAGACCCTAGTTCGGTTTGGTAACAGTTGCTTTCTGTTACTTGCAGCTAAGAATACGGATAGAATAGTAAATAGTAAAATATACCTTCCACTCTTGCTGGTAGTATATATAAACAGCCGTTCAACTAATGGGGACATTTAATGAATCAAAATAGCCTTTTTTCCATCCTGTAGTCTGGTTTATTTAGGAGAAAGGATTGACCGATGACATAAAGATTCCATTCCATAATTTTATTTCATTATTATTATTCTTTTTTAATGAGCTACCGTCAGGGTAATCTTGGTTTAAGTATCCGTGCAGCCGAATCTCTTCTCTTGACAGTAATAATTGTGGGAGCATTTGCATTTTGCTTGTTATTTTCCGGCATGTTTGAAAGTACGCTGCTTAGGCTGGTACTTATCCTAATTCTGGGAGGTGGGTACTCTCCCAATTATCCCATGTTTAGAGACAAGGTCCCAGAGCTCAAAGGCTGGCTTAGGGTCCTGCAGTTTGTGGTGGAGCTAGAATTCAAACCCAAGTTTCCTGATGGCAAACTCCAATTCTTCTAGCAATATTTTTTATTAATAATGACAACTATGGGAGTCTGCAAAATTGAAACCATAACCCTGAAATTTAATTTAATTAGGATCACCCATTCTGCTCAGCAAACTCATTCCTGTAGGACCCTGTTCCTTTAATACCATCTACTGAGGGGTCTAAGGCATTGTAGAGAGTGTGCCCAGATGGTGATGAAGACCACCTAAGATTAGAGTTTGGATGTGATCCTTGTACATGGCCTGACTCTGTCAGCGTAGACAAAATGAATCAGACTAGTGAAACGCTTACTGAAACTAATAGTTGACTGATGGCTCCTCCTCCCTTCCCCCAACCATTAACCCTACCTAAGGGAATTTGCTCCTGGAGCTACAAATGAGTGAATGGCAGGCCAGGAAATAAAATGGAGACATCCATAGAACCAGGCATCACTGGGTAATTTTTCTCATCTTGACATGGCTTGTGACAGGTGCAGGGTGGATGTGTTTTTATCTCAATAATTTCCTGGTGACATTTCTGCTCTGCAGAGAGAAAATGCCAGATATACACGCTCCCATGGCATGCATGCAGGGTTGTAAAACCAGGTTAACTGTTTCCTAAGATTTCTGTGTCATGGTAACTCTGTTGTTTGAATAGTTCTGGGAAGAAATCCCTAGTGATGCCCTTGTTAATTCCAGCTAATCATTCTCTAGCAGGGGAACTAAAGGCAGGCTTGTTCCCTTGGTGGGACTTAGATCCTTAAATGCTCCTGCCTTCAAGTACTAATGAGCTAAAGGAAATCTTCCCCATACAGTTTAACCTGCTGCTTCTTAAATGACAATCCTCGGGGTCTTTCCTTCACATTCAATCTCTGATAAGCTATTTTATAATTTCCTGATGACAGTTAAATTGAGTCTCCTCGTTAGCACAGTTACCCAATTTGCTTCTGACAATTCCACCTTGAGAAACTTCTGATGAGGAGGTTGCAGGGTGGCACCTCCAGCAACCCCTATGGGGATGGCATGGAAATGAAATAGTTGGTTTTTAAAATAAAAGGGAAAGAAATAGGGAAAATCATTTAGAAAAAAAAAAAAAGCACGTCTCTAAGTTCAGGGACCGTTTCCCAGAATTTTATATCAGACAGCAGATGACATTTACCCTGCTAAATGTTGATGATTAAGAAGGAAAAGGTTATACCCTGCTTTTTTTTTTTTTTCCTTCTGGAGCTTCTTTCTGTACGAGGGGGTCAACACAAATGTCTGCACAAAAGGAATTGCCTGTTTGTGAACAACCAGAGCCCAACTCCAGTATTGTTGCAATTGCTCTTGATGATGGTAATTACTTTGTGTTCCCCCCTGGGTGTTCAGCCTCCCAGCCCTGGATAGCCAGCTCCCTCCTGGACACACGCCAGCAGTCCATAATTAAAGTGTTTTCTGGAGGGAGCATCTCCCTGTACTACCCATTGTGAATGATGCCCTTGGAGTCTGGCTGTAGTAATTGAAAAGAAATGAGACCTTTCCAATTTGTCCCTCTTTCTGCAGCCCCTGCCCCGCCCCTTTCCCAGGACAAAAACACTGTGAAATGCCACACAAGAAGGAGGGATTCATTCCTGTGAATTTGAAAGCTGAAGCACAATACATCCCCATCCTCCACCCCCAGGAGTGGATGTTTCAAGTGTAACCTTATTACAATTATCCTCGCGTGATTAAATAGAAACTGTCCTCCTGTTATGCTCTTTGTTGATAGATTAAATGTTCCAATGAGACATTAGACTGTATTATAATGAAGCATTTCTGGAGCGTCAAATTATAAATTCCAAATGTCTTTGAAGATTATGTGACTGTTAATTTTGAATAAACATTATCAGCATTTTCATGTATATATTATCTTGTTCAATTGTTGATAATATATAAGATAGTTAACACTAGTATTACAAATCCATTTTTTTTTAATTGTGAGGAAACTGTAAGAGAAGTTAAATAGTTTCCCCTAAGTCCTCCAGCTAGTAAGAGGAACCGAGCCATGAATCCAGATTTCTTGATTTCCAAAGTGGGGTTTTCTTCACCATACCATAAGATTATTTATAAAGTCAATGTACAGAATGTATAGTTTGATTTTCACAGAATTCTGCAAATGTATCTACAAATACTAAGGCAATAAAATTGAAAAATAATGGTTGTCAGAAGACCAAGTTTTGACTGAATTGTACTCTCTCCTAGCAAATGGCCTGAACGCACAAGAGGGAGAACAATTACATTACCAAACCCCATTCTCAACAATGTAACTCATATACAAAACTTGGATGGAAATGAAAGAGGCTTGTTGCCTCTGTTCCACAACAAACATGGGAAAAGAGATCAGTGTTTGCTTAATGGAAACCTTAATTCAAATTTCTAATTGGATATAATGAACAAAGGAGAATGTCCCAAATATTTGAAAACTGTAAATGTAAATTCTCTTAATGATCAAACACTGAGTATCTTAGCGAATCTAAATGACATGGGTCCTAATGCTGCTGGAGGAGGCACAGCTCCTTTGTGTTTTCAATAAACTCTGGGCTGTTGTGGCCAGGAAACATGGGGGGCACAGCAGGAGGGGCATTCTTTCTAGCAGGCTGATAGCCACCACACATGAGGTGACTCTACAATTTCAAAGAATTATAATAAAGAAAAACCTGAGCTATGAATTTGATTTAAGGATATTGGCTTTTAAAGCTTATCTATGGAAATAAATGTAGACCAGAGACTAAGCCACCAATTCTATAGATGCTAGAGATTATTTTTGGAGCCACATGGAGGGGTTGACCTTAGAGTTTATATCAATTTCTTGTAACTTCTTCAGCAGTTGCAAATCTTTGTCCATAAAGACAACTTGATTTTGGAAAAAAAAATAATATTGTTTTCAATCAGATCAGGTCTGGTGAATTAAATGGAGGGGTTCATTGGGGGCAAGGCTATTTGGGATCAAAATAAATTGTGCCAAAGTATGAAGAATCATTTTCTTGTGAGCCTTGTTCACTATGTCTGAGGAAAATTCCAGAGAAGTTGTTCAAATTATTTTTGATAGTGGAAGCATCATTGAAATAATGCCACTCAACGGAGCTTAAAAAAATAAAATTG
>NW_012137191.1:16167910-16169086 GCF_000956105.1 Propithecus coquereli
GCTAGGATTACAGGCGTGAGCCACCGCGCCCGGCCTATAGTTTTTATTATAGAGATATTTCACTTTTTTTGTTAAGTTTATTCTTAGGTATTTCATTTTATTTGTACCTGTTGTAATGGTATTACTTTCTTGGTTTCTTTTTCATGCTGTTTACTGTTGACATATATAAATGCTGCTGATTTATGTATATTGATTTTGTATCCTGCAACTTTACTGAATTTATCAGTTCTAATAGTTTTTGGGTGGAATCTTTAGGTTTCTCTAGGTAAAATATCATATTGTCTTCAAACAAGGATAATTTGACTTCTTCCTTTCCAATATGGATGCCATTTATTTCTTTCTCTTGTCTGGTTGCTCTAGCTATAACTTCTACTACTATGCTGAATAACAGCAGTGAAAGTGGGTATTCTTGTCTAGTTCCAGATTTTAGAGGAAAGGTTTTCAGTTTTTCCCCATTCAGTATGATACTAGCTATGGGTCTGTCATATGTGGCTTTTATCATGTTGAGGTAAGTTCCTTTTATACCCAGTTTTTTGAGAGTTTTTATTATGAAGTAATGTTGAATTTTATCAAATGGTTTTTCAGCATCAAGTGAAATGATCATATAGGTGTCGTCCATCATTCTGTTGATATGATGTGTCACATGGATTGATTTGCATATGTTGAAACATCCTTGCATCCCTGGGATGAATCCCACTTGATCATGATGAATAATCTTTTAGATGTGTTGTTGAATTTGGTTTGCTAGTATTTTGTTGAAGAGTTTTGCATCTATGTTCGTCAGAGATATTGGCCTATAGATTTCTTTTTTTGTTATGTCTTTGTCTTGGTATCAGGGTGATGCAGGCCTCATAGAATGAGTTTGGGAGTCTCTTCTCTTCAGTTATTCGGGATAGTTTAAGTAGAATTGGTATTAATTCTTCTTTGAATGCTTGGTAGAATTCAGCCGTGAAGTCATCAGTTCCTGGGATTTTCTTTCATGGGAGACTGTTTATTATTGCTTCTATCTTGTTACTTGTTATTGGCTTATTCAGGTTTTCAATTTCTTCCTGGTTCAATCTTGGTAGGTTGTATGTGTCTAGGAATTTATCCATTTCTTCTTGGTTTTCCAATTTATTGGCATATAGTTGCTCATAGTAGTCTCTAATGAATCTTTGAATGGCTGCAGTATCAGTT
>NW_012137191.1:16169136-16172410 GCF_000956105.1 Propithecus coquereli
GTGTAGGTATGCAGAAAGAAGAAAACCATCACCAGGATTACAAAGTAGCCACTCCCCCCTTACTGGTGTCTGCAATGATTACCTTTACAGACACATGTGTACACATTAGAGAGGAAGTAGGACAGAGGGGTTCCAAGTTTAGGTGGGAGAGTCAGAGGTCTTAGGTTTACACCCCATCTTTTACACCTTTCTAGCTATGTGATCTTGGCCAAGTCACCCAAAATTTCTAAGCCTCTGTTTTCTCATCTATAAAGTTAAATTGAGCTGTACTAACCTTATTGGGTTTGTTGTTCATTTATTTTTTATGTATTCATTCATTTGACAAATGTTTATTGAGCACCTATTCTGTACCTGGCTCTGTTTTAAGTCCTGGGAACATAAGAGAAGTGAACACAATAAGAGTCCTGGAACTCAATGAAAATACTAGAAAGGGGATGCCAATAACCTTACAAATAAATCGACATATATTTTTATGGTGTTTACAGCATTCCTTGACCCTTAATTCCCATGGAACAATGCTAAGAAGGCCAAATAATGCTTACATATAGAATGGCTTGCATAACAGGATAGCTATATTATTTTCTTTATTATATAGGATAGTAAATCTTCCTTTTACTATCTTCTGAGTCTTTTTACTATAAATACCTCCTTAAAGAGTAGTTTAGAAAAAAAAGGAAGATAGTGCTTCTGCTTGCAAGATGTGCACAAACGCAGGAAGCTTGTAAAGAATTATTTCACAACACTTGTTGGAAATGTAAATTTTAGGTTCCATCTAGACCTATTGGGTCAAAAACTCTGAGGTGGAACTGAGCAATTTGTATTCAACAGGCATCGAGGTGATATTGATGTCGGAGATCCACTGTTTAGGGACTGGACTGAGGACTGACTGAGGAATTCGGGTAGAAGCTGGCAAATAAATGGGGCCAACTCCTAGGGTGGTGCCTGCAGTAGACAGACCAGGACGTGCATGGGGCTCCACGCCGTGGTAATGCCACGAGGAGGAGATGGGTGGGGGTAGGACTTAGGCAGTATCATTATATAAACACGAACTCATCTAGAAATCTTGATACCAGGTTTCAGCTGTTACCTTTGCCATGTAAACGTGAGCAAATAATCCTATTTTAAAGACTTTAAAATCTGAAAAAAAAATGTTGAAAGATCATCTAGTGCTGGGATTCCAAATAGGGATTTTCTTTTGTGACAACTCTGATCCCCTGATACACAAGCTTTAGAGGGATTCGTAGGTGTCTGCCATGGGTGAGGAATGGGATACGAGGATCCTCTTATGGCTGGCATCCCTAATCCCTCCAAATGCCTTATTTTCCTTTAGGACAAGGCAGGACAAGTTGTCTATCATTTGATACTTGTTAGCTTTCTGTTCTTCATCTTCTTGTCAGGGGCTAACTCAGCACTAACTTTCTTTCACAAGCTTAATTTCTGCTACAATTTTGCATTGCTTGGTGCTGCTAGCAATGCGTGTGGCATTTGGATACTTAGGCTGTGACTTTGTGCTATAATTCAGCCCAGATCAACAACTTCTGAGGCAAAAAGCCTCATCAGGTTATTTTCTTTGAAGTCTTGCTTGTTTCAAAACCAAATGGATTTCTTTGGGCACTTGTAATCAGCAGCAACTAGAGAGGGAGAGAAATGCATTTTGAAGTAGTTTCCTAGAAATCAGTGCAAAGGTTTTAGCAAGTTGGGTATATCATTAATTGCCATCTGAGATCTTAAAAACAGCTTTGAAACTCTTAGAATCTTCTCTATTGTTATATTTTTAAAGTAAACACTTTTTAAAAAATTATTTTTACTTATTATGAGCATATAATAGTTGTATATCTTTATAGGTTATATGTGATGTTTTGATACAGGCATACAATGTTAATTAATCAAATTGGGGTATGCATCACCCAGCCATTTAACTTTTCTTTGTGTTAGGAACATTTCAATTCTACTCTTTCAGTTATTTTAAGGTATACCCTAACTTATTGTTGATTATAGTCATTTTGTTGTGCTATCAAATATTGTTCATTCTAGCTAGCTAACTATATTTTTGCAAACATTAACCATCTCCACTTTATCCCCACATCCCTGCTACCCTTTTCAGCCTCTGGTAACAGTCATTCTACTCTCTGTCTCCATGAGATCAATTGTTTTTAATATTTAGCTCCCACATATAAGTGAGAATATATGAGATTTGTCTTTCTGTTCTTGACTTATTTCACTTAATATAATGTTCTCCAGTTCTATCCATGTTGTTTCAAATGGCAGAATTTCATTCTTTTTGTGGCCATATAATATTCCATAGTGTATATTACCACACTTTCTGTATCCATTCATCTGCTGATGGACACTTAGTTTGATTCAATATCTTGGTTATTGTGAATAGTGCTTCAGTAAACATGGGAGTGCAGATATCTTTTGAATATACTAAATTCCCATCCTTTGGATGTATATCCACCAGTGGGATTTCTTGGTCATATGGTAGTTTTATTTTCAGTTTTTTGAGGAACCTCCATATTGTTTTCCATAGTGGTATTTACATTATCACCAACTGTGTATGGAGGGGGTTCCCCTTTTTCTGTATCCTCACCAGTATTCTTTATTGTCTGTCTTTTTGATAAAAGCCATTTTAACTGGGGTGAGATCATATCTCACTGTAGTTTTGATTTACATTTTCTCTGATGACTAATGACATTAACCATTTTTTTCATATACCCGTTGGCCATTTGTGTGTCTTCTTTTGAGAAATTTCTATTCAGATCCTTTGCCCATTTTTAAATCAGATTATTTGATTTTTTCCTATTGAGTTATTGGAATTTCTTATATATTCTAGTTATTAATTCCTTGTCAGATGAGTAGTTTGCAAATATTTTCTCCCATTCTGTGGGTTGTCTCTTCACTTTGTTGATTGTTTCCTTTGCTGTGCAGAAACTTTTAGCTTGATGCAGTCCCGTTTGTCTAATTTTGCTTTGGTTACCTGTGCTTTGGGGGTATTACTCAAGAAGTTCTTGCCCAGATCAATGTCCTGAAGAGTTTCCCCAATGTTTTCTTTTAGTAGTTTCATAGTTTTGGGTATTAGATTTAAGTGTTTAATCCATTTTTATTTGATTTTTCTATATGAGAGATAAGCGTCTAGTTTCACTTTTTTGCATGTGGATATCCAGTTTTCCCAGCACCATTTATTGCAGAGACTGTCCTTTTATCCACTGTATGTTCATGGCAACTTTGTCAAAGATAAGTTTCCTACAGATGTGTGGATTTATTTCTGTGTTCT
>NW_012137191.1:16175960-16177816 GCF_000956105.1 Propithecus coquereli
TGCTTCCCTTAGGACTTTTCCTTTATCCATGATCTTTGGGAGCTTGATTATTAAATGCCTTTAGGTATCTTTGTTTGGGTTAAATCTGCTTGGTGTTCTATGACCTTTAAATGAATATTGATATCTTTCTCTAGATTTGGAAACTTTTTTGTTATCATTTCTTTTAATAAACTTTCTACTCCAATCTCTCTTTCTACCTCCCATTTAAGGCCAATAACACTTAAATTTGCTCTTTTGAGGCTATTTTCTAGATGTTGTAGGCATGTTTCCTTCTTATTTATTCTTTTCTCTTTTTTCTCTTCTGTGTATTTTCAAATAGCCTGTCTTAAAGCTTACTAATTCTTTCTTCTGCTTAGTCAATTCTGCTGTTGAGAGACTCTGAGGCATTTCTCAGTTTGTTAATTGAATTCTTAAGCTCTAGAATTTCTGCTTGATTTTTTAAAATTATTTCAATCACTTTGTTAAATTTCTCTGATAGGCTTTTGAATTCCTTCTCAGTGTTGTCTTGAAGCTCATTGAGCTTCTTCAGGACAGTTATTTTGAATTCTTTGTCTGAAAGGTCACCTATCTCCATCACTCTGGGATTGTTAGCTGGTACCTTATTTAGTTCGTTTGGTGAAGTCATGGCTTCCTGAATGTTCTTGATGCTTGTGCATGTTTGGCAATGTCTGGGCATTGAAGAGTTTAGTATTTATTTTAATTTTTGCAGTCTGGTCTTGTTTGAACCTGTCCTTCTTGAGAAGGCTTTCCAGATACTCTGAGGGAATTGAGTATTGTGGTCTAAGTCTTTGGTCACTGCAGCTATATCAGCACTAGGGGTGCCCCAAGCCCAGTAACGTTGTGACTTTTGTAGACTCCTGAAAGTACCACCTTGGTGAACTTGGGTAAAATATTAATACAAGAGAATTCCCTGGATTATCAGGCAAAGTCTCTCACTCTCTCCCTCACTCTCTATGCTGGACTGCTGAAGTTGGGGGAGGAGGGACATGGACACTCCCTCATGCCTACCAGTGCCAGGCCATACCTGAAGCCAACCCAGTCTCACCCAAAGCCAGTGGTGACTGTTGCCTGGCTACCTCTTTAGTCAGCAGGTGGTGAGTCTGGCCAGGACTGGGTCATTCCTTTCAAGGCAGCATGTTTCCTTCTGGCCCAGGGTGGGTCCAGAAATGCCATCCAGGAGCTAAGGCCTGGACTCAGGGACTTCAGGAGTCTGCTTCTTACTTTATTTTACTGCGGCTGAGCTGGTATCCAAGTTGTAGAACAAAATCTTCTGAGCTCTTCCCTTTCTTTTCCTCAAGTGGAAGAAGACTCTCCCTGAGCAGCACTGCCTGTAGTTGGCAGAGGGGGTGACAGAACACAGGCAGTGGCTTGGCCATGGCTGCTGATGTCTGACTGGGTCATGTGTACACCAAGTCCATTGGCTCCCTGCCAGCACAGACTCAGGAATTGCCCAAAGACTGCAACCCTATGGCCTGACTGACTTATGAATTTAGTCCAAACCCCAAGCTGCTCTTTGTCTGCCAGCAGTGGGGCTAGTGGGAACTCAGGTTTCAGGGTGGAGGATTTCTCTCTGGCTGGGCTGGTCAAAATGCTCCCTCCCTGGGCACTGGCAGAGTTCTGCCCTGTGCTGTGTTTCCCTTGCCAGGGCAGCCCTCAGTTTCAATGTAAAGCCCCACAGTCAATTCACTCTCCCTTCCTGGGGCACACAGATTCTTTCTCCAGTAGGCACAGCACTGCAGGGGGCGGGGTGGTGTAGGCAATGCAAGACTGTCTCTTCTACCCTTTTCAGTGCCTTGAAATACTGATAAAATCTTGACATAATGTTAAAACCTCAATATAATGTTAAAACCAGGTAA
>NW_012137191.1:16178478-16189143 GCF_000956105.1 Propithecus coquereli
TTGGTACTAATTAGTTACTGCACCATCAAGTGCAATATTCATAAAGATGAGGAAAATAGCAAACAGTAGTACCAGGAGTGTAAAGGAGAAGAGAGAGGAGTAGACAGGAGAGAGGAAAGGGGAAAAAAAAGATATATGGAGAGAAAAAGGAGAAAGAGAGAGAGAGAGGGAGAGAGAGAGAGAGATCAGAGAACAAGAATGAGCATTTGAAAGGCAGTTGTCAGCCTTTGCTCCCTTGAACCGCCCTTGCTAAAGTTGTGTCATTTCCATGGGGTGAGCAGCTACTTTTCAGTTTTAAGCTAATGCTTTCCCAGAAAATGTTTTCTTTGCTCCCTAAATTATTGATTGGGCTATTAAGGGTCTAAAATGAAACTTTAATTCATTGTTTTAGTCTTTCCGAAAAGTTACCTCCTGGAACATGCTGATTGGTTTGCTACACTGCCACCTGCCTAATTGAAGAGAAGTGCCTGAGAGCAGAAAGTGAACCCTCACTGGCTGCAGGGGCATAACCTCTGCAGCGCCTCCTGGAGCAGGCCTGGCTCCCTGGGGGTAGCGAGACCAATGGGAGTGTGGGAACTGTTCTCCAGACTGTTGTTATTGGGAAGGGGTGCAGGGTCCTTGCCAGTACACTGTAGCAGGGTTGAGATTGTCGCTGGACTTTGCTTAGGGATTAAGAGCACTTACCGCAACTAACCTGTCACACCTGACCACTAAGAAATTGGTGCAGAGGGTACCAAGTTATGAGCCCATCAGGCAAGGAGAAGTCCCGAAAGCCTGGGTGGTGGAGTTTTATGGCTGTGAAAAGGATGTCTGTGATACCATAAAACCCTAGATACAAATCCTTTCTCTACCTCTTAATGGCAGTCATCTTGAAAAAGGTAATTAATGTCTTTGCTTTCCAATGTTCTCATCTGTAAAATGGAGATAATGAGAAAACAGTGGGGGCAGTATGTGGAGAAAAAGATATAGTGTAAATAAAGTGCTTAGTAGCATGCCTGGTAAGCATTTCAATCAATTTAACTGTCGCTCTTTTAAAGTACATTTCCATCATCATCGTTTCTATCATTGTCAGAGACTGGACTGTAAGATCCAGGTGTTAGTTTCCTAGACCAGGAGCGAGTGAAAAGGTCTGGAGCAAGGATGTGTACCAGGGGGTAAGTTAACCAGGTCTTGGGGAAAAGATAGGCAGAGCATGGTGACCAGAAGGTTAAGCTAACACAACTGGTATATTACCAATGCTAGTATCTATCATTTATTATTTGTCAGATGCTACTTTGTCCTATTTCGCTGTTGTTTCCAATCTTCACTTCCACTCTGTAAAAATAGAGAATATCATTTACATGTTTTAACTGCTGAGGGACAAAAGCTGGGAATATTTACATATCAACTGAGGACCCAAACTCTCATTCCAAGGCATGCGATCTTTCCATTGCCTCCCACACTTTCGGGGAATGCTCTCCAGGTCATTGGAAATATCTGTGGGTTTTGGTCTCCTTTGTATGTTTTTTCTTCTATATTTGTAATGATTACAATTTTTAGCTCCAGAAGAATTCAGAAGTCTGTCCCTCATCCATAATTTGCTTATGTTTTTCCTCTTATTTCCCTTTTATTTTCTGGCTCTGGCTTTAGTTTGTGTTTGTGGTGGATCTTATTGTACCTCTGATTTCATTCTGAACAAAAAGTAGTGAAGTAGAGAGTGTATCAATTAGATACGGTGTGTAACAAGTCCACCCCAAACCATAATTTACTATTTTTCACAGGCTGTGGGTTGTCTGGGGGTTGGTTGGTTGAGGCTTAGTGGCACACAGCTCTGCTCCACATCTCTTATCCTCCTGCTAGAACCATCAGGCCAGCCTAAACATGTTCTTGGCATGGCGATGGCAGAGGTGTAAGAGAGCAAGTGGAAGCACACAGGACTTATTAAGGCCTAAATTCAGCATTAGCACACCTCACTTTCACTTCATTCTGCTTGTTAAAGCAAATCACATGGCTGAGTCCAAACTCAACAAGTGGGGAGTGCCCTCACTTATATTGAAGGGCACTACAGAAGTTCAGGAAATGGCAAAAGACAGGGAAATAGGGAGGGGTGGAGAATTGGGGCCATTGGTGCAATTTATCACAAAGGTGTGTCAACCAAGAAATCATTTTGAGGTCCACTGTTGCTTGGTGGTTTCTCTTCCTCTGTCTGATTCTGACTTGTGGGTTAGCTCTCTTTCAAGTCCTGACAACTATGGGAATCTGATGTCTTTCTTGGGGGTGGTTGACACTGAGTGTTGCTTTTCCCAGTATCTCACTGTGCACCATCTTCCTTGTGAAACTGTGAGCCTCAGGGAAGAAGCAGTATCTTCAAACTCTTATATCATCAAATAGGACACATTCGTGACATAATGGCGATTTTTTCTTTAAATCCTCAAACATCTTCCTTAAAGCACTCTATTTCCTTCGATAAATTTAGGGACAACACAAATGAGTACATGCACATTATGACCTGTTATTCTTATATTTTAGCTGGTATTGTACCCTCTATCCCTTTTCCTGTTGTTATTCTATTTTTACTGAAACAATATCTTTTGTTGTTAATGGCAGAATCTCAGGCAAGACATATTCTGATTGGGTAATAGAAGGGCTCTGAAATTGAAATTATTTCCTGTACTTGAGCATGAATCCTGGTTATTGCACAGAATGGGTGCTCATGTATGACACTGATTGACTTTATGAATAAAACTCTTATTTCTGCTCTGCAAAAATCTATCTTTTAAGGCAGGAATCTAGAAATTTTTGACCTAATTCTTGAGTGGGGTTAATGCTATTTAAATCAACTTAATCTGGCCACTGTAACCATGTGTAAACTGACCCTTTCATTCTTTGCATCTTGCATCCTTCTTTTTCCTTTCTGAAACATTCCCACCACAGAAGCCTTTTTCCCATCTTAAATACCAAGCTACTTCATGCCTTGAATCTTTGTGCCACCCTGTTCACCATCCTGTTCCCTTTGCCTGAAATGTTCTTCCCCTAGCCATCTACCTTTCACCTAGCTAAATTCCTGCACATTCTTCTGGATTCAGTTAAATCCTAATTTATTTGAAAAGCTGACCTGACCTCATAGACAAGATTAGCCAATCTGTCACTCTCTGTCCCAGCCCTCTCCATTTTTTTTCCTAGAACTTTTCACATTTCTGGTAAGAGAATGAATCATTGTCTAGTATTTTGTTTCATTTTTGTTTTCCTCTCTAATCTCTTGGAAATAAGGACCATTTCAGTACCATACCCCTTGTATCTCCAGCCCCTAGCCTGTGTTTGGCCCAGAGTAGGTGTCCAGTTTCTATTTGTTGGATGAATAAATGAAACTTTGCAGAGATAGCTGCTCAGAAAAAGAATAGATGGTAAAACCAGCTCCCATGTTGTGGGTTCCACAGCAGCCCTCCCAGTCTCCAGGTTGGTGATTGCTTCTGTTTGAACCCTTTCCCTAACTAGAAACTCACTTTATTTGAGGCAACGATTCAATCTTTCTAACAGTTATAAATTTTCCCTGTCTGTTAAATAAGTCACTTTATAACTCTTACTCATTGACTTTATATCCAGCTCCTTGGGATTTTACAAAACAACTCTCTTTTATCCTTTATTTGGCAATATTTTGGATATTGGAAAACAATGATTATAATCTCCAAGTGTTTTTATTGAATGCCTACTGCACTTTTTACCGACATTATCTCATTTAATTCTCAACCCAATTCTCAGCTAGTTGCTATTATTATTTTCATTTCACGGATGAGGATACTGAGGCTGAAAGAGATTAAGCAACTTACCCAAAAGCATGGAGCCAGTAAGTGGCAGAACTTGGATTTGAAACCAGGAACCATAATTTGTGTAACAAAGGCTCTTGCATGCCCAGAGGACTAATATAAATATTAATAATATATTCGACAAATGCAAAAGATTCTGTGGAGCATAACACACTGGGTGGCTGTTCCTCTCTTACTTTTTGACCCTCACATTCTTTTGTACAGTGCCACAAAATGCACTTGTCCATACTTCCTTGGAGCTGGTGATTTTGGAACCCTTTGTTCTTTCATCTAGTGGATAACCTTATGTGTAGAGCCGAGTATTTAGCTAGATACTCATCCCTGTACAATGCTGCCAGCAGCCTGAACCTTGACAATGACAATGATAGGAATTTTTAACCCTATGATCTTTATTCCATTTCTCCATATATTTCTGTGCATGTCAGTACCTGACTTCTGGTGTTACCCAAATGTCCACAACCCCATACTTGCTGCCTCTTCTATGCGGTACCTAACACTGCTCTCGTACTGACGTTGGTTCCCCTTGCTGCTGCTATTTCACTCGTATCTGCTGTTGTATCTACTTCAACCAGCCCTGAAGAATCACTTAAAATAATCTCTATATCGGTTTAGCTATATCATGCTACCATAACAACCAATGCCCAAATCTTAGTGCTTTACATAGCAAAGGTTTATTTCTGACTCATGCTAAATGTCTTTAATGGGTTAATAAGCAGGCTACTCATCAGAGATGAGTCTCAGAGATGCAGTGTCTCAGAGACGCAGGCTAATAGAGCAACCACCACCTCGAACGTGGCCTGTTGTTTTGTCAGAAGAAAAAGAAAGAGCTATAATATCTCTCACCAACAGTTGAATGCTTGGCCTGGAAGTGACACTAGTCATATAACCTTACCCAATCATACGGGGGCCAGAGAGTACAATTCTACTGAGTGTGCAGACACCAGGCGTCCATGAAATACTTGTTTCATATTTGATAACATGATCTACAAGACTACGATCAGTCTTAGAGATTGTTTATTTGTTTATAGTAAGTAGAAACCTATTCAGTGTGGTTCAAGTAAAGGGGAAATTTATTATAAGGAATCAAGGGATTTTAATAGAGTCCAAGGGTTGATGTACAGGAGAACTTCATAAACTATGCAAATTGAAAACTGGAAGGCTTCCAGAGAGTAGGAAGCCCTGCCCTTGCTCTTTTTGTCTTTAGAAGCAAATGTTCTCCCATCCATCTTTGTTTGTTTTTTTTTTTTTTTGCACATTTTATTCATTCTCCTTTTTATTCCCCTGTGAACTTGCTTTCTCTACTTATTTCTTAGCACAATGTCGGTGGCCCTAAAATTGGTCACTCCAAAAGGCAGCCTCCAATCTTGAGTCTATTTGACTTTATAGTTTCAGGGCCTGCAGCTAGTTTAACCGGACTTTCTCTGAACCTTCAGTCAGTATCCTTCCATAGTCTAATTAATAATGACCATTGTCAGTGGACAAAGATAATGTCAGGTGAGAGGAAGGAGTCCTGCCTCTAGAGAGTGCAGAGGAGGAATTTATGGGCATCTTTTTCACCTTAGTACTAGCTTAAATGGCCGGTGATGCGGTTCTTGAGAAAGGAATTAGATATCATCTTCTTAAACAGTGTGGAACATCAGAAAAGCCCCGGCGGTCTTCTTTTATCTTGTCTTTTCCAGCTGACTCCTGAAATTCTTGTAATTTTATGGTTTAAGTATTAAAGTTTAAATCTCAGTGAAATTTAATATTTTCTTCCTCAATCATGCCATTTATTCTTGTCAATTAATTAACTAAATAATTAAACAAATGATTCTTGAGTACCTAATATGTAAAGAGTTGTACTTCGCATTGGGTATAACCAAAGTGAACTGCCCTCAAATACCATGTATTGATAGATTTATTTAAATTGAGTTTCTAAGACCAAGTTTCCAAGGTCAACAGATCACAGGCACTTGAAGATTGAGGGAGGAGAACTGACTTTTACAGAATACTCACTATGTGCCACGCATATGGTGCTGGGTCTTCTAGGAATACTTTCTCATAAATCTATATGACATCAAGAATGCCTTGAATCTTTGTGCCACCCTGTTCACCATCCTGTTCCCTTTGCCTGAAATGTTCTTCCCCTAGCCATCTACCTTTCACCTAGCTAAATTCCTGCACATTCTTC
Organism: Propithecus coquereli; assembly: GCF_000956105.1. Lineage (NCBI taxonomy): Eukaryota > Metazoa > Chordata > Mammalia > Primates > Indriidae > Propithecus > Propithecus coquereli. Next base: position 16,184,452 of record NW_012137191.1, read on the forward strand.
TGGATTCAGTTAAATCCTAATTTATTTGAAAAGCTGACCTGACCTCATAGACAAGATTAGCCAATCTGTCACTCTCTGTCCCAGCCCTCTCCATTTTTTTTCCTAGAACTTTTCACATTTCTGGTAAGAGAATGAATCATTGTCTAGTATTTTGTTTCATTTTTGTTTTCCTCTCTAATCTCTTGGAAATAAGGACCATTTCAGTACCATACCCCTTGTATCTCCAGCCCCTAGCCTGTGTTTGGCCCAGAGTAGGTGTCCAGTTTCTATTTGTTGGATGAATAAATGAAACTTTGCAGAGATAGCTGCTCAGAAAAAGAATAGATGGTAAAACCAGCTCCCATGTTGTGGGTTCCACAGCAGCCCTCCCAGTCTCCAGGTTGGTGATTGCTTCTGTTTGAACCCTTTCCCTAACTAGAAACTCACTTTATTTGAGGCAACGATTCAATCTTTCTAACAGTTATAAATTTTCCCTGTCTGTTAAATAAGTCACTTTATAACTCTTACTCATTGACTTTATATCCAGCTCCTTGGGATTTTACAAAACAACTCTCTTTTATCCTTTATTTGGCAATATTTTGGATATTGGAAAACAATGATTATAATCCCCAAGTGTTTTTATTGAATGCCTACTGCACTTTTTACCGACATTATCTCATTTAATTCTCAACCCAATTCTCAGCTAGTTGCTATTATTATTTTCATTTCACGGATGAGGATACTGAGGCTGAAAGAGATTAAGCAACTTACCCAAAAGCATGGAGCCAGTAAGTGGCAGAACTTGGATTTGAAACCAGGAACCATAATTTGTGTAACAAAGGCTCTTGCATGCCCAGAGGACTAATATAAATATTAATAATATATTCGACAAATGCAAAAGATTCTGTGGAGCATAACACACTGGGTGGCTGTTCCTCTCTTACTTTTTGACCCTCACATTCTTTTGTACAGTGCCACAAAATGCACTTGTCCATACTTCCTTGGAGCTGGTGATTTTGGAACCCTTTGTTCTTTCATCTAGTGGATAACCTTATGTGTAGAGCCGAGTATTTAGCTAGATACTCATCCCTGTACAATGCTGCCAGCAGCCTGAACCTTGACAATGACAATGATAGGAATTTTTAACCCTATGATCTTTATTCCATTTCTCCATATATTTCTGTGCATGTCAGTACCTGACTTCTGGTGTTACCCAAATGTCCACAACCCCATACTTGCTGCCTCTTCTATGCGGTACCTAACACTGCTCTCGTACTGACGTTGGTTCCCCTTGCTGCTGCTATTTCACTCGTATCTGCTGTTGTATCTACTTCAACCAGCCCTGAAGAATCACTTAAAATAATCTCTATATCGGTTTAGCTATATCATGCTACCATAACAACCAATGCCCAAATCTTAGTGCTTTACATAGCAAAGGTTTATTTCTGACTCATGCTAAATGTCTTTAATGGGTTAATAAGCAGGCTACTCATCAGAGATGAGTCTCAGAGATGCAGTGCCTCAGAGACGCAGGCTAATAGAGCAACCACCACCTCGAACGTGGCCTGTTGTTTTGTCAGAAGAAAAAGAAAGAGCTATAATATCTCTCACCAACAGCTGAATGCTTGGCCTGGAAGTGACACTAGTCATATAACCTTACCCAATCATACGGGGGCCAGAGAGTACAATTCTACTGAGTGTGCAGACACCAGGCGTCCATGAAATACTTGTTTCATATTTGATAACATGATCTACAAGACTACGATCAGTCTTAGAGATTGTTTATTTGTTTATAGTAAGTAGAAACCTATTCAGTGTGGTTCAAGTAAAGGGGAAATTTATTATAAGGAATCAAGGGATTTTAATAGAGTCCAAGGGTTGATGTACAGGAGAACTTCATAAACTATGCAAATTGAAAACTGGAAGGCTTCCAGAGAGTAGGAAGCCCTCCCCTTGATCTTTTTGTCTTTAGAAGCAAATGTTCTCCCATCCATCTTTGTTTGTTTTGTTTTTTTTTGCACATTTTATTCATTCTCCTTTTTATTCCCCTGTGAACTTGCTTTCTCTACTTATTTCTTAGCACAATGTCGGTGGCCCTAAAATTGGTCACTCCAAAAGGCAGCCTCCAATCTTGAGTCTATTTGACTTTATAGTTTCAGGGCCTGCAGCTAGTTTAACCGGACTTTCTCTGAACCTTCAGTCAGTATCCTTCCATAGTCTAATTAATAATGACCATTGTCAGTGGACAAAGATAATGTCAGGTGAGAGGAAGGAGTCCTGCCTCTAGAGAGTGCAGAGGAGGAATTTATGGGCATCTTTTTCACCTTAGTACTAGCTTAAATGGCCGGTGATGCGGTTCTTGAGAAAGGAATTAGATATCATCTTCTTAAACAGTGTGGAACATCAGAAAAGCCCCGGCGGTCTTCTTTTATCTTGTCTTTTCCAGCTGACTCCTGAAATTCTTGTAATTTTATGGTTTAAGTATTAAAGTTTAAATCTCAGTGAAATTTAATATTTTCTTCCTCAATCATGCCATTTATTCTTGTCAATTAATTAACTAAATAATTAAACAAATGATTCTTGAGTACCTAATATGTAAAGAGTTGTACTTCGCATTGGGTATAACCAAAGTGAACTGCCCTCAAATACCATGTATTGATAGATTTATTTAAATTGAGTTTCTAAGACCAAGTTTCCAAGGTCAACAGATCACAGGCACTTGAAGATTGAGGGAGGAGAACTGACTTTTACAGAATACTCACTATGTGCCACGCATATGGTGCTGGGTCTTCTAGGAATACTTTCTCATAAATCTATATGACATCAAGAAAGATGGATATCATTGTTTTAATTTTAAGAGAAAGAAACTGAGGCTAAGTAACTGTCCATGGCCACATCGCTAGTGAGTGACAGAAACAATATTTAAACTCAGGTCTTTTAGATTCCAAAGTCTATTTTTCTTCCTAGATCAAGCTGCCTACAAGAATAAGGTGGTGGTGATATTCAGAGTTGGCTAGCTTGGGTAGGTCTTTGACTCTGTTCATTCTATTTCAGGTTTATAGCACTATCTTTATAATGTCTCTTATAAATCATCTTATGAGAAACTTGCTTTTCACAGTCAATAAATAACTAGGTGGTTTTTGATTTGGGTTCTTTGTTAGTTATTATGGTTATGTTCAAATCTAGATAAAGCTTCATGATAAGAAAAAGAGGCCAGCTGAATGTGGGTTGATGATTAAAGCTAGAAGCACTGATTTCTGACACAGTTATGGGGTGAAATAAATTCTTATCAGAAACTGAGTTAACAATTGACTGAGTTGTCCTGGTACTAACCCTGTAGCCTTTCTGCTCAAGGGAGCTGACCCTTTGGGAGGATGTTAGACCCATTCGCCGTGTTTTCATTTCAGGGTTGATCATTGTCTTTTCCATCTCAGAGGCTCATCTAACACTTTACTAAATGGTCCCCCCATGGCCTCACAGAGCTCTGTCTTCTATGAGCTCCCATCTCATTCCCAGGAAATTGCTTCAGTCCTAGTGCAATACTGCAAACTGTCAAATAGTCTCAATTTCCTCTGTTCTAAAGATATTCACTAATGATCAAAGATTAAGAAGACACAGTGGAATGGTGGAAAAATGGAGCAAGGCATACCTGGGTTGGAATTCTGGCTCCTCTGCTTAGTAGCACTAGTTATTTAACCTCTCTTCTAGTCAGTTTCTGGATTTGGCTAGATCTAGAAAAAAGAGGGTAACAGAATTTACCTCAGAGGTATGTTGCAGGGATTGAATGAAGTAAAGTATGTAGAAAATATTCAATGCAATGATGCAATTGTAATCTATTTATATAGGCCTGTCATGAATGACTACGTAGGCTGGATATTGCATGACTCTAAGGGGTGCCATTCACATTGTGGTCTGTGCTGTGTGTTGAATAACCTTTATAACCATAGTCATCCTATTGAAGCATTTAGCATACTACCCAGTGCAAAGAAAGTATATAAAAAAAGACAGTCATTATCACTATTATTACCTCTCCGGTGGAATTTTCCTACTAGCTACTCTCTCTTGCTTCTTCTTTTTGAGTATTCACTCTACTGGGCAATCTACCTAACTACAGTTTGTTTTCATCCCAACTGGACAATGCTTCCTCAATAACCCACCTCCATTTTTGACACAGCAACCTTTAGGGAAGTTCTGACCTGGATTCCTGGGATACTTTTCTCTATCTGGGAACTAGAGATTAGCTTTTCCATTGCCTAGGAGATGTAATCAGACACCACAGATGAAAAAAACACACGTTGGGTTTAGGAGACAGAAAAACCTGCTATTGGGGGTGAGAGTGGGAGCTTCAGAGTGTTGGAAATTGAACTTGAAAATTATGGTGATCTTCCTGAAAATCTGTTTCACAATCGCAGAAGCACAAAAAGGCCTTTGAAAGTGATGACAAAAAGAGTTCAAGGATCAACAGAACTTCGTGACTAGGGAATTTGGCACTTCTTTGGAGAACTGCGGGAGACACAGTTTCTTATTGAATTGACAAGCATTAATACAAATTTGTGAATGATACACCTTTGGTGTAACTGAATCCCATTTTTTAACTTCAGGGTAATCATTTTGAGAACCTCAAACTGCATTGATTTTAAATTACTTGGAGCCACATCTGTGTTTTTAATGTGCTGATTTGCTCTCACATTATAAGGCAATGTCTTACCCAAA
>NW_012137191.1:16190178-16205723 GCF_000956105.1 Propithecus coquereli
TTAAGGTGACAGTGTAATGTTATTTTCTCTACTGAAGACTTCATGAGTGGCATATTTCTAAAAGGAAAATTTCTTTGCTATTTGCTTATTTATTTATCTTTATATACTATACAGATAGAGATTGGGGGGCCTCAAATAGGATGCTAACCAAAATATGGTGTAAAAATATTTATTTACAAAAATCAATGTAAGTATTTGAAAAAAGTGGAAAAAACCCCCACCATCCAGCTTCTTAACTCTCACTAAATTTTATAGAAAATCACCAACTTGTTCTCCTTTAAAAAGGTGTGGAACATCTGATAGAAATTTCTTAATGCAAAAACTAAACCAAATAGTGTAACTGAGAAATACTAAAGACCAGAAGCCAATTTACAATGGAGTTCAGGTCCAGTGGCTTAATATTCTGGTTCAGAAATCCTATTGCAATGGTTCAGGCTAGAGAAGATGAAAGTCCAAATTGAGGCAGTAACTCTAACAGTGTCAAGAAAGGGATGAATATGAGAAATTTTTGGATATAGAATTGATAAAATGTGGTATCTTAGTTAAAGGTCATTATAGATGATGATGATAATGATGAATGATTATTTTTGGTGGCAGCTAAACAGAAGCTGACTGGTGAACTTAAGCAGAAAAGGAGATTTATTGGAGAAATTCTGGGCTATTAAATAAAATTGAAAGAATTACATATTCAAATTTTAGGAAGGCAGAAATCAGGGAATCTGCAAGGTACTGTGTGGTGAGCTCCATATACTTTCTTTTTAGGGTATTGCTATTAGAGTTATTGACTACGTAGGTCCAGTCTGTGGTTGGTTAGTTCCACTAATGGTCCCAGTTTAAGACTTCATTTTATCCATGCCCTTTGCTTTGTAACTCCATAGTTCCCTCTCACTCTGAGCCTGAAATTGGCCATGGAACAGCAGCAAATACAATGTAAGCAGAAACTTGAATAATTACTTGCAGATTTCCACTTCTTCTCTTGCTCTCTGTGTTTGCCATGAGAGTATGCTCAGGCTGGCCTAGTGGACGATGTGGCTCATAGAGTAGACAGAGTCATCCCAGATTTCTGAGCTGAGCCCCCAGTTATGAGAGAAAGCTTATCTGAGAACTGCCTATCCAACCTGCAACTGACTGCAGACCCTGAGTGAGCCGTACAGAACCTGGTTCAGATCAACAGAACTGTCCAAATGACTCACAGACTCATGAGAAATAGCACATTGTTGCCTTAATAAATTTTGTGGGTATTTGTTACTCAGCCGCCTGCTATACTACCTCTATGTCTCTGGATTCACGTTTCAATTTCTTGAATAGGAGAATGTATTTTCTTCAGCTTGGTTCTTGTGTTGTATCCCTGAATCATTTAGCTATGATCAGAGCACTTGCAGCTTGGCTAAAAGGAGAAACATTTGTGGGCTGGAAAAACACCCCAACTGATCATTTATTGTATGGGGGAGGGACTGAGATAAATGTGGAGAGTCAAAAACTCCTGGAGTATTTGTAATTATTCCCGAAGATTCATCAAACTCCTGAGAAGAAAGGGAAATTGTGAATCAGCATTGGGGAAATTGCTTGTTCATAGGATTGTTCATCCTTTTCTGCTTAAGTTCACCAGTCAGCTTCTGTTTAGCTGCCACCAAAAATAATCATTCATCATTATCATCGTCATCTATAATGACCTTTAACTAAGATACCACATTTTATCAATTCTATATCCAAAAGTGATTGATCCAAACTCATGAATAACTTGAATGAATGGAGAACTCAGAAAAGATGGGTTTTTCGTCTCTGAATCTTCAGTGCCTAGCAGGTATGGCACAAAACACACACACACACACACACACACACACACACACACACACACATACACATATATAAAATATGGGTATATATATATTTATATTTATATATATATATATTTAGGAAAAGGAAGGTCATCAAAAGAATTGTCCAAAATAAAAGATCAGCTGTTGATATTGAAAAGAGAAGGGTCAACTTCTACTGGTTGTGAATATATCAATGCATGGTAATGTGAGGCCTATGTTATATTGAATATTATTTAAAATAATAATCTGTGCCAGAAACAATAACATTGATGTTATCATATAATACACAAACTTTTTTTCAGTCAACCAGCCCATGAACCACCTGCTTATGGTGTTTATCACTGTGCTTCTCTTCTTGCCACAATCATAGAGTTCTGGACCTGGGGGCACTGAGATCCTCTGGCTAGAGAGGCTTTGGCACAAGCCTGGATATACCCAATCAGCATCCAGTACTGAGCTCCAGCCTTGTGCCTTGTGTGCACAGATGGTGCAAGCAGTCCCAGGAGCCTGGTGCTTCCAACTACTGGTCAGTCAATGATTAATTTGATCCCAATCACAACAAGCAAAACATTCAACTTCCCCATTTTCATTTCTCACATTTCACAACCCTCTGCATGCATATCTGGGTGAAGTCTCTGCATTGTAGCAGCAGATCTGAGAGAAATGTAATGAGAGGAAGGACTTGTGGGGCACTTTTCCCTATGTAAGTTAGTTGCATTTTAACAATCATTCTCCATTCTTTCCTCCATTCCTTCCTCTTTCCCTTCCCTTCCTTCTTCCTTGCCTCCCTTCCTTTTCTTTCTCCTCTCTTTTTTCTTTTTTTTTTACTTTGACCAAGCACTGATTAAATCCTAGTGTTCAAAAAGTGGTATGTAGTGCTAAAGATATCTTTCCAGACCCTAAGTTGGCCACAGCCTAGCATTTGTTATACCATAAAAAAAAAAAATCCCCCAAACCAAGCAGATTTTTTTTTTATTATTATTATTCCAGGGTATTGTGAGGGTACAAACATTATAGTTACACTTTATGTCTTTGCCTCACCCAAGTGCGGGTTAAAGGCATGCCCTTACCTCCCTTTAGTGCTCCCCATGTCCTTTAGTTGTAGCTTTGCCCCCATCCCCCTAATCCCTAGAGAGTATTTCTGCCATGTGATCAACCTAGTGTTGATCAGTTAGTACCAACTTGATGGTGAGTACAAGTGGATGTTTTACTCAGACCTAACACGGGAAGGAAATAATTATGGAAAATTATGGTTCCTATTGTTAACATAAAATATTTCATTTAATCCATATAGCAACTTTATAAAATATGTATTGTTATCACTATTAGTAGGTAAAGAAAATCAGTCTCAGACAGGTAGATAATTTTCTCAAAGTAACGTAACTAAGATGTAGCAGAACTAGGACTTGAGAGCTAGTTCTTAGTGTTGTGACCACAAAACTTGTGTTCATTTCTCTGCACCTGGTGCTCCACTCCCCTTCAACCAAATTCCCACTGCTAAAATAAGACATAGTTCCTGTACTATTCAGTTATCGCTGTAACAACGCTGCATAACATACAACCCCAAAACACATTGGCTTATAACAGCAAGCATTTATTTTTCTCACTCATTGGTCTGCAAGTTGGCTGGCATTTGGCTTATCTCAGCTGGACCTGGATGGATTCAGCTGCGTCTGGCTCCACCTTGCAGGTTGGATGAAGGTTTACTCCAGATGTTGTCTCTATGTCCTTCTACCAGATCCTTGGGCATTTCTCATGGTGAATGATAGGAATGCAAGAGAGCCAGCCAAGCAATGCAAACCCTCTAAAGCCACTGCTTACATTATATTCAGTAACATTTCATTGGCTAAAGCAAGTCACATGGCCAGCTGAACTCATGCAGGCAGGAAATTACAGTCCACTCATGGGGAGGAACTATAAAGTTATATGGCAAAGTGTTCAGATGGATAATTCTATAAGAGAGAGGGGATGAAAAGTTGGGAACAATAATTCAGTCTACCACAGTCCCAAACCAGCAGGATGACCAAGTAGTGTGTGTTGGTAATCTATCCTTCAGTGGGGTTTAGAGTTTGCAGTCCTGAGTTTGAGTTCTGGCTTTGTCACTTCTTGACCTTGAAGCATTTGACCTAGTACTCATCCCTTCTGAGCACTCACCTGTGATGAAATGGCCATAATAATCCCTGGCCCATATTCCTTATAGATTTATTGTGTAGATCTGAGAGAGCAAATGTGAGTTGCTTTATAAATGTTACTGCAGTATTCAAAGTTAATTGTTAATATTGCCATTCATTATTTTTATCAATATTATTACCACCTTAATTAGGATATTCCTGAAGTCTTGTTGGGTACCACCTGGTAATCTACAATTGGAAAATCAGGTGGTCTGTGGGCTGTGGCATTAAGGCTTATTTATTGTGTGATAGCATCTACGGTTTGGCTTCTGGTACTATTAAGTCTTTTGTTCATGATTTTTAATAAAAGTAGGCTCTGTTTTGTCTACAGCCTGTCAGAGGCAGTGCCAGCCTTTCCATTTCCTGGGGGCTGGTTTTCATTTGGGGCTGCCCTAAGTAGGAACGAGAGTGGTTGGTGTCTGTTTTGCCAAAGTGGTCTGCAGTCTGCAGGAGTTTGAGAGCCCTACTTGTGAGTGCACTGACTCTTGAGCTGAAAGCATTCACACAACTTCTATTGCTTCATAATGGGCTGAATTCTTTCTCCATCAGACAAACACAAATAGTGCTTGAGGTGAGCAAGAAAGAGCAGGAGGTAACCTCTGTCAGAACCAACTAGCTGCAAGTGTGGATGAAAAATAGTATTTCCCTGAAGAAAGAAACCATAGCAATAAAAGAGAGAGAGAGAGGCAGAAGTTGCTATTATTAAACCAAATATAAAATTCCTAGGCAAACCTAAACATATTTTTTTACAAGGTTTGCATGTTTGCTCAGTTCAGCTCAAATCTATAAAATTCAATTCTCTACAGCTCAATCCAATCAATATTTCTTGAGGTGAGTATCAACAATCCAGGGATGGGCTTTAACTCAGAGATGAATAAAATAAAAACTGTTCCCTTAAGAAACTTCAGCTAGTGGTAAACACATACACACATAAAGGAAAAGTTCGGGGGCAGGAGTGAGGCAGACCGGGCTTGAGTTCCTGGAAGAAGGTCCTGAACTCACTGAGTCTCAGTTTCCTTATGTGTAAAAAGGGGACAATATTGTGCATCTCACAGAGTTTATCTGATAGTCATTCATTCATTTAAAAAAATATTAATTAAGCCCCTGTTTTGAGTCAGGGGATGCAGCAACCTTCAAGGAGCCTGTAGACTTACATTGGAGGTAGATATTAGACAAACAAACACAAAGCAATGGTGCATAATTTTGAAAAGTTTTTCCAAGACCATAATCAGGATATGTGGGATAAGGGGTAACAGAGGAGGGAGGGTACAGGGCACATGCTGTTTAAAGGACTTAACCTAGGATAAACAAAGACTGCTTCCCTTTCGAGCAGAAGTCGGGAGGATGCTCATGACTCTACAAGGCACACACATGTATGTGTGAGTGCATGCACACAGCTCGGGTGTTGGAGTGGAAGAAGTGAAATGTTTCAGGGAGAGGGAATAACATAAGCAAAGACTTTTTGGTGGGAGGGAGGATTGCACCCCAGCAAGTGAGAGAAGGGAGCATGCAGGAGTGGGGACGGCCGAAGAAACAGACAGGGGTTATGTGTGTACAAATCATATTAAAGGTGTGGGTTTTGTTCTAAGACCACTGTGAAGCTATTATAGGGATTTAAATGGGGTGGGAAGGCTAGGATTTAATAGGCTTCAATGTGGGTAGTGGTTGGGAAGAAGGCAAAAGTAGCTGCGGGGTAGCCAGTCATAAGTCTAATGTGATCTTCCGGAAGGGAGGTGATGGGACCTCTTCGGTGGTGACAGTAGAGATGGAGAAAACGACAATCTAGAAACAACCTTAGGAGGTTACCAATGTCAAGGCCACTACTAATCTTCCTGTTGACAAACTTACTGATCAACTTTTGTCCTCATATTGCCCTATATTTGACACAAGCTGATTACATTTATCATGCCTTTCTTGAATCATTTTCTTCCCTTTTTTTGGGGGGATGCCACCATTTCTTGGATCCCTTTGCTCCGCAATGCACTGCTGCTCCTTAGTCTACTTTGCTGCATCTCTCTAATTGTCAAGACTTAGAAATTATTTTCTCTTCTTCGAGTCACTCCCTACCAAATTATTATTTCCATTGTAACTTACTCCTGACTTGTATAAATCCAGTTGATAACTCCACTTGGGTATCTAATAGTCTTTCAAGATGTCAAATCCAAAATGGAACTGTTAATTCTAGTCCTTGTCTTCTATGTCTTACACCTCCATTCTTTCAGTTACTTAGGGCAAACGTACTTGAAGACACCCTTGACTCCTCTCTTTTCTCATAATTCACATCTAGTCCCTCAGCACATCCTGGAAGCTTGTTGTAGGTTCATTGCCTTAATGACCAGGGCAATGGCATCCCTGTATCTACATCCTTTGCAACTCGGCTTTGTGGTTCCACCCACCAAAATGTGGAGTCTATTTCCCCATTCTTGAATAGGGGCTAATTTTGTGACTAACTTTGCCAGCAGAATGAAAGTTTCACTATATAAATGAATAATATCCAGAAATAGAATTCTGACCCAGGACCTGCAGCAATCAGCCCAGGAAGCCAAATAATATCTTCTGTAGCAATTGGCTTCAAATGGTCAGGAGTTGATTAATAACTGATAACTTTCCTAATTTTTGTCCCCATTTCCAAATTAAGATCAACCAGAGAAAGATAAATATGCACCTCCAACCAATCACGCAGGATGCCCTGCTCCTAGTTAGCTCACCTATAGCTTCCCCATGCAATAGCCTCCAGTCAGGGCACACTGAAGCTTTCCTTTTTTTCCTGCTATAAAGCTTCCCACTCCTCTGCCTGCCTTTGAATCTCTACCAAATGCAAGTGGCAATGGCTGACTTTCTTGCTATATCAAGTTCTGAACAAACAGACTTTGCTTGTTCTCATTTGGTGATCTTCAGGTCTTCATTTATTTCCACAAGACTGTGGTCATAACAATGTGCCCATTCTATGTCTATATCTCAAGAGGCCTTTGACAATTAGCGATTCTGCTTTCCTGTCTTGGTTTTCTGCTATCACCAGGAGAACGAGCCTGGTCCAGCATCCTGGGAGTTCAAGGGCCTGGTAGAGTTCAGGAGACTACATGGAACAGAGCACAGGTGTTCTTTTGAAATGGAGCATAGTTTGCAATGGAGCTACCTGAAAGTAAGAAGCCAAAATATGGAAACAGAGAAGCTTCAAAAATGATTTGGAAGTAATTTGGGTGATGAGGGAGATGTGAAGGATTTCACTTTCCAGTTAACAAACCAGTCAGCTGGGGATAATGCTAACTTGGGTTGCTCTTTGGTGAATACAAGACGTTGACTCAAGGAGGCAGCTCATTGCAGGAGACTAGGCCAAAATGCTGTTCATAGGAGCTACTAGCGAAGCTCTAAGCCAATCAGCTTCTATCACTTGCTGTTCTTTTGAGGGTAGAAGCCCGTCAGAAGGGAGCATGAGCAAAGCTATTGTATTTCTTGGGGCATTTTTAAACATGGCTTAAATAAGCAATAGTAATGTGTTTTACAGAGCTGTGAATGAAGACTTTGTGTGTTTATTAATGCTTAGCAAGCAGTCATGTACCACTTAACAATGGGGATACATTCTGAGAAATGTGTCCTTAGGCAACTTAGTCATTGTGCAAACATCATAGAGAGTACTTACACAAACCTAGATGGTATAGCCTACTACACACCTAGGCCATATGGTATGGCCTCTTGCTCCTAGCTAGAGACCTGTACAGCAAATTATTGTACTGAATACTGCAGGGAATTATAACATGATGGCCTGTATTTGTATATCCAAACATATCTAAACATAGGAAAGGTACAGTAAAAATATATCATAAAAGATAAAAAATGGTACACCTGTAAAGGGCACTGATCATGAATTGAGCCTTCAGGACTGGGAATTGCTCTGGATGAGTCAGAGAGTGCCTGGTGTGGAAGCGATCAGAATTCAAATGGAGTCACTGATGGTAAGAAAACCCTGACAAACGGAGCCAGAGAAGGCCACGAAGAGAGGGTTCTTGTGCTTGTAAGCCTGGTAACAACAACTAACACAAAAGACTGCAAAAGCCACAACCTTGCACAAATGCCATCACAACCTTCGACAAAAAATATGTCTATAAGGACAATTGCTCAGCAACTGCCTGTCCAACCTCAGACTGATGTCACCCTTGTTATTGATCTTTGTAGCCAAGGATAATTATTTCAAAACAATTATGTGATCCTCCTCATTTTTTTCCCTTAAAAACCTTCGTTTTCCTTTACCTCCCTGAATATGCACATAGTTTACTAAGGAATGTGTATTCCCATTGCAATGCTGTGTCCCCAAATAAATATCTTTTCTCTTAGAAACCCTCTCTCTCTTATTTAGATTGACAGTGGTGAGTGAATGTGAAGCCCTAGGACATTACTTTATAAACTCTGTATGCTTCGGCTACACTAAATCTATTAAAAATTTTTATTTCTTCAATAATAACTTAACCTTAGCTTACTATAACTTTTTTACTTTACAAACTTTTAAATTTTCTAAACTTTTTATTAAAAACTAAGACATAAACACACACATCAGCCTAGGCCTACACAGGGTCAGGATCACCAATAACACTGTCTTCCACCTGCACATCTGTCCCGCTGGAAGGTCTTCAGGGTCAATAAGATGTATGGAGCTGTCATCTCCTTTGATAATAATACTTTCTTCTGAAATACCTCCTGAAGGACCTTCCTGAGGCTGTTTTACAGTTACCTTTTATTTTATAAGCAGAAGTACACTCTAAAATAAGAGGCATAGTATACTAAATACATAAGCCAGCAACATAGTTGTTTTTTTATCTTTACCAAGTAGTCCGTGCTTGTATGTGCTATACTTTTACACAACTGGCAGCACAGTAGGATTGTTAACACTAGCATCACCACAAGCACATGAGTAAGGCATTGCCTACGATGTTAGGATGGCTGTGATGTCAACAGGTGATAGGAATTTTTCAGCTCCATTATAGTCTAATTGGACCACTGTTGTATATGGGGCCTGTGGTTGACCAAAACATCATTATGTAGCATACAACAGTATTATGAAAAGGAAAAACAGATATAAGATATATTAATATATTTAGGCTGGAAAATCTGCTAGGTGTGATGAGCATAACAATGTCTGTCCCTAGGTTGGGATTTCTGTTGTGGAGAGGTACTGCCAGTGAGCCCTCATGAGCACTGAAAAGGTTTGCAACTATGGCTAGCAAAAAGCCACAGTTTGCATCACCAAGACCACATCTTATATCTTACTGAGAACACAACAACCAAGGAAATATTAATGAAACTGAATACGAACCATTGGCCGAGGTTTGCAGCTATCAATGTTTTTCTTCCTTTCCCCACTTCTTTGTGCAAAAGATACTTTGATTTCTTCCATGGTATTTTTTTCTTTACAATTTGCATCAAACACAGGCACCATTCTCGTGTACTCTGGAATCCAGTGTTTCTATCTTCTTTTAAGTTGGACCCTGAGGATAGCACAGGGAGCAGCCAGCCACTGAGTGCAGGAACTTTATTTTCCCCTACAAAGTCCATGAAGAAATACCCAAGGGACTGTCTGCAGCTCATTATTGCCCAGTAGGGTCTCAGTAGTGACCTTTTGCCTCTGGCCTGTGGCTCTAACTCTAGCATTGTTTTAGTAAGCTCACAACTTGGGGAATTTCTATGTTAGTGGGGGTCCTCAGAACTTTGTTTTTAGTTTCCTCTCTAGCTATCAAACAAGCCAGTGATAATCTTGATGTCAAATGAAAGGCTTTGCACTGGTATTTGTTTTATTATTGAAATATCTATGTCTAAAATTCTGTGGGCCTACATACAAAATAACTAAGGGTAGCCAAACACATGGTGGGGATTCCAGGTTGACGCCGTAGCTAGATGACTGGGGGCAAGTCATTCACTGGGCTGCAGTTTCTTCAGCTACAAGGAGAAACCAAAATCTCTCCACGTCAAATGTTGGATGTCAACTCTACACAATTCTAAACTCAGAATTCTGCATTAAATTCTAAATCCTGTTCATCAAATGCTTATGATATGGTCAAGTGATTTCAATATATTCATTTAACAAACACTAATTGCCCCCTCTCTTGTGCCAGGCACCCTTCCAGGTGCTGGGATAGAGCAGGGAGTGGGGCAGACACAGTTTCTGCAGAACCAGGGCAAATATTCTGGTGGTAAAACTAGTCTAAGTTTCCACTATGATTAAGTCTGTGATTCCAACATGCTTGTTGTTCTCATTCCCTCAGCTTTATTGTCTTCTGGCAATGAAAGACCCAGACTTTTGGTCCCAGCTTTGTCTTCCAGGGACACAGAGTGGTGGTGTTGGTGAGGAAGGGTTTTATCATTCTGGAAGTTTAGTTTGACAGGAATCCAACATATTCATTAAAGTGTGCTTATGGGCTGTCACCATAATTCTGGAAATATAGGGAATTGTGGCATGGCGCTTTGTGTTTCTCTTCAGAATAGAGTCTATATAAAACTAAATATTCCTTCTACTTAGTGTCATATCAGCCTGGCCTTCAGCAAAGACTTTAAACTCAGAATCAAAAGGGACAACAAAAATAGCAAATCAACAGAACTCAGCACTATAATTTACTAGCAATTTGACTTTGGCTCATGTAACTTCTCTGATTCTCTACCAGAGGATTTTATCTGTATCTGCATCAAATGAGACATAACCTGTTAAATACCTAGCATAGAGTCTGAAGCCATTATAGGTATTCAGTAAATATCAGTTCCCTTTGTCCTCTAGAAGTGAGGGGCACACGTTAGTGTCACCAGCCTGCCTTCAGCACCTGGAGGCTTGGCACAAGCAGGGCTGAGCTAAGCGAAGCCTGCAGCCTGAGGCAGCAGCCAGGTACAGCTAAGGGTAAGTTCACTTCAGGATGCTGATCTTCTGTCCATTCATTTACATCTTTATACCATACCCATTTTATAGATGGGGAAAACTAAGGAACAGAGGAACTTAATTTACCCAGCATCATCCTGGTCAGGACTAGAATTATTAAGCCCTAGAGTAATGAATTGGATGAAAGATGTTTGTAGCCATCACTGCTATCTTCGTCATGGACACATGTGCACAAAAGGGAAAATGTGTTTATCATGAGCTTTCCATCCCTTTCTCTGATGTCACTGGAGAGTATAGCCAGGAGGCCATGGAGAGACAGTTCCCCGGAATCTGGTACTAACAAGGCAAGGCCGCTCATCTCTTTCTTTGATCAAAGATCAAAGGGCAAGTGTGCTATCTATGATCCACAAGCCAAGGAAAGGACAGAGGTCAGTGTACTATGCAGAGGCCAGGGGACTTTTGATTCTTCTTCACATATTGGTAGGGATGGTTTCAGTTATGGACAAAGGACATTTACTGAAAGGTGGCTTGATAGATCCCAAATTTAGGACATAGTAGAGCTGGGGTGAGTACTTTTGTCTTTCCATTAATGATTCAAGATTCCCTTGAAACCAAAATATGTTTAACAACTTTCATTCTACCAGGCATTTTCTTTTAAATCAATTTCTTTTTTTCATCAGAACAGCTGCAAAATAAGGCAGGTGTCAGTCCATTTTATCGATGAGAAAACGGAGGCTTTGAAAGATTAGGTAACTTGCTTTAAGTTGTTTAGGCGGTTAAGAGGTGAGTTAGGTATTATGCACCTCCTTTTAATGATGAGTTAACTGATTTTAGAAAACTTAAGCAATATATGCATGAAGTCAGGCACGAAGCCAGCCCTTACAACTGCCAATCTGGTGCTTTTGCCATAGTGTATAGGGGATAAATGCTGAAGACTTCCTTGATTAGCCTGTGGCTACACTTTGACGTCAGTGCTCCGTCTGACTTACTCTGTGCCCATCTTTTCCCCTATGGCTCAAAGAGGGTGCCCCTTCAGTTTGTACCTTTCAGTGTTTGAGTCTGGTTGCCTCCCCACAGTTGCCATGACGTTGTGGCTGCATGCTCACTCTCTTCACCCTTGGATACCCGTTAACTCTCTGACTGTCCCTGAAGATTTGCTCCATGGATGGCCTGTTTGTGTCATGAACTGCCGGTCATGTCTGGCCTTCCCCCACTTCCCATCTGTCATTCAGGCTTGTGTCAAAAGCAGGGTCAATTAATTTCCTGCAGAGATGTTAACTTGGCAGACACAAATTGATTGATTTGTTTCACTCTGACCAATTTTTTCGACGAGCATCCCAAGTAGGAGGGCTGGCCAAGCCCAGAGACTGGAGTGAATGTCAAGATTGATTGCTCTTTTCTTTCAGAAGAAACACAAAGTAAGTAGTAGATGTGGCTGGATGGGAGATTTGTCTGATAGATTGGTGTCATCCAAAGCCCGAATGCATTGTTTCCTCCTTCTAGTATTTCTACTTTACAGCATCAACCTCCATTTCTCCGTGGTATCATCTTTCTCTGTAAGACAGCACCTGCTCTATCTCGGTTACTGCTGTCCTTATGATTTATTAATATCTAATGGCTCAATCAGGAACTAATTGTCATCCTTATCAAGCTTCTTTTATAAACTATCCTGTTGTCAACCTCTTCACTTAATCTAAATGAGTTTCTGCTCCTGAAATATTCTCCCTTCCATGCCTTCTGCCACTTCCTTTTCCACTTAATTGTATGTCAGGCCACCATCTTTTCTCCAGTGATCATTTCTGTCACCTCCTAAAAGGCCCTCCAGTCTGAACGTCCAAAATCCGTTCTCCATTCCAGTCTTGATTGGAGGGCAAATTTGATCATATTACTTTCCTGCTTAAAAGGCTTTGTGACTCTACTGCCAAAAGAATGAAGTCCTAACATTTCTGCATTTCTTATAAAGCTCTCTATTGTACACACTCTCTGTACCTGTGCAGGCTTCTGTCCAGCCACTCCCTTCTTTGAAACAATGTCAAACTCTTACATTTCCAAAAATATGCTATAATATTTTGTGTAATTATATCCTTGCACACATTCCCTTTATCTGAAAGAATCTTTTCTTTGGCTCAGGGAAAATTCTTGTTCATCCTTCAAGATCCAGTTCAAATACCACACCTGTAGACCAGTCTTCCTTTATCCCTAGACTGAATTGAACAGCATCATTTATCTTATACTCTACCTCCATGATACCAAGTGTCCCACTGAATGACATTTATTTATTCATATGGTTGTTCTGTTACTGGCTTTGAATTCTTTAGAAAGAGGAACACTGTCTTATGTCTCATATATTATTATATCCCTATCACTTTGCAAGGTGGTGGTGCATAATAAATTCTCGGAAAAGGTTTTAGAATTATAGACAGTACCCAGATTATGGATGACCTGACTTAATGGTGTTCCGTACTTATGAACGGGCTCCCAAGGCTCCCTATAAGGATAATTTATAATTAAATAATTAAATTAATGATTTGGGAACTAATTTCTTCCATGCATGTAAACTAGCCAGCATGGTGTGTTCGGTTTGTTGGTGCAGCATCTTTATGTTGGTGTTTAGTCTCATAGATAGAGAAGCAGCTAATAGAAACACAAGAACATGAAGAATCAGAAGATCTGGAGCCAAGAAAGTTTATGATAAAGTAATTAACTGAAGACTTTTGTCTCATTGAAGCAGGATTTGTGAGCTTGAGGAGCAAGGTCCTAATGTTGAGCAGTTTACAAAGGTTTACCGTGCAATTAGTGAGAACATCAGCTGCTACAAGGCCATTTAGGATGAAAAAAACAAAAAGGCTGTGCAAACCACCCTAGATACCCTTTTCAAGAAACCGACTTCAGTGGTCAGCTCCCCTCGTCCAGCGACAGAATCAAATCCTGATCCTCCAGCTCCCACTCCATCCTCTCCAGCATCATCTCCATCATCATCTTCCCATTAATGTCAGCTACCTTCTTGCCTCAAAGATGCTCCTTCCAGTAAATAAGACATTGTTCAAACATTGAATGTTAACCTTTAATGTTCCTTTCAGAAATTTCTCCTATCTCCTGTCTAACCTTTTTGTATGAGTTTGCTTTTATTTTCTGCTTGTTCGAATGAAAAGAAAGAGCACAAAAATTTCTGTAACTCAATCATTCCTTCCTTGGAATTCTCATTGTTGGACTTATATATTTATTTATTTCATTCTTTTATTGTAGTTAGCTGAATGTTTTTCTAAATCATCCTTTAAAATTATTAACAAGCAAATAAATGAACATTCCTTCCACTCTTAATAGAATTAGTTGTGGTTTCCTTTCTCTTTTCATAGCATTTGTTTCTAATTCATACACAGCATTTGTCTTAGAGTATAATAGTTATTTGCTTATGTATCTGTGAGATTTTAAGCTCCTTGAAGGAGGATTTGTGCTTTATCCGTCTTGCTTTCCCTATTGCCTAGCAGAAAACCTGGTAGTGCTAAACAATTATATGTTAAATTGAATTGAAAATGAACTAAACTGCAAGCTTTCTGACAATAGTCATTTCGTTTTACTTCTTGATTTTACCAAAGTAGCCACTGTGGGAAAACTAAACAAAACAAAAACACTTTTGGTTATGCCTATATAACAACCTCAAACATTTTTGAAATAATTACAAAAAAGAGCCTGTGTTATTAATGATTTGCCGCTAGATTATTCCTAAAGTTTTAATAAGAAATAAATTTCCCTCTAATATACCTCCTATGAGACAGCTGCATTTGCCCCATGGTGAGAACTTACAGATAGACCTTTCTTGTATGTTTCTTGTAAAGTGAGTTGAAGGCTATGAAAGCACAGTGTTGAGCTCAAATATCCCAAGCTTCTTTCTCAGACTGTAGGTGTCTATAGGTGTCTCAGACAGGAGGTGATCTTAAGGTATAATATGAGTCTTCCAGGGAAATGTTCATTTGTCTCTTAAGATGGTTTAACATTTCATGTGACACTTTGAATCAGAACTAACCTATGTCTCTCTTTATTGCAGGATGGTCCAAAAGACTTGGCTATGACATAGTAATAGTATTTAAGACGTGGACCCTGGAGCTAGAGGCTCTGTGTTCAAATCTCAGTGCTGCTGCTTTCTAGCAGAATAAACTCTCCAAGTCCCTTAACCATTTTTCCTCATCCATAGAAAGGAGCCTACCTTAGTGGGTTGTGTGAAGTATATGATAGTTAACATTTGAAAAGTTCTCAGAATAGTGCTTTGTACATACTAAGTGCTACGAAAGTATTTATGAAAACATTTCCTGTCCCTAAGTCTTCTTCATCTTCTTTCTCTACTTAAGAGTTTATTTCTAGCTCCATTTTTATTTCAACCTGTAAGATTTTGGTGATCAATCCTTCCTCAGTCACATCTCCTACATTTAAACTACTCCCCAAAGACATGGTAAATTCCTCGAGAGTCTTCATTACTGTCTACTGGGTGCCAAACAATGATTCAAGGCACAACCATTGGGTGCTTAGCCATGTATCAAGCCAAATACATGGAATTTTCCAAATAAAAATCTTGCATGCTTCCTTGCAGAAATGGTCCAGACACAAGACAAAATTTGCAAAAGCCCATAGAGAGATTCAAATCAAGAACTGTATATGCAGGTGTGCGATTAATTCTCCCCCAGCCATGAGTGTCTAGCAGAC
>NW_012137191.1:16208448-16211098 GCF_000956105.1 Propithecus coquereli
AAGAATAATTTTATTTAATTAGATTTTTGCTAATGTTTCTGGCACTTGAAATGATAGCAGCAGTTTAACCTTCCATTTATTAAGCGGGAATTTGAATGCATTAATAACTGCATCAGTGGAAAATGTAACTACAGAAGAATGGCTGTGAAAACAGGCATAAAATTACAACATAGTTTCTGTGGGTGGAGTAGGCTGTTTTCTGAACCTGAGTTAAAGCTTACTTTACTTTACACACATACCCATTCACTCACGAGGTTGTTATGACACAGAAGGCATTGCGTTGTAAAGCTGCAGATCACACACAGCTGGAAGGAAAAGGAAATAACATGTAGGCTATCAGACTAAGGATCTGAAAGATTTTTGACAAGCTGAGGCAATGGATTCAAACAAAAATGTCATTTTAAGATGCCTTTACTTGGCTCCACAAAAGTGATCACACAGGTACATGTTTGGAGATAAGAGTCTTGGATGCCATACACAAGGGAAAGATACAAATCCAAACCATAGAGTTATAGCAGAGCTTGCAACTTTAGTATTTTAAGAAACTGGTTGGTAAGGGAAGACAAAAAAGAGGGGATGGAGTTCAAGAGGAAGGCATTCTCCTGCCTTCCTTAAAAGCACAGGACTGTAGCTATAGGCTGAGGAGAGAGAGCAGTTAGTTGGACAATGTGAGATCTCAGATGCTGGAAAAAGAAGATCTGATTATTCTGTTCCATCGGGTGGGGAGTGAGGGCCAGGGGGGAAGAAAGAAGGTTGTATTAAGAGTGTGTTTGGAAAGATTAGCCTGGGAAGAAATGAAAGTTCCATCTCTTCCTCGACAAGAGGAGAAGAGGTAAGCATGAATAAACATAAAGCCGTTTTAAAGTTATGAGGACTGTGTGGTGAGAGAGGGAGGGGAGATGAAGACAATGAAGCTGGGAAGCTTCAGCCTTCTCAGAATAGTAGATGAAGTCGCCTGCTATGTGTGAAAAGGTGACATTTGGAGCTGGAGATCCATGAGCCCAGGACCTACGGATGAGGCAAATGCTAATGCTGGGCGAAGGTCACTCAGAGTTTAAGGAAGTGAAGCCTCCGAGTGACTCTGTTAAATAAAAATCATGTCTTGTCACTCCCCTGATTTAAATGCTAAAATAGCCACTCGTTGCTTTTTGGGATGAAGATCAAAATTCTTTACATGGTGCACAGTCCCTCCATGATCTGGTCTGCCCTCCTTGGTGGCCTTAAGTGGTTCTGGTCACTGCTGTGTTAAACACCCTTTGTGAGTCCTGCCCACCCGCCTTGCACCTCAAGCTTCAGGCCACAGCCTGTGATGTGCTTCTCCCAGCTTTTTGCCTTGTTGGTGTCTACCCATCCTTCAGAATCCAGGCGAAATCTATCTTAAGAAGGCTTCCCTAATCTACCCGACTAGTTTGGTAGTTTGGTTTCCCCTTTCACAACACTCCTTCCTTCCTTTATATTTTATCCCAGACATAATTCAATAAATCATCGTAAAGATACATCAAGAGAAGGCTGGAAGAGAAGTTAGGATGAGTTTATGTGAGCTCAAGAACTGGTAGTATAATTTGTAAGGCCCAGTACAAAATAAAAAGCAAGTACTTTGTTCAAAAATTTCAAGACAATGGAAGCAGAGCATGAAACCCAGCATAGGGCTCTCTAGAGCGTCAGTCCTTGTTTGGCTGCAAGGTTGTACACCCAAGAAATGGCCCTGCATGAGCTTCTCCTGCAGGGAACAGGGACTATGAACTCTGGATTTAACACATGAATTGACCTATTGGCCCACTGGAATTTAAGATGTAGGGACCGTCCCTCAGCAAAAATTGGCTTAAGCCCAGAGTCAGCGAAACTGGGTGTGCTCTCCTTGGCGCCAGAGGTCAATAGGCCCGGCCCGGCCTGTTGGCCAAACAGAACCATTCCTCATGACAGATAGCTTTATGACAGATAACCAAGCGCCTGGGGTCTTGCAAACAAGCCAAGGCATCTCATTGTCCTGCATACGGTAATGAGATAAAGAAGTTAAGATGCAAGAAGTTAAGATGCAAACATCTGTTTCCCTTAAGCAATCGTCAGGAAGGAATGAAAATGTATTTTCCTCAGAGCACCCAAGGTAGTCAGGTGCCAGGAAGTAGCTGCCAGACAGAGAAAAGTATAAGAATAAAGTGACTGGTAGAATTGACTACTGCAGTCTTGTACGTCTTGTGTGTGTGTCTGTGTGTTTCTTTCTGTGTCCATCCCCCGTTCTGCAATCCGGGTCGTGACATAAGATGTAAGGAACTCTGCAATGCTAATGAGGGCAGTGTTGGCAGGTTGAACCACTGTGTTTAGCACAGAATGGGCAACAACAGAAAGTTAGCATGCGGCCGATGGACTGGCTAAGTAGGGAGCAGCAGAATGTCAGTGCAGTGAAATTTTGAAGTGACACGATATAATAGAATGTCTATGCATTATTTATTAAGGCATCAAGTTGGCATTTCATTTGTTAGCTCCTACATTGTGTTGGTGGGAAGAATCGTTGAAATTTTCAGTGTTTCCCAAATAGGAAGACCTGGAAAATTGTAGAGAGAGGTAGGTATGGAGTTTGAAGCTCAGATTTACTAGTTATCAGCCCTGTGACCTTGATAAGTTACTAACTTCTTTGCGCTTTATTTTTTTT
>NW_012137191.1:16211148-16212407 GCF_000956105.1 Propithecus coquereli
TTTAAGGCAACTACTAAAAAAATTAAAATTGTACATATGGCTCACATTATATTTCTCTTGGATAGCTCTCTCCCTTAAAGTATGGTCAAAAGCTATAAACACTTATTAAGCACCTATAAAGTGTTGGTCCTTGTGCAAGTTGCTTGTGATTAAAGGATAAACATAGATGAATCTCACATTCCAGGACAGAAACGGACGTACACTTACCTATGATGCAGGGTAATGAATGTTGTAGCTGGGTGGCAATATTGTGTGCAACGAGGGTATGAAGTTGGACCATACTGGGCTGATTTTGAATTCTAATTCTTCTACCTACTGGTTGTATAAGGAGGACATTCATTTTCCTCTCTGATTCTCAGTTTTCTTATCTGTATAATGGTAATTATCATATCAACTTTATTTATTTGTGGTTATTATTTGCATAGCTTATAGCAGGCGTTCAATAAATGAGTTAATGTCATTTGATTATATGATCAAAGTTCTTTGATGCTATGGGAGAGGAGAAAATGAAATGTCTAATGCCTAATGGTTAGAAAGTAGAAGAGGTAAGGCTTATAGAAAAATTTCATTTGACTAGAGTGTTAAAGGATCACTAAGAATTTGCCAAGTGGAGAAGGGATGGCAGAGTCAGTGACAATAATAAAATGAATCCTTATATACTTCTCACTATGTTCTAAGCATTGTATCTGTGATAGCCCATTTAAGCCTTTCACAAGTACTATGTGGTATTATATACTTTAAATATGTTCCCATTTTGCAGATAAGAGGACTGGGCATAAAGAAGTTAAATAACCTCTCCAAGGTCACACAGCAAAGAAGAGGCACAGATGAGATTGGACCTGGGCACTTAGGCTCCAGAGTCCATGCTCCTAAGCACCTCACTTTGTTGTCTGAAGAGAAAATATCAAGAGCAGGGAGTTCAAAGAATATAGTAGACTTTCTACCATGGACAGACTATTTGAGAATGGTACCATGGTAGCATATGTGAGTGTAGAGGCTGGATGAAGGTTAGTGAGGGTTTACTAGGAGGGGCTTTGATTGCCATGCTAAGGAATCTGGACTTTATAAACAGTGGGGAACCCTGGAGGATTTCTAAATCGGGTAGTGATATGATCGGAGTTTTATTTCAGAAAGAGAATTCTCATGGCAGGATGGAGAGTGGACAGGAGTAGACAGAGGCCAGAAGCAAGGAGACTACTTAAGAGAGTACTAGAGTACTGCACCAGTCCAAGCAACACACGTTGATTGCTTGGGCTAGG
>NW_012137191.1:16215957-16227443 GCF_000956105.1 Propithecus coquereli
AGCTAAAATTCATTATTGGATTTAGGTGGATACAAAGAATGTATTAGTGTGCTTTGTGAAACATGTAATGGGATCCTTTTAAGCAAAAGGAGCAAAATATATAATACAAGCTAACTCATCTTCATTATAGTGCAGTAGGTACCAAATATGTATCTAGAACACATTAGCAAATTAGTGCATAATATATTTCAGTGAACTCTAGCATTTTATATGTGTATCTCTAGAGTCAGAGAGAGTTCTCTTGGGTACTTCAAGATGATGACCAAATGTTAGAAATTGTAGATAACATTAGGATTAGGATTAAAATTAGGGTTATGGGTAGGCCTAGGGTGTTAGGATTAGAGAGCGATGGTTAGAGAGTTAGAATTAGGATTAAGGTTATGGTTATGGTTAGGAAATAAAAGAGAAAAAAGAAAAATTGTAGAAAATAAGCAAGGTTTAATGAACTATGGTTCTTTTTGGTTTTGGTAATTCATATGAGTCAGTATTTGTTATTTATTGAGAATAAAGTACATGTTTGTCTGTTTGTTTGCTTTCAGTGTTGGGATGCCATTTTATTTTAGAGTGCTCTGCTCTGGACAGTATTCTGATCAATTCCTGAACCACTATGTCTAGCATTTTTCATTGTATGAATGTATGACCATTAGCAAAGTCATCTATGTGTGAACCATATGACCACCAGTGAATGGCTTCCCAATCTATATCTCCAGTTTGCCTGAGTTCCAGTTATGAATCTCCAATTGCCCACTGAATATTTTTACCTGGATATCCCCCAACACTTCAAACTCTACTTGTCTCAAATAAAACTCATCGTCATTTCTGCAAACCCAGCTGCTTCTCTTGAACAACTTATTTTTTGGCTCATTCCTATAAAAAGATTGCCTAGTGTTATAGAATCTACCTTCTTTATAATTTCTGTATCCATACCCATCTTTTAATTTATTTTGCCATTAATTGACCTAGTTCAGATCCTCATCATCTTTGTCTTTGATCTCTGTGGTAGCCTATCAACCACCTCCTATCTTCCTTTCCTTGAATCCACTGTACTCACAGATTTATCAGAAGATTTTTTCTAAATCTGATCATACTTTCGGTTATATCCCTGTGGTTCACTAAATACATTCCAAATGCCTTAGCATGCAACATAAAGAATTTCACAATCTATTCCTAACACTTCTCCCACCCACACCTTCTGCCACTTCACTGCTCTTGTTGGGATACACCGGTTATCCCTAAAGCACATCAAAAGGACACCCTACCCCAGTGGTGAGAGCCAGGAGAACCTTCTTGGAAGACATGACATCTGTATTGAGGTAGCCAGGCAAAATGAGAGGACCTCTATTTTGAGATGTACACAGAAAATTCTGATTATTTATTTACATGGGCAAATAGTATCCACACTAGCAAGACTCACTTTTCTAATAGTTCTTAACTTTCACAAATATTCATTTTAGTTGCTTATTCTCTCTGACTGTCAACCTGTTCATATTTAATCTGTCTTGGATATTCTCTCTAGTCTAGTGGAACTCTCCTTGGGGGACACAGGTCTTTAGTAGAAAAGCCCACACTGTGTTATCTATTAATTCAACACATAGTTTCTGAGTATTCAAAACTGCTGAGACCTGTGCTACTTGCTGAGGATATAGTGGAGAATAATACTGACACCATCCCAGCCCTAATGGAATTTACATTCTATTTAGGAAGCCTATCAATAGAAAAATAAACTGACAAAGTAATTTTAAATTCTGATAAAGTATAAAGAAAAAAATCTAGGGGCCCAAGAAAAAGACTGATCAGAGATAACAAACCTAACATGGTGGACACTAGAGGCTTTTCTGAAGAGGTAGGTGACATTGAACCTGAGATCTGAAGAATGAGAATAATGTGTAGGGGAGAGCATTCCAACTGGAGGGATTAATGTGTATAAAGATCTTGGAGTAGAAAAACATGATGGTGAAGGTGGAATGGAAGGGGGAGATGCAGTGGGGAAGTGTTGGTGGCATGATCTTTAGTTTTAGAAGCTCTCTGGCTGCTGCATTTAGAATAGATAGTGGAGGGTAGGCAAGGTCACAGGAAAGCCTGTTAGGTTATAATTGTACAGGCCAGAGTTGATAGCTGATTATTCAGTCATTAATAAAAACTCAGCACCTACTGTGCATATGCCTTTTGCTAGGTATTGAAATATAAGGTACTGTCACAACATATAAAGAATAAATTCTTTAGGAGAGGAGAAAGATTCAAAAACATCCTTGTAGGATTGACGCATACTATATTAGCTACATGAAAAACGAGCTGAGGCAACTCAGAGAAGGTTGTAATTATCCCTGGTGTGGCTGCTTTCGGGAGTTTCACAGCGGAGGCAGCAATTAGCTGGATCATGGTCTCCAAAGGTTGAGAAAAGTTGACAGGCGGCCAAGGGGTATAAAGAACATTCCCTACTGTTGTCCTCCATGGTGGGTGAGTGGGGTTGAGGTCAATTCTCAGATTTGGACTCTGGGCTGAAGAACTGGTAACAGGGAGCAAAAGGCTGCACAATGCAGCCAGTTGTGAACCTTTCATGGTCTAGTTCTTATCAGCTTCAAGAGGAACATTTTTTGCCTGCCTTCTGAATCTTCTTTTCCATTTCCCTCATGCAACGTAGTCATTGGCAAAGAGACTGTGGCTAATGAAGTCGAGCTAACTTCATAAGCCCTGATGATTTGGCATGCTGTTCTATGGCTGAAGTTTCCACTTTGATTGGATGAGACTCGAAACAAAGAGTTGACGACTTCTGGTTGATTAAAAGCTCCCTTGATGATTTTTAAAAGGGATTGTTCAAAGCTTTTAGTGCCACTGAGTAGGAAATTATACTTTACTTCCCTAAAACTACTCTAGCAATTGTACATGGACACAGCAGACTTTCCTTTCTGCTGAACAACACTTCAGAGAATTTCCTTTTAAGAGTAGCAGCCTTTTAGTAGGAGATTAAGTGATTTCTATATATATAATTTATAAGGCACTTGGAGCTTTTTGTATAAAAGCACATTGGAAAAGTAAAATTATTATTACTTATATTGTTATTAGCTTATTTTTTCCAGTTCTCGTAGGACATATTAGTTTCTGAGCTAAGAATTCAAGGCAGAAATGTTGATCACAAACAGAAGAAGGAATAGATTAGATAAACATGAAAATTAGGGATGAGAAACCAAACCAGGTAAAGATGAGAAGTGTATGACTTTTGTTTTTTCTTAAATGCTGTTTCTTGATAAGCGTTGTGCAAACATTTTTTTCCTTGGGTTTCTAAATAAGTATAGAAAGAGTGGTGATTTACTGGAACACACAAACACACACACAAATTATCTAAGCCTACAAATTATTTGAAACGTCTGTTTTACTTTGGCCTTTATGCATCTGATAAACAAAGAACCAAATGATATAATTAGGATTGTGATGGTTTTAAGTTAAGATAAAGATTTTAAAAAAATGAACTTTTACCTGTCTGCCTCCCATTAAAGACCTTGCCCTGCGTACTGGTACCTGGTGGGGTTTTTGACATGTGTTATGCCCAGCGGGCAGGAATGGGAATGGAAGTGTAAAATCAAGATTAAATTAATCTTTTTTTCTATTGTTAAGTCACATTAATTAAAATATTCTAAGATGTTTTAGGTTATATACTTTGAGTATATTTATATCAGTATATTTATATCAATTTTATATTTTATGAAGGATTACACTTGACTGTATACAAAAAAAAAACCCCAAAAAAAAAAAAACAGGGCTCAGGTAAAAAAGAAGTTTTTTTCTTTCTCAGTTTGTTAACTGAGAAAGGGTTAGATGTAGATAGGGTTCCGTAGTTATTAGAGACCCAGGTTCCTTCTATCTTGTTGTTCTGCCATCCATAACAGTTTGCTTATCGGGCAAAAATAGCTACTAGGGTTTAAGCCGACACATTAACATTCCTGGTAACAGGAAGGAGTAAGGTAAGAAGAAAACTCTATACCTCCTTTTAAAGGAAACTTCCTAGAAATCTACTAACCGCTCCTGTTTACATTTCATTGCCAGAAATTTGTCATATAACATGTAGCCAGCTGAAAGGGAGACTGGGAAATACAGTTTTTGTGACAATGCATGAATCTAAAAGTTTACCTTTCTGTTACTAAGGAGGATAAGAAATGAATGTCAGAAGCCAATTTGCAACTTCTGCTATAGTATTTACTTTAGGTTGATTTGAAATAATTCTTTCAGAAGATGGAGAACTTGATTTGCTTTAAATTCAGTTGGTTTTATTGAGTATAATGGGTGTGGTGTAGTGGAGTGAGTACTGGATTGTAGTTCCAACCTAATATGATGTTTGGCTTCAGTATCCTTATCTCTAAATATGGAAGAGGCCCTCTAGGAATTCTTTGAATCCTTCTTTCTTTATCTAGTCCTTGAGGTTTTACAACAAAGGTAGGTGTGTATGTCTATATATGCTCATATGATTACATGATATATATTTAAAATCCTATTTCTGAAGAAATAAAAGGTATACATGCACACACACACACACAACCACATTAGCAGAAAGTGACTTGATTAATATTTTCTAATTTTCACATTCTTTGCTTTTAATGAAAAGAAATATACCTTGTGTGGAGATTGAAATTCTAAGAGACTGAAGGTGGGACATAATTGTCTTCTTTCAAATTGGAAGTCGACTTTTCATCCTACAGAATAGGCCCTTCTCCCATTTTTCTTATTTCCATTACTCATCACCTTCTGTAGGAACCTATGACCTGGAAGAATTGGAATTTGTGTCCTTACACAGGTAACATGACAGAGTCCGTGGCACCTTGGGCTGCCAGGCATATTAATGCTGCTATTCCTAGGAAATGTTAATATGGACAATTGCATTCTCTCTCTCTCTCTCTCCTATTCCCCACTCTTTCAGTTGATTGTGGTTCTCTGTCCTGGGACAGCTGTTGTGTAGCTCTTGTGTAGAGCTCTTCCTAGGACTTGCTTTGTGCTGCTTGGTGGTTGCCCCACAGACCACCCAGCTGTCAGGGCACTGGGCGGCTGTGCCCTTTCTAAACCATCTTAGTAAGTTTTACCAGATGGAATGATTCTGAAGACACTTGCGTGACAACGAATAGAAAAAAAGCAAAACAAAGCAATAACAACAAAAGAATATTGGTTGCTTTTTCTTTCTAACTGTTGTAATTTCTAATCGTAAGGGGGAAAAAGCAATTATAAAATGGCATCATTCCTCTCAAGTCCTTTATGGAGTGAGGCAAAGGTATAAACAAACAAACAGACTGAATAAATACTTCCTTTCTATGTTATAGAAACAAAAAAGTTATTGACTGGTTAGGCGTTTTAGGTTGAAGTACATGAAATTGCTGCTTTTGTAGATCAAAAAAGGTCACATAGAGGAAATTCTTAATGGTTCAACTTAGTACCAGCAGTTTCTATTCTGATTACAAAATAGACATTTTTAATCTTAAAGCCAACATCATTTGAAGTTTCTCCTTAGCAGCATGTTTCCATTGGAAAACCATTTGACTATTAGATGATATTTTTAAATTCAAGGAAATATGTATTTATTTTTGGTATTAAAGCAATGTAATTTTAAAAAATCCATTCTTTCCAAGGTGAAAAAAATCAAAAAGTTTAAATCATACTTTTAGAAAAAGACTACATAGACTTCTTAAAAAAGACAATCCCGAGAAAGCTTTCCTAGTTCTCGAATTTCTGAATCTACAAACGAATATAGATGGAGCTGAAACAAAGCCTTTGCAAAATAAAATCTGTGAAGAACTCTGCTGTAGAAAATGACACCCTATGATAGCCTCCAGTGCTCTCCAAAGGCAAAAATATACTTTACAAATTATTTTAATGAGCTGAGGGACATAAGTTTCCATCGGGAATGATTTAGCCTCCACATAGCCAATTTTGGAGGAGACAAGATTTTTTCCCCTCTCCTTGCTTGGACCTCGCCACCTCCAGTACCCCTAACCACTGTCTAGAAGTCCCCAAGCAATTCTTTGGTGTGGGTCTACTCTCTCCAGGGCCAAGGAAGAGAAAGGGAACGGTATAAAAAATGACAGGCAGGGCCAGGATGGAGTTAATTGCGGAGCTCACTGTGACTTGTTATTTTTTGACACTCCAGGGAATATGGTTGTGTCTGCTTTGAATAACCCTGCTTTCTTTTGGCTGTAGAAGTGCTGAAACATCCAGCTAGCTACTTGCTGGCTCCAGGGAACTGAAACCTTATAAGGTAAATGCTAAGTGCCCCAGGTAGCCAATGCATGACCTGCCTGGTTACTAAGGAACCATTTTGCCCAGCTGCTTACTAAGACAGGAGGAGTAAAGAGAGGAAGAAAAATAGTACAGGATGCAGAGTGTCCCTTCCACTGTCACCCCCCTCAACCCCTCCCCGCCCTGGTTTCATTATGCTTTCGAATTTTAGACTCTGATTATCAACCTGAGAAGAGAAGCAATTCCCTAAAAACTAGGAATCCTCCGGATGTAAATAAGAGGTCCTGAATGCCATTTTAGGTTTCTCTGAATTGATATGCAAATTTCTAATTTACTTAAAGCACACTGTCATGCATTATAATAAAGTCTAATACAGGCTTCCATGTAATTATGCGTAATAACTAGTGATCAGTGGGAGGAGAGAAGGAGAGAAGGGAATTGTGTTTCCAGCTGGCCCTCCACACCTGCAAATAACAGACAACTCCTTTCAGTGTAGAGGAAACAAGATAATGACAGTATGATATTAAATACAAACATTAATTCTTGCGAACAAAACATAAGGAAGAGGTCTATCAATTAAGATGTGTGATAGTGAGCAACTTCAATAACACTCCGTATCATCTTAAAGAAAAATAAGGACCAAGCAGAATGAAAACCTTAATTTGCTATTTACTGCTATGCTCCTGATGCCATCAGTCTTCTTATTTTTTGTAAAGAAAGATTTATCTTGGCCACTCAAATCCTTTGTTAGGACCCACTCTTCACACTTATTTGGTTTTATTTAAGAACTAAGTTGCAAGAACGTATTTTCTTTGTCTCTGAAAGGACATGTCATACCCCAGGGAGAAAAAAATCTCAGGAGCCCAGTGGGGCCTCAAGTTGTGAGGAAACAAAAACAATATAAGGAAATGCCTTGTGAGCAGGAAAGTGTAAGCCTAATGGAAGGGACTTTTATTGTCTTGGCTGCTGTCACTGCAAGTTTTGTTATGAGAGGGGTGTTCCTGAAAAGTCATCTGCAGAAAAAATGTCTTGATGTTAACATATATCTATGTGTGTGATGCAGTTTAACAAGTGGTTAGGATTTTTGGAGGCTTTTTGACCTGATTTTGCTTCCTAGCACCATTAATTTTTAGCTGTATGATCTTAGGCAAGTTACTTATGCTTCTTGAAGCTTCAGTTTCCTTGTCTATAAAATGGGAATAAAAATAATTACAACAACTATAACCACCTGATAACATATTTGTGAGCATCAAATGAAATAGCATGCCTATTGTATACCAGGCCTACTACTCGGGGTCCACACATGGTGCTTGTACAAAAAAACCCTATCTTAACAGCAGTAATCATTTATATCAGAATACGACTTCCCCACAATGGTTTATATGACATCAGAAGAAACCACTAAAAATGAACAGAATCCACGAACTGCAAAAATTTCTAATGAATGTTTTACATTCATTACGGTGTAGAATAGTCAAGAATGGGTATCCATGGAGGTCAGAAGAGCCAACCAACCAAGGGTTCAATTCCAGCTTTTCCACTTTTAATTCTATGACCTTGGGCAAGTTGATTAACTTCCCTGGATTACTCAAAGAAGAATGTCCCTTTGGAGCATGTGTCTGATACAAACTAGATAAATTAGATCTACAAAATACCTTTCACTTCTGTCAAATTATGTGGACATGAAAACATAGTCACCTTCCACTTTCTGCCATGATAGGCAGAGATTTTCCCAGATTTCAGTACCTTTTTATCTTTACAGAGAGCAGCAGGATTTTTTTCTCTATCTTATAATCTATCGAGCTCCACTGGGGGAAAAAATTGAGCCCATTGGTATCATAGGATCTGTAAGAGAGAAGGCAGAGTCATGAAAGGACCATGGAACTTAGGAAGGTAAAGGGAACTGTGGAGATTTAGAAGCCTGAACTCTGTAAAACCAAGTACCGTAAAATGCCAATGCCGGTGGGTCAGGGATAGTGCTACTAGAAGAGTGTTGTGGGGAGTCCCGGAAGAAGTGGTTGGGTTTCTAAATGCATCCCAGTACCATAGCCCAGGGAACAGGTCGGGGCAAGCTGCCTTGCTCTAAGAATGGACTCTTTGCTTTCTTTGCTGTAAGGACTTCACCATGAATGCCTCAACCTTTGTATAAATTTAATTTGTTCTGTAGTTGTGCGTCAAGTCCTATTCCAAGTCATCAATGATGGAATGAAGAAACATCTCAGCACCCAGGACACGGAAAGCTCCTGACATTTGGATACCGAAGGGGCGAGAGAAATTAACTCCAGTATATCAGTACATTCCACAACAGGAGTGGACACCCTGATGTGAAAACAAAGTGATGGACTATTGGTGTGGGTTCGAATACATCTCTTAAAGCTTATTTTCAATAGGTTTCTTCAGCACAAGACACAAAATCTCTGTTCAGCACCCATTATATTCCCAGCATTGTACCAGAGGCTTGAAATATAGATGTGATTATGTCACCATCCCTACCCACAGGGATCTCAACATTTTAAGAAGGAGATTAGAATATAAATACTTTTAATTTAATGTGGTAAGTGTTGTGACATAAGCAGGTACTGATGAAAGCCCTCGGCTCATTTCGATAGACTAGAGAAGGCCGATGGGGAGATGTATAAAGTGGGATGTAAAGAAGGAGCAAGGTGGGCTAGGTAAAGAATTGGGAAGGGTTTTATATACTTAGGAAAGACATAAACTAAAGTATGGATATACAACATTGAAGTAATTATAGTGAGGAGACTGTTAGTAGAGGTGGTTGGGAAATTAGGCTGGAGATGTTGTCTTAGTCCACACAGGGGCAGCCAAAATTTTTCTGTAGAGGGCCAAGTAGTTAAGTGTCAATATTAAAAGGCATATGCTCTCTATCTCCCCTACTCAACTCTGATGTTGCAGTGTGAAAGCTGCCATCTTACATATGCCAGTGACAATAAGTAAACAGACAGGCTTGACTGAATTTGGCCTGTGGGCCATAGTTTGCCGATCCCTGCCTATGTTTTACCATCATCATGATAAACCTACCAAATTCATTACGTTACTATTCATAAACTATGACATGTCCTTTGATGTTACCTTCCAATTTTATCTTATGGCTTTTCCCTTCTTCTTTCTATTTCAGTAATTTCCTGGGTTGAAGTGTAAAATAGAACAAAGAATAAAATAGAAGCCCTCTCAGCCCTTCATTGCATGAATTTATACATATAGGTATGGATGGGATTTTCTACTTCACTTGAGGTGAAACAGATGAATGTCTAGATTGCTAAATCTACAGTCAATACTTGGCTCTCAGGCAGAGATGGATGACATTAAACTAACACTTGTTGAATGAAGACTTTATAGTGGGCACTGTGCTAGATTCTTTCACACATGTTACAGTATTTCATAAACTCTCTGACATAAATGACCAGTATTGTTTTATTCCCACACTTCTTTCTTTTTTACTTTTGAAGATTACATTTTATTTATTTGTTCTTTATTCAAAACCCATTTATTGACTTCTGCTCTCAAGCAGATGAAGTAATGAAACAAGATTTAATCTCCCAACTTAACCAATTAAAACACTGTAAAAAATGTACCAATCAATAATTTTCAGATATTGGAGAGCAGGCAGTGCAGAACAATGATACTTGAGAGAGAAGAGAAAAAAACATGAGCCCTGCAGTTTCCCAAGCTTACCACAGAGCTTGTGACTAGAGCACAGGAAGAAAAAACCCAGGAGAAACTGGAGTTCAAGAGACAATATGCAGAGCTCAGAGAAGAAAGGGTGGTTGGTCACAAGGAAGACTTGTGGGTAGAAGAGGCTGCACAGAGAGACAGATGAAGAGATCATCAGACGGTCCTCTGCCCAAATGTCCAGAGGAGCACTGTTCCATATATGTATGTGAGAAAATGACCCCAAACTACAGCTACTTGAAAAGAGTGGAAGGAACAGTCCTGGAGATCACACAAGGCCAGGCATAGTTTGACCAACAGCCAAAGTGGAAACAGCTTAGTATTGTGCTCAGTTCTAAGAAAGATTTTGAAACTGCAGTGGGGGAAAATTAGCTTTAGATTAAAGGCTGCTCTGGTGCTGCTACAATAAAATTTAAACCAAGGCTTGAAATGATCAAAGAATTTCAGTGTGACGTAGCTGTGTCTCAAAACAAGCCTCGAGAATTTATAAAAGAAAAGAAAAGAATGTCCCTTACTTAACAATGCAAAATTCACAAAGTCTGACACCTCATAAAAATATTACATGGCATGTAAAGGAGTAAGAAATACAAACCATAAGGAGCCAAAAGACCAATGAATCAAAAGTTACCCCCAAATTATATGGATGACAAGATTAATAAACAAGAACATTAAAACAGTTAAAACTATGTCCTTATGTTTAAGAAAGTAGAAAAAACCCTGAATATGTTAAGGAGATACATGGAATGTATTAAAACTACCAAAATCAAACTTTTAGAGGTGGTAAAATAATATCTGAGGTGAAAAACACTCTTGCTGGAATTAATGAAAAATTGGACAGAATAGAATAAATGTGAACTTGAAGCCATAGTAATAGATAGTATCCAAAGTGAAACACAAAGAGAAAAACACCTCAATAACAGTTAACAAAGCATCAGTGAATTGAGGGAAAATTTTAAGCATCCTAATATACATAAACTGGAGTTCCCAAAGGGGAGTGGAGAGAGATAAGGGGGAGGAAAAACATACTTTTTTAAAAAAGCTCAAAATGTTTCTCAATGGGATGAAAAACATAAACTCCCAGAAACAAAACTCTTAAGAGACCTCAAGCAAACCCACACCAAGACACATTATAATCAAATTAAAATCAAAGATAAAGAGAAAATGTTAAAGCAACCATAGGAAAAAGACACAGTATGTACAAAAGAACACCTATTAAATATAAGAATGACAGTGGACTTCACAATGAAGACAATACAGGCTTGAAGGAAGCACAATGATATCTTGAAGTACTGAAAGAAAACAACTATTGACCTAGAATTCTTACCCAGTGAAAGTATCTTTCAAAGGAGAAGGAAAAGAAAGACATTTTAAGGCATACAAAAAAAATTCATCATTATCAGTCCTATATTATAATGTGTATTAAGAAAAATCTTTCAGGCAGAAGGAAAATCATATCAATGGAAGTCTGAATTTATACATGATAAAGAGCACCAGACATAGTAAATAGGTGGGTAAATATAAAATACTTTCTTCTTATATTTTAAGTAACTTTAAAATATAATTGACCATTTGAAGGGAAA
>NW_012137191.1:16229699-16233140 GCF_000956105.1 Propithecus coquereli
ACCACATGTACTCACCATCAAATTGGTATTAACTGATCAACACATAAGTGCACATATAAGAATAACATCTATTGGATGTCGGGCAGGAGGAGGGGGGAGGGGGGCGGAAGGGACAGGTATATGCATACACAAAGAGTGCAATGCGTACCATCCGAGGGATGGACACACTTGAAACTCGGACTTGGGGGGGAGGAGGGGGCAAGGGCAACATACATAATCTAAACATCTGTACCCCCATAATATGCTGAAATAAAAAAAAATGAAAGAAAAAAGAAAAGAAAAGGAAAGAAAGCCAGTCTCTCTTATAAACACAGACATGTGAAAAAATTCTTGACAAAATGAACCTGACAATATATATGAAAGATAACATATCATGATCAAGTGAAGTTTATCCCAGGGATGTAACACTGATTCAATATTCCAAAATCAACCAATATAATACATCAACAGATAAAGAACAAAAAAATCCACACGATAATCTCAAGAGATGTAGAAAAATCGTTTAATGTAATTCAACATCCATTCATGAAAAAAATTCTCAGCAAATTAGGAATAGGAGGGAACTTCCTCTCCACCTGATTTAGGACATCTGCAAAAGGCCTCTAAGTAATTATATATATAATGTAGAAAGACTGAGTGCTTTTCCCTTATAATCAAGAACGAAAAAGGATATCTTCTCTCAATGCTCCTATTCTACGTGTTACTGGAGGTCTTAGGATAATAAATGAAGAGAAAGAAATATAATACCTAGAAATATAATATGTACATAAATATAATACAAGAAGATTAAGATGGTCTATTCAGAGATGACCTTATTTGGACAGTGTTCTATAGAACAAATGTTTGTGTCCCCTCAAATTTCATGTATATATATTCACTCTGTCACCCAGGCTTTAGTGCAGTGGCACATTTGAAGCTCACTGCAGCCTCCAACTCCTGGGCTCAAGTGATCCTCCCACCTCAGCCTCCCAAGTACCTGAGACTGCAGGTGTGCACCGCCATGCCTGGCTAATATTTTATTTGTTTTTTTTATATTTTGTAGAGATGGGGTTTTGCTGCATTGCCCAGGCTGATCTCGAACTCCTGCCCTCAAACAATCCTCCCATCTAGACCTCCCAAAGTGCTGGGATTATGGGCATGAGCCACGGTGACCAGCCACAATCTGTATGTTGAATCCTAATGTCCAGTGTGATGGTATTTGGAAGTTGAGCTTTTGGGAGTTGATTAGGTTGTGGAGTGGAGACCTCATGAATGGGATTAGTGCTTTTGTAAAAGACCCAGGAGACTCCCTTGCCCTTTCTGCCATGTGAAGTTACAGTGAGAAGATGATCATCTACGAACAAGGAAGCGGACCCTTATGAAACACTGAATCTGCCGGTTCCTTGATCTTGGAATTCCCAGCCTCCAGGACTGTGAGAAATAAATTTATGTTGTGTATAAGCCACCCAGTCTACTGTATTTTGTTATAGCAACCTTAACAGACTAAGACAGCTACAAAAGATATATGGATATAAAGTAAGAATATTAAAAAACTTCTCAACATCAGTAGTCATTAGTGAAATAAAAATTAAAACCACAATGAGATATCACTGTACACCTATTAGAATGGATAGAATTTCAAAAAGAAAACTGAAAATGCCAATTACTGGTAAAAATTCATTGTTGGTGTGATTATGAAAAGGTGCAGTTACTTTTGAAAACAGTTTGGACATTTCTTATAAAGTTCCAGTGATCCCATTCTCAGGTATTTGCCCTAACGAAAACTTACGTTCATACAAAAATCTCTTTATTTGTAATTGCATTGAACTGGAATGAACCCAAATGTCTTTCAGTTGGAGAATGGATAAACACATTGTGGTATGTCTATCAAATGGAATACTACCTAGCAATAAAAATGAAGGAAGAAAACACACAGGAATGAATTTCAAATGTGTTATGCTCCGTGAAAGAAATCAGGCTCAACAGACTATGTATTGTATGATTCTATTTACACAACACTAAAAAAAAGTGAAAACATAGGGACAGAATACAGATTAGTGTTTGCCAGGGCTGGTGGATAGGTATAGGGGTTGACTGCAAAAGGACACGGGGGAATTTTTTGGCATGATGAAATTGTTCTATATTTTGCTTGTGGTGGTGGTCACATGGTTGTGTATATTTGTCAAAACTTATAGAACTAAAAACAAAACAAAGAAAAAACCCACAAAACTTGCAGAACTATACTATAGAAAGCGTGAATTTTACTGTGTATAAATTGCACTTTAATTTTTACATCTGGCCCTGACATGGTGATTGTATAAATTATTAAGACAATTTCCTCTTTATTAAGAGGGGAAAACAAAGACTATAATTAAAATAGTCCCATTGAACAAGTGGAGGTATGGCAGGGACACAGAAAATGGGTAGCCCACCCTCCTGAAAAAATGTGAATAGGTATCCCAAGGCTTTCTGGAGAAAAAGAAGGTAACTAGCATGACTTGCATTATTAGAAATTCTTCCATATCTTCCAGTTCTTTAAATTGCATGGCTTATTCTTCACTGTTAGACTGAAAGGAAATAAATCCTGTACTATCATTTTTCAGACAAAGGAAATGGACTTCCTTTTTGTCCTTTTCTGAAGGTTTCTATTTCTATTCCATCCAGTCTGTTATAGTATTTTCATAAAAGAAGCTGCCAGAAACAGCTGAAGGATCGTCAAACAGTATGTTGAAATTGGTAAAGACTGATTTTGACATATTCTTCTGACAACCTTTTGATTAATTTTCCGCTTCATTAAAACTCTTAATTAAATTAACATGGGGTGTAGCAATATCCTTGACATATTTTGTGTATTAGCAAACAAGGCCTCAGATTTCAAAGCCTGTGGCAGTAAAGAGAAGGAAAGGGCTCCTGAAGCCCGGGTGGTCATTTATGGGACGTGGTGGCAATGAGAGTGACAAGCTAGGAGTTTGTCCAAAAGCCCAGCTGGGAGTGGGCAGTGACTCTCGACGGAAACATGGAGGGTCTTGTGTGGATTGGCCGCCCCTTGGGAGACCCCAGACTTCTCCTCTTGACTGTCCTCCACACCCCCTCCCATGCCCTAATCTGTTCCACCTCAGACAAGACATCACGACTGAAAATGGTTAAAGTCCTCATCAGATCCTTCACCCCACCACGTTCAATCCTTGATTTGTCCCTTAGCACTTACAAATATAGATTTGTCGGCGTGCTTTTTATGAGTGTTGAAAAATGAGGTGCCAGGACTCATATCTTGAAAAATTCTAAAAATGATAAATTGATCATTTTTAAAGTTCCTCTTTCACCTCTCCCCATATGTTGGATTTAGCAGCACATATGCTACTGTTGGCATGAGATCTATCCCTGCATTGTGTAGAAATTAAAATACGGGGGTGGGGGAGGTAATGAAAATCAAAGGTCCATAATATACAAATTTTTAATACT
>NW_012137191.1:16233190-16241952 GCF_000956105.1 Propithecus coquereli
ACATTAATAATATTGACATTTATAAAATATTCACCCAACAAGAGCAGAATGTATATTCTTTTCGAATATACATGTAATGATTACTAAGATAAAACATATTATGGGCTGTAAACCAAGTCTTAATAAATTTTAAAATGGTCAAGTCATATAAAGTATGTTCTCTGAGCACATGGAATTTAGAAACCAATAACACAAAAACATCTGTAAAATTCTCAAATATTGTAAAACTAAACACACCTCTAAATAACCTACAAGCAAAGTTAAAAGTATTTTAAACTGAATGGAAATAAGCCCCCAAATTTCAAAATTTGTGGAATACAAATAAAGTAATGCTTACAGGGAC
Source organism: Propithecus coquereli (assembly GCF_000956105.1). Classification (NCBI taxonomy): domain Eukaryota; kingdom Metazoa; phylum Chordata; class Mammalia; order Primates; family Indriidae; genus Propithecus; species Propithecus coquereli. The sequence goes on from NW_012137191.1 coordinate 16,233,534, forward strand.
ATTTATAGCACTAAACACTTATATTAGAAAAGAAGGTTTCAAATCAATGACCTAAGCTCCCATCTTAAGATACTACAAAACAAAGAGCAAATTAAACCTAAAATTAGTAGAAGGAAAGAAATGACAAGGTTAAGAGCAGAAATCAATAAAATAGAAATAAAAAAGACAGAAAAGTCAATGAAGCCAAAAGATGGTTTTCTGAGATCAATCAAATCTAGCTAATCTAATCAGGGAAAATGTGGTATATGTATACCATGGAATACTACTCAGCCATGAAGAAGGGTGACCATGCCTTTTGCAACAATTTGGATGGAACTGGAGACCATTATCCTAAGTGAAATATCTAAAGAATGGAAAAACAAACACTACATGTACTCACTATTAAATTGGAACTAATCAATGAGCACACATGTGCATAGAGGGAAGCAGAACTCAATGGAAATCAAGCAGGAGGGAGGGGGGAGGAGGGGATAGGCGATAACCTACTTAAGGGGTACAATGAACACTATCTGCATGATGGGTACACTTATAACCGTAACTCAAGCATTATAAAAGTGATCCATGTAACCAAAAATATTTGTACCCACATAATACTTTGAAATAAAAAAAATAGAGAAGACACAAATCAATATCAGGAATGAGAGGGGGAATATCACCACAGATACTATGGACATTAAAGAAATATTTAGGGGTTATTAATGACTTTATGCCAATACATTCAACAACTTAGATGAAATGATCAAATTCTTTGAAAGTCACAAACTACCAAAGCTCACTCAAGAAGAATTAAATAACTCGAATATCCCTATACCTAGTTAACAATTTGTATTTGTTGTTAAAAACCTTCCCAGAAAGAAAAATTGGTTCAAATGGCTTCATGGGTAAATTTGACTAAATATTTAAGTAAGATATAATAAAAAGTCTCCATAAAATAGTCCAGAAAAATTAAGAGGAAACACTTCCCAACACATTCTATGAGGCCATCATTACCATGATACCAAAATCAGGCAAAGATATTTTAAGAAGTATCCCAAGAATGGAAAAACAAGCACCACATGTACTCACCATCAAATTGGTATTAACTGATCAACACATAAGTGCACATATAAGAATAACATCTATTGGATGTCGGGCAGGAGGAGGGGGGAGGGGGGCGGAAGGGACAGGTATATGCATACACAAAGAGTGCAATGCGTACCATCCGAGGGATGGACACACTTGAAACTCGGACTTGGGGGGGAGGAGGGGGCAAGGGCAACATACATAATCTAAACATCTGTACCCCCATAATATGCTGAAATAAAAAAAAATGAAAGAAAAAAGAAAAGAAAAGGAAAGAAAGCCAGTCTCTCTTATAAACACAGACATGTGAAAAAATTCTTGACAAAATGAACCTGACAATATATATGAAAGATAACATATCATGATCAAGTGAAGTTTATCCCAGGGATGTAACACTGATTCAACATTCCAAAATCAACCAATATAATACATCAACAGATAAAGAACAAAAAAATCCACACGATAATCTCAAGAGATGTAGAAAAATCGTTTAATGTAATTCAACATCCATTCATGAAAAAAATTCTCAGCAAATTAGGAATAGGAGGGAACTTCCTCTCCACCTGATTTAGGACATCTGCAAAAGGCCTCTAAGTAATTATATATATAATGTAGAAAGACTGAGTGCTTTTCCCTTATAATCAAGAACGAAAAAGGATATCTTCTCTCAATGCTCCTATTCTACGTGTTACTGGAGGTCTTAGGATAATAAATGAAGAGAAAGAAATATAATACCTAGAAATATAATATGTACATAAATATAATACAAGAAGATTAAGATGGTCTATTCAGAGATGACCTTATTTGGACAGTGTTCTATAGAACAAATGTTTGTGTCCCCTCAAATTTCATGTATATATATTCACTCTGTCACCCAGGCTTTAGTGCAGTGGCACATTTGAAGCTCACTGCAGCCTCCAACTCCTGGGCTCAAGTGATCCTCCCACCTCAGCCTCCCAAGTACCTGAGACTGCAGGTGTGCACCGCCATGCCTGGCTAATATTTTATTTGTTTTTTTTATATTTTGTAGAGATGGGGTTTTGCTGCATTGCCCAGGCTGGTCTCGAACTCCTGCCCTCAAACAATCCTCCCATCTAGACCTCCCAAAGTGCTGGGATTATGGGCATGAGCCACGGTGACCAGCCACAATCTGTATGTTGAATCCTAATGTCCAGTGTGATGGTATTTGGAAGTTGAGCTTTTGGGAGTTGATTAGGTTGTGGAGTGGAGACCTCATGAATGGGATTAGTGCTTTTGTAAAAGACCCAGGAGACTCCCTTGCCCTTTCTGCCATGTGAAGTTACAGTGAGAAGATGATCATCTACGAACAAGAAAGCGGACCCTTATGAAACACTGAATCTGCCGGTTCCTTGATCTTGGAATTCCCAGCCTCCAGGACTGTGAGAAATAAATTTATGTTGTGTATAAGCCACCCAGTCTACTGTATTTTGTTATAGCAACCTTAACAGACTAAGACAGCTACAAAAGATATATGGATATAAAGTAAGAATATTAAAAAACTTCTCAACATCAGTAGTCATTAGTGAAATAAAAATTAAAACCACAATGAGATATCACTGTACACCTATTAGAATGGATAGAATTTCAAAAAGAAAACTGAAAATGCCAATTACTGGTAAAAATTCATTGTTGGTGTGATTATGAAAAGGTGCAGTTACTTTTGAAAACAGTTTGGACATTTCTTATAAAGTTCCAGTGATCCCATTCTCAGGTATTTGCCCTAACGAAAACTTACGTTCATACAAAAATCTCTTTATTTGTAATTGCATTGAACTGGAATGAACCCAAATGTCTTTCAGTTGGAGAATGGATAAACACATTGTGGTATGTCTATCAAATGGAATACTACCTAGCAATAAAAATGAAGGAAGAAAACACACAGGAATGAATTTCAAATGTGTTATGCTCCGTGAAAGAAATCAGGCTCAACAGACTATGTATTGTATGATTCTATTTACACAACACTAAAAAAAAGTGAAAACATAGGGACAGAATACAGATTAGTGTTTGCCAGGGCTGGTGGATAGGTATAGGGGTTGACTGCAAAAGGACACGGGGAAATTTTTTGGCATGATGAAATTGTTCTATATTTTGCTTGTGGTGGTGGTCACATGGTTGTGTATATTTGTCAAAACTTATAGAACTAAAAACAAAACAAAGAAAAAACCCACAAAACTTGCAGAACTATACTATAGAAAGCGTGAATTTTACTGTGTATAAATTGCACTTTAATTTTTACATCTGGCCCTGACATGGTGATTGTATAAATTATTAAGACAATTTCCTCTTTATTAAGAGGGGAAAACAAAGACTATAATTAAAATAGTCCCATTGAACAAGTGGAGGTATGGCAGGGACACAGAAAATGGGTAGCCCACCCTCCTGAAAAAATGTGAATAGGTATCCCAAGGCTTTCTGGAGAAAAAGAAGGTAACTAGCATGACTTGCATTATTAGAAATTCTTCCATATCTTCCAGTTCTTTAAATTGCATGGCTTATTCTTCACTGTTAGACTGAAAGGAAATAAATCCTGTACTATCATTTTTCAGACAAAGGAAATGGACTTCCTTTTTGTCCTTTTCTGAAGGTTTCTATTTCTATTCCATCCAGTCTGTTATAGTATTTTCATAAAAGAAGCTGCCAGAAACAGCTGAAGGATCGTCAAACAGTATGTTGAAATTGGTAAAGACTGATTTTGACATATTCTTCTGACAACCTTTTGATTAATTTTCCGCTTCATTAAAACTCTTAATTAAATTAACATGGGGTGTAGCAATATCCTTGACATATTTTGTGTATTAGCAAACAAGGCCTCAGATTTCAAAGCCTGTGGCAGTAAAGAGAAGGAAAGGGCTCCTGAAGCCCGGGTGGTCATTTATGGGACGTGGTGGCAATGAGAGTGACAAGCTAGGAGTTTGTCCAAAAGCCCAGCTGGGAGTGGGCAGTGACTCTCGACGGAAACATGGAGGGTCTTGTGTGGATTGGCCGCCCCTTGGGAGACCCCAGACTTCTCCTCTTGACTGTCCTCCACACCCTCTCCTGTGCCCTAATCTGTTCCACCTCAGACAAGACATCACGACTGAAAATGGTTAAAGTCCTCATCAGATCCTTCACCCCACCACGTTCAATCCTTGATTTGTCCCTTAGCACTTACAAATATAGATTTGTCGGCGTGCTTTTTATGAGTGTTGAAAAATGAGGTGCCAGGACTCATATCTTGAAAAATTCTAAAAATGATAAATTGATCATTTTTAAAGTTCCTCTTTCACCTCTCCCCATATGTTGGATTTAGCAGCACATATGCTACTGTTGGCATGAGATCTATCCCTGCATTGTGTAGAAATTAAAATACGGGGGTGGGGGAGGTAGTGAAAATCAAAGGTCCATAATATACAAATTTTTAATACTTATAAATTCATAAATGCATTTCTTCAAGTCAAATTATTTTTAAATGAAATTGTTGACATTTGAATTTCATAGAAAAAATTTAATTTTCACCAGTTTTTTTTCCTAATATAATAACTTGACAAAGACAGTTTGCAGGGTGCTCACAGTCTTCTATATTGGTATATGAACGGGACTTACGCACTTTCTACCATTGCAATCACTGACACATGCCAGATGCAGGCTTAGAAGTTTTGATAAACAATAAAAGTTTACCACTGTTCTTCATTCATTAGCATAAAAATGCAATGCTATGCCTCCTACCTGTTGGAGCAGGGTAATGTGGGTTAGTTTATGAATTTATATGTGGACTTATTTGTTTCAAATGAGTTTAGTTGATATTTATTCATTGACTCATTCATTCAACATAGGAGTATTTAGTGCCTACTATGTGTCGAGCATGCCCTGGAAATACAGAGATGAAAAATACAGCTTCTGTCCTCAAAAATGCCATAAGCCAATGTACCAGGAGTAGTGATTGAGGTTAGCATATGCGGATATGGGCATATTTAGGAAATCAAATTCAACACGATTGGGGAGGTAGTCAACAGAATCTTCCTGGAGTCACCAATAGTGATGCTGAGTCTTGAGGGATGAGAAGATGTTCAAGTTTAAGGGCAACAAGTGAAGTGTTGAGAAAGCACCAGGGAAGAAGAGCTTCACTCAGAGACGCAGCTGTATGTGCACAGCACACACATGCAAAGCAGCAAGTGAAGTGGGAGTCGGGGAGGACACAGAATGTTGCCTGGCTGAGGCCCTGGAGATTATGCGATGAGGCTCAGAGGAAAGTAAGGAAGAGTTCATGAGGGTTTCTGTGCAGCAAACCAAGCAATGTGAGCCCATCCTGGGAACTGTGAGGTGCTACTAGAATATTTTGAGGAAGGATCTTATCTGGTTGAATTTTGCCTGCCATAAAGGTATCACTGGCAGTAGCATAAAAGGATGAGATGGACTTTGGAATGGGGGATTAGGGGTGGGAGGTAGTGGAACAAGGTAGGAGGAGGATGAAAACATCCAAGTTGGAAACAATGAGATCTTGAACTAGGAGGAAGACAGAGGAGGACAGTGCTCAATAAAAGCTATTGCATTTCATCGAATGAACAAAAGGAAAGCTGCTGCTGGCACTAGTCAAGGATACAGACCTCATGAGAAGGCTTTTTAAAAACTCTATCTCCTAAAGATAAAATATAAAACTATCTCCATGGTTACGGCACATAGCCTTGCATTGGGTGATTCATATCGCTGCACACATTGTTTTACCTGGAACACTTTATTTTTACACACACCAGAGTTTTGTTTAGTAGGAGATACAGCAGCAGCATCTCCAGAAGGCATCTAAAGAATGTTTGGCTCCTGTGTAGGGGATGTTAGGTGTTGTGCTAAGGGTGGGACGCTGGGCATTAATACTTTTCATCCTCACAACAATGCCCCAAAATAGTACTGTGGTAAATACCATGTCCTCAGGTAAATCTCTCAGGCACAGAGAGATTAAGTAACTTGACAGAGATCACATAGCTGGTGATAGGAAGAACCTGGATCCCATCTCAAATCCTTCTCTCCTCTTCTTTATCTCTTTCTCTCGTGAAACTTTACTACCTTTTTCTAATGTTCTTCTATTGGTCTCCTGATTTCATAATTCTGTATCTACAGCCTGAATAATAAGAGAGATAAAATCTTCAAGATCGTTTGAGAATCATCATGGTAGAGTGGTTAGGAGCCAAGGCCCTGGAGCCCGAATGCTTGAGTTCATGCTCTGTCTCCACCATTTACTAGCTGTGTTACTTGGCTCTGTGACTCAGTTAACTTATCTCTGAAGTGGAAATAAGAGCATTTTCAATTTAGGGTTTCCAAGAGGATTAAATGAGTTTATAGACATGAAGCATGAATAACAATGCCTGGCATATAGTAGACACGTACTAAATATTAGCTGTTATTATTATTTCATTATCACTCAGCCATTGTTTATTGCACCTAATGAAATAAATAGTCTCTGGGTTGATATCAAGAAAGACAATTATGTCTTAAGAAAGCTGCCTGGCAGGCAATGAAGCCCAGCATTGTGCAATGGGAAGACGAGGACCCTGGAGTGAGCGCTTACATGTCTATTGCACTGTGAGCAAGGGACTAAGTCTCTCTACACCTAGGTTTCCTTGTCCTTAACATGATATTTGAAAAATATCCAGTATAAATTATAAAGATTAAAAATAGGCAATTAACTATTGTCACAGAAGTTCCAGAGCTACAAGACATTCCAGATGTGCTCAGATGCAGTGATTTTTCCGCAGGAGTAGGGGCAAGAAATTTAAAAATGACTTCAGGAATGTTTGGAAGCTCAGAGATTTTTCCTCCTTCTCGTTGAGTCTCCTCTACACCCCACAAGGATCACTCTCATAATCGGGTCAGATCACTCTCTATTTCTGGTAAGGGTACGGTGTAGGTCTCAGGTATGGTGAGATTGAAATAAAGGTTAAAAAAACACCGTTTCAGCCCAACATATTTAGTTTCCAGATGAGAAAAGAGACCCAGGGAGTTTAAATACACTGCCCAAGGTCACAGAGAAGATAAGTAATAGAATTGAGGCTGGTTCTTTTAAACTTGCTTAATATCTCTGTTACTGCATCATTTTGCTTCTCTTTGTAGGATCAATCCTTCTAAAATTCCTACGTGCAGTTGCCTTAATTTAAAGAGGTAAGTTAGTGTAGGTAAATCATTCTCTGATGAAGATATTTGACTGAGATCAAAAGATTAGAGCCAAATTAAATCCCTTAGAAGATCTAAACTCTAAACAGTTTATACTGCCACTTCCTCCTTATGGATAATTAAAAATAATCAATATCAAATCACAAGATGAATGTAAAGAAATCCAACAAAGTTATGACTTCCAGTAATGAGGTCCTCAATGCTTTATTTTGAAATACCCACATAAAATTCTTTTAATAATATCAGGATGCCCCAGATATGCTCTCACTCCAAGTATGTTCATACGTATAGATCAGGTCTGCTACTTACATGAGCCAAAGATGGCCTCTGTGTGATAACCCTAAATTGTTGTTTTCCTCACTGCAGGCTGAAACCTGTTAGCTCAAAGCCCACTAACTCTGAACTTAAATTTTTACTCAACAAAGTATTTAAAAATATAGCCCAAACAAGTACATTTTTAGCCATTTAGAACCTGCCTGCTTTATACACCCCATAAAACCTCACCTGATAGCTGTTGTCTATTGATAATGCCTTGATAATGTTGTATATGAATTAATACTACCCATATTAACTTGTTTCAATGTATTTCTCTAAAATATGGCACACCAAAAAATGTCCAGCTCACAGAGATTCTGACCAATAAATTAAAATTTGCTATGTATTACTTTGAGGGACTTCTTTAGCCAAACTTCTGGGTAACTCTTAAAGGGCCACACTCACAGGTGGAAATGTGGGCAAAGAAGCAGGATTCAGCCACCTAGGAAGATATTTCAAAAAAACTGGTTCCTAATGGCAATTCTCAACCCCCATAAGGAGGAGAGCAGTAACTCTCAATGTCGATTTATCTTTCTTTCACCTATTTCTCCTCCCAGATATCCACTGTCCTTGGCCTTCTTTACCCTGTAAGCTTCTCAGAGAATTCCTGCCCAGCCTTAGCTTGTACAGTGAACCCCTGCCCTACACACTCCCACCCCACCTGATCATGGCAGTATCAAATCCAAGAGAAGCCTCCTGGTGAGAATGATCTTCCTCAGAAGGGGGAGATGGGTAGAACTTTAGCATAGAGACAGATACCCCTTCAGTTGACTCGAAAGGGAAACCTTGGGAACTCTCACCTATTAATCATACTTCTTCCATCCCACAGGTGACTTCTCTCTCCTTAGACTCACAGCGAGATGATCGGGGTTGCTTT
>NW_012137191.1:16242002-16278420 GCF_000956105.1 Propithecus coquereli
ATAGCTGTTGTCTATTGATAATGCCTTGATAATGTTGTATATGAATTAATACTACCCATATTAACTTGTTTCAATATATTTCTCTATAATATGGCACACCAAAAAATGTCCAGCTCACAGAGATTCTCACCAATAAATTAAAATTTACTGTGTATTACTTTGAGGGACTTTTTTAGCCAAACTTCTGGGTAACTCTTAAAGGGCCACACTCACAGGTGGAAATGTGGGCAAAGAAGCAGGATTCAGCCACCAAGGAAGATATTTCAAAAAGACTGGTTCCTAATGGCAGTTCTCAACCCCCATAAGGAGGAGAGTAGTAACTCTCGATGTCGATTTATCTTTCTTTCACCTATTTCTCCTCCTAGATATCCACTGTCCTTGGCCCTCTTTATCCCCTAAGCTTCTCAGAGAATTCCTTTCCAGCCTTAGCTTGTACAGTGAACCCCTGCCCTACACACTCCCACCCCACCTGATCATGGCAGTATCAAATCCAAGAGAAGCCTCCTGGTGAGAATGATCTTCCTCAGAAGGGGGAAATGGGTAGAACTTTAGCATAGAGACAGATACCCCTTCAGTTGACTCGAAAGGGAAACCTTGGGAACTCTCACCTATTAATCATACTTCTTCCATCCCACAGGTGACTTCTCTCTCCTTAGACTCACAGCGAGATGATCGGGGTTGCTTTGAATGTTAATCTTTGTGTTGCCCCTTCAGTACCTGACTCCACGTTCACTTGCTGGGGGGCTCGCAATAGTTCTTAACCACTTGAGGAAAAGAGGCTCTTGAAGAAATTCATACATTCTATAACCATTTGTTCCAGATTTTGATGTCACTATTTTCCGGTTTGTCTTCAGCAAACTAGTTTCCCTTATCCTGAGGGGAAAGTCAGTGGGGAGCAAAATATAGACCATGAGAAGCTACACCCTTGACCTTGCAAACAGTGTGGATGCCTAGCTTTATTAAAGGGTATGCTCTGTAGCTTTGCAAGAGATTCTGGTCTTTGGTGAAGCTTTTCACAAGAAAGAACTCTTTATAATTAGAAATCAGTTTCCTTGACTAAAAATAATCTGATAGAAATTATTCTCATTGACAGTCAGGTTGCATTGCTCAGGGTCAGGCATACAGAGAGCTGAACAGAGGAGCAGAAGGTTCAGGGAAACTTCAAGTTCTGCATTCGAGAAAACATTCATTTATTATTCTGGAAAAAAAAAAAAACTATATCCACATGTTTTCAACTTTGGGAAACACTTAAAAATAGTTTTTGAGCTGGATTTATGGCCTGATCTCTCTATAAGGTGACCTGTCTTTGTAAAATAGGTTTGTTTTTCTAAGTTTGCATATAATTCAAATTTTTATAAAACAGACTCATTATTAAGTGATCATTATTACATTCTTTAAAATGGAAACATGTAGAGTGTTATGAAATATAGAGATTATGTATGGGAGTTGGAAGAATTTACCATTTAAAGCAATATTGTGATCAAGTTGTTGATAATGTGACAACAACTTCACTATTAAAAATATTTACCTTTTGTTTAGGAAAAGACAACTGAATGCTGAGTTGAAAGATCCCTGCTCTCAAAAAGCCAGGTCATCTTGGGCAAGTTATGACTATTTTACTCTAATAAAATTTGTAGGGCCAGGTCTTATAATAAACCAGGCCCTAGAATGCTTTTAAAACTTTGATCAGAATAAAGTACAGCAGTTCCTCGAATAGCATCATTTTTTTCAACATCTTTTCAGTGATACTAATAAGAAAAAAATCGATTCCCAGCCAGGACAACTCTCCGCGTGGAGTTTGCACGTTCTCCCCATGTCTGTGTGGGGTTTCTCTAGGTACTCCAGTTTCCTTTCACATCCCAAAGCTGTGAACATTAGGTTAATTGGTGCGCCTAACTGGTCTCAGCCCGAGTGCGTGTGGGTGTCTCTGAGTGTGTCCTGCAATGGGATGACGTCCTGTCTAGGGCTGGTTCCTGCCTTAAGCCCTGAGCTGCTGGGACAGGCTCTGGCCACTTGGGAACCTGCACTAGAAGAATTGGGTAAATACTTATCTCATATAAAAGAAAAACTCACTTTTTTTCTTAATCATTATTAATTGCATGGATTACTCACATTTATTTCAGTGTTTATTATTAGAAGTGTTTGGGTCTTTATTTAGAAGTTTGGTGATGTTTTTGTGACAAGAAATATGTGATAGAACATTAACTCTTATTTACATCAATTAGTGTATGGTAATAATGGTTTTGTGATACTTTGTTTCATTTAAAGTCACAGTTTCCAAGAACCTATTGTCGATACTAAGTGAGGACTTATTGTATAAAGAATATTGTCCAATAAAATCATTGAAAGAAGAGTCATGGGGAGAGGGAATGATAGAAAAATGGATAGAATCAGGCAGATGTACTTTTAAAGTGCCTGCCACATACTAGCTATACGGACTCAGACTTGGCTGATTTATTTAATCTCAAACCTCAGTTTCACTATCTGCAAAATGGAGCTTAGGATACTTTTCCTGATAGGATTATTGTGAGCTTTAAATGAGATAAGATATGCAAAATGCCTAGCATAGGGTTAGCCATTGCTTCCCCTTCCCCTGTCCCTATATTAAACTTGACTTATAGGAAGGTTATCTCCTTCCCTATTTCCCAACAAGACATCCTTCTACCTTCCTCATATGTGCCTTTCTTTCATCATTCCTACTGGCTAGAGTATACTCTTCCACCTTCCCACTGATTTAAATATTTGGGGTTCGGGTTACACCCTGTCTTCTCACTAAACGAAACTTTTCTGTCTGTGATAACACACAGCGTTCTCCTGTCTCTTGAAACGACAACAGACAAATAAACTCAACTGCTGTTCTTTGAGTACCTACCATGTCGAAAATGCTCCACATAAATTATGTCCAAAAAATTCTATCAGATCTGTATTATCTGTATACATATTTTAAAACCTAAAGCTCAGAAAGGTCACTAAGTTGTCCCAGGTCACACAGCTGGTGAGCAGCATGTCCAGGATTAAAATTCAAGTTTGCTTATCTCCAAAGGTCAAGATTCCTCTTTCCTCATTTTCCCCTCTTCAAAGGAATTAAAGTGACTCATATTTTTAAACATTTTCAGGATGGAAGAGAAAGCCTAGCATATGTGGAGTCATCTCACAAGGGATATGAGAGTGGTAACACAAGTCACTGAATCACCTGGTTGGAGCTCAGGACGGTCATAAACTGGGATGTTGCACAGAACATCGAGTGACATCATGCCCTTGGGACCCACTTACCATTTTGTAATTGCAAAGACTCTGTGTCTTGCAGAAGGATGTTTATTTGTTTGTTTTAAGGAGATGCTAACCTTTCAAGAATAGATCAAAGAGGCAAGCCACCAAACAGACACAGACTTAATATCCTTAGTGGAAGTTTTTCTCATTTGCTCAATGAATACACTCTTTTGATCTTACTGTAACTAAACAGGATTCTGAAACTTCAAATCACAATTTTATCAAACACAGAATACAATATCCCAGAACCTTGAGCTGAGAAGGGACCTGAGAAATTATCTGATTCAATATTCTCATTTTGTCAACTAGAATATTAAGGTTCAGAAAGATTAAAGTACTCGTCCTGACTTACACATACAGTTTATTATATGTATTTTGGCTTGAGTGGCCTAGTTTTTAATATTCTCAAATACCTCCTTCCTAGATGAGCAGACACAACATGGGGGACAGAGACTACACTGTAGGCTTTGTTTTATCTCACACTGTGGACTCATGGTAGATACATAATGTGGAGTAGTGAACTAGAGCTGTGGTCTCCAGTCCCTGGGGACTGGTACCGGTCCATGGCCTGTTAGGAACCGGGCTGCACAGCAGGAGGTAAGTGAGTGAAGCTTCATCTGTATTTATAGCCGCTTCTCACCACTTGCATCACTACCCGAGTTCCACCGCCTGTCAGATCAGTGGGGGCATTAGATTCTCATAGGAACATGAACCCTACTGTAAACTGCACATGTGAGGGATCTAGACTGTGTGCTCTTTATGAGAATCTAATGTCTGATGATCTGAGATGGAGCTGAGGCAGTTATGCTAGTGCTGGGGAGCAGCTGCAAATACAAATTATCATTAGCAGAGAGGTTTGATTGCACAATAAATGTAATGCCCTTGAATCATCCTGAAACCATACCCTTGCCCTGGTCTGTGGAAAATTCGTCTTCCATGAAACCAGTCCCTGGTGCCAAAAAAGTTGGGGACTGCTGGAATAGAATTAAAGACAGGTAGTAGCAAGTGTTTTAGGTCCTCTTTTTTGATGAAAAGCATTACAAGGAAAAAATATTGCTAGCAAGGAAGTTTACTGGCTTTGCCAAAGCATATCAGATATAATTATATTCTGACTTGGAGTTCAACTATTAATAAATGGAGCACACCAGGATGTCACCCTAAGAGAATAGCCATTATCAAGGGAAACTATTTTGATTAGATCATGTTCTCATCCTAGTAAATGTCTTGTATCTTTCCTGCCTGATTTTTGATGTTAGAATGATTCCATAGATTCCACCATCTCTACTATTTATCCAATCAGAATCTTGTTGTCTTTCAGCTGACATCTAAAAATTCTTCACTCTGTTCCTAGCCCACATTCTCACAAAGTGCTGATGCTTCACTCTGTCCTGTGGCCTCTGGCAGCTCCTTTGTTTCTGACTTGACTTTGACAACTTGCTGCAGCCCTGCTTTCACAGACTAGCGAAGGCAGTGCCCATGGTCCCAGGTTGAGCCGTTGAGAAGGTGACAATTATTAATAGAAGAGAGTTATCTCTTCTGTTAAAAAAAAAGACACAAACAACAAATAAATTCCCAGAGATTTTAGCAAGGAACAGCCCAGAAAGTATAAACTTACCAGAAGGGCAGGGCTACACATGGACGTGATTTTTTTCATTAATTTATTTAAAAATTATTGACACCCATAAGGATTGTTGGTGAGATATTGGTAAGATTGATAAGACAGTCCCTATCCACAAGGAACAGAGAGTAGAGTGAGCAAAACAGTCACTGCAGAGATGGCTAGGTTCTCAGCAATCCCACTTCTGCTGCCTGGGCACTTGAGGAAACCACACTTCTCAGCTTCCTTTATGTTGTTGGGTTGGACCCTGTGGCTAGATATGGCCAATGGGAAGTTGGCAGAAGAGCTTTCTGGATCTGGCCTTAAAATAGAGCTCTCTCTTTACAGTTCATGTGGCTGATCATGTAATGATGTGATCACATAATCATGTTATGATGAAATCATATGGTAAGAGGTACCTGGATCCTTGAGTCATTGTCTGGAGGTGAGCTGCCAAGGAGAGTCACCCAATTTTTACTAGGTTGTGACTCAAGTGAGAAGGAAAACTTTGCTGTGTTAAGTCATTGAAATTTGGATTTATTTGTTACCACAGCATAAACTGCTCTGTACTACACATGGTTATAAAACAATGGAATTGCCTCCCATTGAAATTTTTTTCCAAATATTACACTGTCATGAAGGAGAGCAACTCTGTTTTTTTGAGGAGTTATGGGATGCTTCCTACAAAAAGAAATATGTAAGCTAAGTCTTAAAGATTCTATCCTCCTCCATTTTCATCTTTCTCTTTTGGATTTTTATTTATATATCAAAGCTCCTATAAAATTGAAACAGAAAAAGGAATGTTAAAACTAGGAAAAGATTGCGTATGAATTAATGTCTTTGGCCTTGTTTCAGCAATGAGTTCAGGAAGTTCAAAAGTCCACTTTCATGTGGAAGGAAATTATTAAATAGGTGATAATTATTACATGGAAACACGAGCTGAGAAGAAAGGGCATCAGACAGAGCGTCTCTGAAATTATACCTATTCTTTGGACTTGGAGTAAAGTTAGGATAAGGTCAAAAACCTGTACTTTGGAGACTTTTTAAAATTTGCTCTGAGTCTTACATATTTTCCACAAGGATGTTTATGCACGAGGGGCAGTCTTAAGCTTACTGGCAGTTGGAGCCATTTGGTAAGAGCAGACCTCCTGTTACAGCAGTTGGGTGGTGCAAGATGGGTCTACTTTGGATTACTTATTTTTTTAAAATTTAATAAGCCCTAATAGTCTAGAAACTTCCCTAAGCACTTTACAAACTTACTGAATACTCATCAATATTTTATGAGATACTTATTAATATTATCCTCATTTTAAAGACAAGGAAACTGAGGCATAGAGAGTTTAAGATTATACATTGCCCAAGAGTCTACATCTGGCAAGTGTTAGAATGAGGATTTGAATCCAGGTTGTCTGGCTCTATATCCCAAGCATACTACTGCTTTGCTAGGCTGTGCTGATTTTGCTAATTAATAATCACAACAATCAACAGCCATCATTTATTGAGTGCTTACCATGTGTCAGGCACTGTTCAAAATTAACTACCTGTACTGTCTTTTCAGTGCTCAAAACCATTCTATGAGGAGGTATCATTGCAACTCTCATTGTGCAGATGGGCAGACAGGGAGTGAGAGGGACATACCTAGGAGGCATTTAGTAACGAGGACAGGCAAAGCCGTGCCAGAACTCAGGCAGCCTTGGGTCCAGCGCTGTAGATGAGGTGCTGTATTTCAGACCACGGATGGCAGAAAATTCCCTTGAAACCAAGAACCCGGGCTCCTATGCCCTTGCCTCTGTCTCCTTCTAGGTCACTTAGGAAGGGGACAAGTCTTGGCTATTTTCTTGGTCTGGAATAATTTTCTCTCTTTCTTCACTTATTGAAGCTCTTGATAATTCCTGAACTATAAATAAAAGTCCAACTCAAAAGCTACTTTTTTTAGTGAAAACATCTTCATTTTCCTAAGTTATAGCAGAATGAATTTCCTTTTCTCTCATGTTTCATTGGAATTATTAAAAAACTACCAACAATTTATTCTTATGGATATTTTACTGAAACGAACTTTTATATGATGACACACTATCTCCCTTATCTTTTGCTTCATTGTCTTATTTCCTGGGTTTTAGCTTTAGCTACAAGAGATACCTTTAAATAGCTTGCATTTGCAATAAGCATCTGATAATATATGCAAAATAGAGGACTCTGGGAATCTCATAATGATTTTTAACCCAGAGATAGGAGAAAAATGTTAGACGTGTTATGCATTTAAAGTGGCTTTATATTAAGTTATTGCAGATAGCACATTCATTATGTTGCAGTACTGCAAATAGTTTTTCCTCAAAAATTAGCTAATTGCATATATCAATATTTGTAATTTTAGCACATTTTTTCTTGGAATTTAATAGGGATTTTTGAAAAATGCATAACATCATCACATATGATAATTGCCTAAAATAAACTATAGCCAACAACAGAACAACACACACAATGAAAACAATTTAGAACATAGCTTACTTTTGAAGAAAACTTGTAGAAGCATCTATGGAACAATTTAATCTCATATCACACAGGATAATTCATTCACCCTCTCCTAATCTGTTTTTTTCTTCTGCAAAATAGAGAAAATAATACCCATTTAACAGAAATTAGGTGGGATTATTTTATGAAAATATTAAGCACAGTGGATGACATAAAGTAGGAGCTTTATTCAACTTCCCTCCCTCCTTCCTCCTTTCTTTCCTTCTATCCTCCCTTTCTTCTCCCTTTTCTTCTTTTATTCCTCTCTGTGCCCACTTCTTCTAATGAAATTAAGACTCAGATGCCAAAGATTACTTTGAGCAACAGCATGATCAAAATCCTGGACTTTCTGTAATCAGTAGTAACTAAAGGAAAAGGTTGGTATCCCAGCAAATAACAGTGTGGATATGATCAAGCCTGGACTAGAATTACTACCATAACCACTATATTAGTTTTCGATTCCTGTATAAGTTATTGAAAACTTAGTGACTTAAAACAACATACATTTATTATCTTGAAATTTCCATGGGGTCAGGAGTCGAAGCATAGCTTAGCTGGGTATTCTGCTTAGGGTCTCACAAGACTGCAATCAAGATATCAGTTGCGGGAGTGGGGGGGCGGGATTCTGGAATCCTGTATTGGGAAAAATCTGCTTCCCATCTCATTTATGGTGTCAGCAGAATTCATTCCCTTGTGGCTTATGAACAAAGGCCCTGTTTTTTGCTGGTTGCAGGTGGAGGCCTCCCTCGGGCCCTGGAGGCAGCCACCATTCCTGGCCTGGCTGGGCTTCCTCAGCTTGGCTGCTCACTTCCTTTACCCAGCCAGAGGAGACTGTCTCACCTGAGGGAAGTCCCAGTGCCTCTTTTGAGGGCTCCTACTTGTTTAAATCAGGGCCACCCAGGATAATTTCCCTTTTGATTAACTCAATATCAACTTATTTAGGACTTTAATTACATCTGCAAATTTCTTCACCTTTGCCTGTAACATAACCTAATCAAGAGAGTGACATCTCATCACCTTTACTCCGTTCCTTTGGTTAAAAACAAATAACGGGTCTCACCATACTGAAGGCGAAAGGATTTTACAGGGCGTGACTACCTGAGGGCAGGAAACACGGGGCTGCCCTAGGATCTGTCCATAGCAGCCAAATTGGTTGAGGTTTATTGCTGATTACTAGTCATCAGAGATAGGCATAAGAATTCCTGTATTCTCTTCTCACTGGCATCATTTTATTCCATCAACTGTATAACATATGTAATTCCACTCAAGAAATTGTGTCTGATAAACAACATATAGCATTTTAATTGGTAATGAGTGACTATTCATGTGCTCATTATTAATCATCTTTTTTCTCACCTATACGTAGAGTTAAGCTGATAGGCCCATTAAGGATCTGTATTTATTTATTCATTCATTCAGCAAATATTTATTGACCATCAACTACAAGCCAGGCACAATTTAGGTGCTACGGGTATGGTAGCAAACCAAAAAGATTGAAAATAATCCCTGCTCTCATCACCCTTACATGTTAGAGGAGCGGACAACAAAGCAGATGAATTAGTAAAATATTATATATAATATCCAACTATATGTATAGTTTGGTTGTGGTAAGTGTAAGTGCTGAGGAAAGGAGGGGGCATGGGTTGTGTTTTTCGAGAGTTTGGGCAGGGTCAGTGTCTCTAAGAAGGTCACATGTAGGTAAAGGCCTGAAGAAGTAAGGGGATAAATCTGGTGATATTTGGAGGATGAGCACCCAGCAGGGAGAAGAGCAAGGCCAAGGCCCTGACGTTGAAATGTGCATGGCGGGTCTGAGGCACAGCGAGGAAGTCGGAGTGGCTGTGGCTGAGTGAGCCAGGGGACCATGTGGGAGACAGAGTGAGAGAGGAAACGGGAGCCGGGCGGAGCAGGGTTCGGGTGGTCTTTGGAAGGAACTTGGTGTCCACCTGCGATGGGAGCCACTGGAGCATTCTGAGCAGAGGAGTGACACGATCTGAGATAGGTTCTAACAGGAAACTCTGGCAGCTGTGCTGAGAATAGACTGAAAGGAGTCAAGGGTGAAGGTGGGAGACCAGCAAGTGGACGATTGTGATAAATCAGGTGAGAGATGACTGTGGCTTGAGCCAGCAGGGGAGGTGGTGAAAATGGATTTATTTGGAAGACCATGGTGTAATCACGGACTCCAGAATTGTGAATGCTAAAATCAGGGAGGGACCACTCAGTCCAGATTTAAACCAAAGTCACTTCTCTCCCAGGGTAGGATTCCTAGAGCTTGAAACCATCCTTTGAAGTGACATATCACAAGGATGGAAAAACAAGCACCACACGTACTCGCCATCAAATTGGCACTAACTGATCAACACTAAGGTGCTCACACGGTAGTAATACTCACTAGGTGCCATGATACACCAAGCGAATGAACATTTCTGTGAGAGCCCTGTTTTCCTGGGGCTAACTTAGTCCCACTGAATGTGCCACAAAGCAGAGTCTGGTTGGAAGGAGGGCTGCTTCCCAGGTCTGTCCTTTCTGAGCACTGTGTTCTGTGCTGCTGCTGTCAGTGGGATACGTTCGATTCTGGTGAACACTAGAGGAAAGGGAATTTTAACCTCAGGAATTTACAAAGACAATAAAAACACACTAGTTTAACTGGTCATACTATAGATTAGATTATATATAATTTTATAAATAATTGTATCAACAGCATACAAATGTATGCATAAATAGATATTGATATGTGTTCCCCCTAAGTAATGTACACTTGTATCAGCAGTATGGTCTTATTGCGAATGCCTGTCTCTCCTCATAAGGGAATCCTTGGAAAAACTGTTATCTTTCCAGGAAGTTGTGGCCTTTGGGTGCACTAGAGTAACAACCAAGTGGAAATTTTTTAATTGCAATGAGAGAACATTTAGTCTAAATGACTGAAATAAGAAAGGGAAATTTACTGGTCTGAGTAACTGAACACTGCAGAGGTAGGTCTGACCACAAGCATCATTTATGGTTCTCGTTTTTCAGGAAGCCTCCAGCCCTGCCTTTCTACATGGCCCTGGGCTCTGACCTCCAGCTCATACACTTGATCCCCATGTGGCCCTGTTCATAATAGAAGCAGGGGCTAAGCTGTTCTAGGCTATGGCATATACCACAACAACCATAGGGAAAGAAGTCTATTTCTATGTGCCTCAACCTACAACAGGCTTATGTACTGATAAATCCATAGCAAGTTGAAAATAGTGTAATTCAAAAATGCGCTTAATACACCTAACCTGTTGAACATCATAGCTTAGCCTAGCCTAGCTTAAACGTGTTCAGAACACTTACATTAGCCTACAGTTGGGCAAAATCATCTAACACAAAGCCTATTTTATAATAAAGCTTATTATAAAGAATTTTGAATCAAAATTCAAAGTACAGTTTCTACTGGATGCATATTCCTTTCACAGTATGGCAAATTGAAAAGTCATAGGTTGAAACATCATGACTCAGGGGCTATCTGTGTTTCCAGAACAAACCTCGGGGTGTCATGACCTGGACTAGCTCTATTGCCAGGAGAATGCAATGCACTGATTAGTTTAGGCCTGGATTTTTTTTTTTTTTTTTTTTTTGCTCATCCATGAAACTATAACTATAGCCAAGGGCTTAGAATAGGTCATTGGAATGTAGACAATTTGTGTCCAGCCTGGAGCTATGGGAGGGTGGGGACAGTTTCCTGCATAACAGGAGGTAAAGTAAGAATGGCATTCTGGTACTTGGATGCAAGTCAAGTGGAAGCTGCTGTCTGGTAGATGTCTAGAACATGCAGAAACTCAAATAGTTTACATCTGGTTTGGCTTGGCCGAGAGAGAAGGCTATGCAGTGAGTGGTACAAGGACTTATGTGTCTGAAAACTCTCCTTCCCAATGAGCCTTTCTTCTGTAGTTCTAGCCCTGTGTCCACGACGCCATCTACATCCCAAAACATATGTTCATAGTAAATTCCTTTTCTACATGGCAAAATGCCTGATAATACTCATGAAGGAGAAGACCCTGCCTTTCAGAACAGGAATCTGGTCATGTGTTCGGAGGTTGCTGGTAGGACCTCAGCCCAGAGTTGTGTGCCATTTTTACCAATTAGGTGTTTGTAATAAAATTGGAGAGTTTCATTGTTTTGACACTTAGTTGCCTTTTTAAATTCTTGTCTCTGTCTCACTCTACTATTAGTTTTCTATTGTTACCATAACAATTTACCACCAACTTAGCAACTTAAACAACACTAATTAATTATCTTATTGTTTTGTAGGTCAGAAGTCCAACATGGGTCTCACCAGACTATCAACCTAAAATAACAACAGAAAGTATGACTCTCAAAATAATGAGTTTATTTGGGAATGAGCAGAAGATTGCAGTCGGAATATGTGTGCTATGACAGATCCTAGGTATATTCAAGGAGGTTGAGGTAAGGAGAAGCTTTTAAAGGCAAAAGGAGGAGTGCATATAAATTACTTTAAAACAAAGAGAAGATGGGTGACAGGTGTTTAATGCAGGAGTTGACATCAGTTCATTAGTGGAGACCGTGTCTCAGGCAAGTGTTCTTGTACAGATGGTTAGCTGTCCTGTGTGACTCATGGAGAAAGCTGCATGCAGTTTGGAAAAATTTCCGGTGATGGTTCCTGTTAGCAGGCATATTGTGTGTGACCTCCTGGTCCTATTTAGCTTTGTTTTGACATAAGTGACTTCATTTTGGTACCAACAATTTTCACAGGGCTCAAATCCAGGTGTTAGCAGGGCTGCATTTCTTTCTGGAGGCGCTGGGGGAGAATGTGTTTCCTTGCTCTTTCAGGCTGTTGGCAGAATCCCACTCTTTGCAGTGGTTGGTCGTAGTGAGGTCCTGCTTCTTGCTGGCTGTCACTTGAGGGTGGTTTCCAGCTCTTAGAAGTCACCACATTTTTTGCCTTGGGGCCCCCTCTCTCCATTTTCAAAGGCGCCAACAGCAGGTTGAGTTCTTCTCCTTCCTTATCTCTCTGACCCACCGTGGAAAGGTTCTCCACTTTTAAAGATTCATGTGATTAGATTGGACCCACTCAGATAATCCCAGATAATCTTGCCTTTTTAATGTTCAACTAATCAGCAACATTCATTCTCTCTGCAACCGAACAGATAGAATTATGTAACAAAATGTTTGCCATGTAGCATACATATTCACAAGTTTGGGGACTGAGATGTGAACACTTTGGGGGACTATTTTACCTCCTGATACCACATGTGTGCGTGTGCACACACACACACATACACACACACTCCATTGACATATATTCTTTTTTTACCTCGTCCTCATTTAACTATTAAAATTATCAAAAAGGAAAATAAAACCCTGTTATTCTCTTCTACTCTCATACACAAAACTCTAACACCAAATGTGTGGGGCTTTTAATTTTTTTCACACCAAGCAATTTTCCAGTTCCCTACAGACACCAACGGGGTGTCCTACAATTCAATTCAATTCTGACAGGAACTACCCAGAGTTAGCATCAGATCCTACAAGTTCGAGGCTCAGTCCAGCAAGACTGCCCCCACTTCTGATGCCAATTACAAGTCTGAGTCCCCTTCTGACTGACCAGCTATTAATTGGGGTTCCCATGACCCCTCCTGTAGGGGCCGTCCCTGGGCAAATTGGCTTAAGCCCAGAGTCAGCGAAACTGGGCGTGCTCTCCTTGGTGCCAGAGGTCAATAGGTCCGGACACGGCCTGTTGGACAAACAGAACTATTCCTCATGACAGATAGCTTTATGACAGATAACCAAGCGCCTGGGGTCTTGCAAACAAGCCAAGGCATCTCATTGTCCTGCATACGGTAATGAGATAAAGAAGTTAAGATACAAGAAGTTAAGATGCAAACGTCTGCTTCCCTTAAGCAATCGTCTGGAAGGAATGAAAATGTATTTTTCTCAGGGTGCCCAAGGTAGTCACGTGCCAGGAAGTAGCTGCCGGACATAGAAAAAGTATATAATAAAGCGACTGGTAGAATTGTCTACTGCACTCTTGTATGTCCTTGTGTGTGTCTGTGTGTTTCTTTCTGTGTCCATCCCCCGTTCTGCAATCCGGGCCGCGACACCTCCCTTGAGTTTGATCATTTGCTAGAGTGGCTCACAAAATTCAGGGAAATATTTACTTATGTTTACTGGTTTATTATAAAGGATACCACTCAGGAACACTCAGATGGAAGAGATGTATAGGGCAAGGTATGGGGGTAGGGGTGCTGAGCTTCCCTGCCTGCTCTAGGCAGGCCACTCTTGCAACATCTTGACGTGTTCAGCAACCCTGAAATTCTGAACTTTTCCATTTTTATGGAGGCTTCGTTACATAAGCATGATTGATTAAATCATTGGCTTTAGGTGATTAAGCCAATTTTCAACTCCCTCCACCCCGCCCCCGTCAGGAGGTCTCTACCCCCAGGGCTGGTGTTGAAAGTTCCAAGCCTCTAACTACATAGTTTGTTCCCCTGGCAACCAGCACCCCCATCCTTAGGGCATGCCCAAAGGTCTCCTCATGAACACAAATTCAGATGTTGTTGGAAGGGGCTTGTTATAAATAGCAAAAGACACTCCTTGCATCTCTATCCTTCTCTGCTGTTTCAGGAACTGGGTACAAAACCTGACTATCATCACAAAAGATATTCTTTTTGTTCTTATCACTTAGGAAATTACAAAGGTTTTAGGAGCCTGGGATGAAGACCAAAATATATACTTTTTATCACATCATAGTTTCACACACTAATCCTTAATTTAAAATATGGATAAAATTCTTAGCTAAACGAATACCTACCTTTGTCTAGTTTCAGTTTCCATTGATTATTATTCTGGTTTGATACCATTGTGATTTCCAAAAGATTTTGTTGAACTTGTTGCTAATTATATGAGGAATTATATTCTACTATAAAAAATCAGGACTATCTTTATAGTAGCATAGTTTTGAGGGTGTAAGAATGAATTGCCATGAATGCCATCTCAAAAGGCATTTACAAAATAAACATTCCAAAGGTGCTTCTTGGCTCATGCTATCAAAACTGTTTTTCCAAGATTGTAGTAGTTGAGATTTTGCTTTTCAAACTATTTCATACCTATCTGTGTGTGTTTACTTTTACCTCATTGCTTCTGTGCTGAGAGCTCTAAATCAACTCTGAATTTCATGCTTTCTACTGGCTCTGAATTAAATGCTTACTCAATTGCTTAAAGGAAAGCAAATATTTCTTTGAGCTGCTTGGACACTTAATAAACCCAATAGCCACTGTGTTTTAAAAAAAATCTCTATATCCCACTTGATAATCATGCCCATTCAATATAATAGTAAGCACTATTTTGGGGATGGTAACTGTGTGCCATGTATTTTACATAAACTTTCTGCTTGAATTCCCATGGCACCCCTAGAGGGGTATGTGCTCTTGTGAATTCTGTTTTATAGATCAAAAAATAAAAGCAGGGGGCTGAAGTCACTTGCCAAAGGTCACATAGCTGAGACGTGTCAGCATAGAAACTTTAGCTCACTGACAAGAATGCCTCTGCCCTTAGCCATTAGGCTATAAATGCCTCGTGAAATTTACTCCTTTTTAAAGTGGCTATTTTATCATTAATATGGGGGTATATATGGATCAAATATTACTATTGCTTTACTGACAGGAAATTGAATGCTATAGTTGCCCTAGTCAAATATCTAATATTCATAATTGCATAACTATCCTTCCGTTTCCTCCCCTTTGAAAGCTGTATCATGGCAGGTAACCAATTTCCACAGATTATTACAGCCTATACTTCTTGTTTCAGCTAATAGGTTTTTTTTTTTTTTTCCACCCATTAGACAAACCCTTAGAATGTCTCCTGTTGACCAGGGAAAAATGTTTTTTCTATTTTTCTCCTCAAAATTAGGGCTATGGGAAGTATTTAGAAAGATATGCAAATAAATTTCATATTTAAGACAGGTATTTTTATAATAAATCATATTAATCACCTTTGCTACATTCTAGTGTTTCCGTTAGCATTCATAGAACACATTCCTTTGGAGCCAATCTCAAAGTTGAAGGCATCAAAGAAAGTGATCAAAATGAGAAATGAGTTCATTTGATGTCCCAACATTCTTTAATTAGGCCCTTATAATTCTCATTTATTTTGCAGGTCTTTTCAGCTAAAAAATAAGCTACATGAACCACCTAGGATATTTCTAAATCAAATGATAAATAAATGGGAAGACTGAAAGGAAGATCAAGAGACAGGATAGAGTAATATTCCATTGTGAACATATACCAAATTTTGATAATCCACTCATGGATTGACGGGCACTTGGGTTGTTTCCACATTCTTGCAATAGTGAATTGTGCTGCCATAAACATTCGAGTGCAGATGTCCTTATCGTAGAATGTTTTGTGCTCTTTTGGGTAGATGCCTAATAGTGCTATTGCTGGATCGAATGGTATTTCTATTTTTAGCTCTCTGAGGTATCTCCAAATTCTTTTCCACAGAGGCTGCACTAACTTACAGTCCCACCAGCAGTGTAGAAGTGTTCCTGTCTCTCCACATCCTCGCCAACATTTGTTGTTTTGTGTTTTTTTGATAGAAGCCAATCTCACTGGAGTTAGGTGATACCTCATTGTGGTTTTGATTTGCATTTCTCTAATGATTAGAGATGTTGAGCATTTTTTTATATGTTTGCTGGCCATTATTCTGTCTTCTTTTGAAAAGTTTCTGTTCATTTCGCTTGCCCATTTGTTGATGGGGTTGTTTGATTTTTTCTTGTTGATTTTTTTGAGTTCTAGATAGATTCTGGTTATCAGCCCTTTATCAGATGTGTAGGGAGCAAATATTTTTTCCCATTCTGTGGGCTGTCTATTCACTCTAATGATAGTTTCCTTGGCAGTGAAGAAGCTTTTTAATTTGATTAGATCCCACTTATTTATTTTTGTTGCTGCGGCGATTGCTTTGGGGGTCTTCTTCAAGAATTCCTTACCTAGGCCGATGTCTGAAAGGGTCTTCCCAACATCTTCATTTAGAATTCTTAAGGTTTCGTGCCTTAGGTTTAAGTCTGTTATCCACCTTGAATTGATTTTTGTGAGAGGTGAGAGGTAGGGGTCTAGTTTCAGTCTTCTGCATGTAGCTATCCAGTTTTCCCAGCACCACTTATTGAAAAGAGATTCTTTTCCCCAGTGTATGTTTTTGTCAGCTTTGTCAAAGATTAGATTACCATATGCAGATGGTTTCATCTCTGGATTCTCAGTCCTGTTCCAGAGGTCTATGTCTCTATTTTTGTGCCAGTACCAAGCTGTTTTAATCACTACAGCCTGGTAGTACAGCTTAAAGTCAGGTAAACTGATACCTCCCAGTTTGTTCTTTTTACTTAAGATTGCTTTGGCTATACGAGGTCTTTTCTGGTTCCTATACAAAGCATAGAATTATTTTTTCCAGATCTGTAAAGAATGATAATGGGATTTTGATAGGGATTGCATTAATTCTGTGGATCACTTTAGGTAGTATGGACATTTTAACGATATTGATTCTACCAATCCATGAGCAAGGTAGGTTTTTCCATCTGTTTACATCTTCTACAATTTCTTTTTTTAGTGTTTCGTAGTTCTCCCTGTATAAGTCTCTTACATCTTTCGTTAAATATATTCCTAGATATTTAGTTTTCTTTGAGGCTATTGTAAAAGGAATTGCCTTTTTGATTTGATCTTCTGCTTGACTGTTGTTGGCATATATGAATGCCTCAGATTTGTGTGTGTTGATTTTGTAGCCTGAGACTTTGCTGAATTCGTTTATCAGTTCTAGGAGTCTCTTAGATGAGTCTTTAGGGTTTTCTAGATATAATATCATATCATCGGCAAAGAGAGAGAGTTTGATCTCGTCTGTCCCCATTTGGACACCCTTAATATCCCTCTCTTGCCTAATTGCTGTGGCGAGGATTTCGAGCACTATGTTGAATAGAAGTGGAGATAGTGGGCAGCCTTGTCTGGTTCCGGTTCTAAGTGGGAATGGAATATTACTCAATCATAAGAAATGACAGTGATCTAGCACCTCTTACACTTTCCTGGATTAAACTTAAGCCCATTATCCAAAGTGGAGCACCACAAGAGCAGCAGAACGGGACCCATTTGTACTCACCATCAAATTGGTATTAACTAATCAACACAAAAAAGCACATATCAGAACATCTATTGGATGCTGGGGAAGGGGGAGGGTGGTGGGTGGAGGGGGGAAGAGGGAGGAGGGGAGGGGTATTTGTATACACAAGGAGGGCAATGCGCACTACCCGAAGGATGGACATATTTGAAACACGGACTTCGGTGGTGGGGGGAACCAAGGGCAACACACGTAACCTAAACATATGTACACCCATAATTTGCTGAAATAAAAAAAAAAAAAAAAAAGAGACAGGATAGAAGTAGAAGTCTCGACAGCTAAATAAAAGGACTTTCAGGAGAGCAAAGAGTAAATGGAGGAGGGAAAGTAGAGGAAGTAATGAACAAGATGTGCATCCTTAGGTAGAAGGGAATCAGAGTGCCGAGAGAAGTGATAAGAAGAAAACTGTACCTAGACCCATGACAGTGATGTTTAAAGACATGAAAGACAACAAAAGCTAATAAATGCACCTGAGAGGAAAAACTAGACACCTACAAAGTAAGCGATGATAATCTTTTCAATAGTAACACTGGCTGCAAGAAGACGGTAATAAGATATTTTCAAGTTATTCATGGAAAGTGACTTTGAATCTATATTCATTGAAACTGTTAAAATTATTGTCAAGTATAAGAAGGTCTCATAAAGTTTACTAAACAAAATGGCCTGAATAAATTATAAAAAATTAATATCATTCACAACATGAAAATGCGGTTATAATTTAAGAAAATTAGGAATTGATAATAAAAAGAAAAAAACTAAGTGACTAAATAACTTAAAATTTACTAAACAAACAGTAAAAAGAGAAAATAATAATGTAAACTAAGATATTTAGACTAAATAGCAGTGAAAGCACTACATGTCAACATTTGTGGGAGGCAGATTAGAAGGAACTTAACGGATTTGAAACATTTAGCAGAGAATAAGATCTATTGAAATAAATTAGCTAAGTGTTCAAATTAACAAATAAAGTAAAGAGCAACAGTAAATCCTAAGAAACAAAAAAGAAAAAGATAAAAGGAGAATTGAATAAAATGAGATTATGTAAAGAAAATTAGAGAAGAGTAACAATTAAAAAAACAAATTTTTTCAAAAGACAAATAAAACAAACAATTAATTAGACAAAATGACAAGATATTTAAATAAACAAAATACAGAGTGAAAACTTGGGAATAAATACACATAGAATACAGATTTACAAATCATAAAACTATAAAAATTATTCTTGAATATACTTGAAAACATGTATAAAGGAGTTTTCCCTCAAATGGCAAAAAGGACAAAAATAAGTGAAAACTATAATAGATTAATAACCAGTAAAATAATTGAAATGGATTCTCAAAATGTCCCTTGGCCCCCAATCCCACGTAGCTTTACAGATGAATTCAAACAAGCTGTCAAGGATCAGATAATTTCTTTCTTATACACAACATTATATTAAAATTTTAAAAAGGTGAAATGTGAGGAATTAGTTTATAGTCCAATTCCATTTAGATGCAAATATAAAAAAAGTAGTTAAGAAAATAAAGCAATGCATTAGAATTGCACTATGATATAATAGCGTTTGTTCAAAAATGCTAGTCTGATTCAACAGTGAAAAAAATCTATCCTCTTGTTAGGTGCAGAAAAATATTAGGTAAATGTCAACAAAATAATAGAAAATGAGTGATAGAAATGAATAAGTGTATTCCTTAACTTAAAGGTTAGTTATTAATAGTCTTTAACCTCTGAAGAGATTGAAGCAAAGCTTAAAGAAGTGCTCTTGGTACTTAAATATGTACAAAACTATGTTTTTGTGAGGTATCACAAAGCTCATTTGACACAATGTCTTAGACATCTCTGCTGATGGTGAAATTGAAGGAAGAAAATATGGTAGAATGGCTAAGAAAAGTTGGTATGTCAGCAGGTTATGTAAATAAGGTTGCTAGAATGTTTCAGGACATAAAAGTATCTGAAGATTTGAACCAAACTTTTAAGGAAATGCATATAAATAATAAATTGGCTTTATCAGCTGATTCAGTTAACATAAAATTTCTGAATGCTGGTGCCTAGTCAAGAAGTTCTGAGAAAGTCTTTGTCTCACTTCCTACTGAACTGGAGGATTTGATACCTGAAGTAGAAGAATTCTACAAAACAAATCGTAGTGGTAGAAAATTACATTGGCGTCATCTCATGTCAAATGGAATTATAACATTTAAGAATGAAATAGGTCAATATGATTCGGCGGTAGCCATGTTTCAGCTGGCTGTGTTGTTTGTATGGAACCAAAGACCTGGAGAGAAAATCAGCTTTGAAAATCTGAAACTTGCAACTGAACCCCTGATGCTGAGCTCAGAAGGACTTTATGGTCTTTAGTATCTTTCCCAAAGCTCAAACGACAAGTTTTACTGTATGAACCTCAAGTTAACTCACCCAAAGACCTTACAGAAGGTGCTCCTTTTTCAGTGAACCAGGAGTTCAGTTTAACAAAAAATTCAAAAGTTCAGAAAAGGGATAAAATCAGCTTGATTGGACACTTGCAGCTCTCTACAGAAAGGATGAGAGAAGAAGAGAATGAAGGAATAGTACAACTAAGAATAGTAAGAACCCAGGAAGCTATTATACAAATAATGAAAATGAGAAAGAAAATTAGTAATGCTCAGTTGCAGACTGAATTAGTAGAAATTTTGGAAAACATGCTCTTGCCACAAAAGAAAATGATAAAAGAGCAAATAGAGTGGCTCACAGAGCACAAATACATCAGAAGAGATGAATCTGATATCAACACTTTCATATATATGGAATAATTTTGAATATCATCGACAATATTAAGAACCCAAATTTTGGAGTGCTTGGGCAGAAAGTTGTAACAGTTTGTGCTGGAGAAAAGTTTATTTGGACTTTGATTACATAAATATTAAAATCTCTGCCTTACCTTACAAAACAACTATTTTTTGCCAATCATATTAGTTAGCATGTTGGCATTCCCTTCACGTTGCACACTCTTTAACAGCATGCTGTTTTGTGGAGAAACTTGCATTCATGAAGAGCCCATTATGAGCTTTTAAAAGTAAATTTGATTTATACCCACCAGGAGAAATACAGTTGGGAAGGGTGAGGGTGGGTTCTTGTTGCTTTTTTTCTCTTTTTTCTTCTCTTAGAAAAATGTACTTGCACGTGGAAGGATTTTCAGATATTCATGCACTGAAAAATGCTATTATCTTTTGTTTTTAAAAAATTTAATTAAAACTAGAAATAGAAAAAAATTCTAAAGGATCTGCAAAAATCCCTTAAGTTCAAACATAAAGGGAAAAACTGACAAATTTGATTATATCTACTTTAAATTTTTCTCTGGTAAATTCTACGTAGACAAAATTTCCAGATACATATCTAATTAGCAGAAAATATTTGCAATGTCTATAAAATTTTAAAGGCATCAGTATTTAGTGTTTACATGAATTGCCAGGAAATCAGTAAGATAAAAGGCAGAATACCCAAAAGAAAATGAAATGATTGAAATAAGCCATTTGCAGAAGGGCGTATGGTGATTTGCTAGTAAGTATGTGAAGAGATCTTGACTACTGTTCAGAGAATGCAAATTAAAACGAAGAAACGCTATCCTGTACCCAAAGATTTAGTAAACATTAAAAAGTCAGATAATATCAGGTCTAGCAAAATGTGGGGGAAATGGGCATCCTCAGGTTGGCAGGCGTGCAAACTGGTGTAGTCATTCTATAGGGCCAACTAGCAGCATTTAGTGGAACTAACGGTGCAGATTATGTACAATTTAGAAGTCCCCTTATCCATATGCGTAAAAACTCTCACACAGGTCTGTAAGGATAAAGGAGCAAACATGTTCACTGCAGTGGTCACTGTTGGTAACAGACTTGGAAGCAATCATCAAATTGGCCATCCTAGGAAAACTGGTATAGAACATGTGGCATATCCATACAACAGAAAACTAGGAAGCTGTCAAAAATAATTATATATGCACATGCACAGTTGATCCTCATCATTCATGGATTTCATATTTTCAAATTTGCCTACTTGCCAAAATGTATTTGTAACCTCAATATCAATACTGTTGGCATTTTCACAGTCACTGTTGATTGATATGTACTGAGTGGCTAAAAATTGAGTGGTTCAATGTGCATATTCCCAACTGAGATGGAACAAGGCAACATTCTGTCTTCTTATTTTGTCTCTCATATTATAAACAGATGTCTTTTTCACGGTCTATTTAGTGCCACCTTTAAAAAAATTTTGTGCTTTTTGTTGATTTTGCTGTTTAAAATGGACCTCAAGCATAGTGCATTCCCAAGTGCAAGAAGGTTGTGAAATGCCTTATGGAGAAAATATGTGTGTTAGATACGTGTGGTTCAGGCATGGGTTATAGTGCCATGAGTTCAAGGTTGACAAATCCACAATATATATTTAACAAGATGTCTTTAAACAGAAACACATATAAACCAAGGTTTTGTATTGATCAGTTCATGAAAATGTTGTAATCCTAGACTCACAAGAACCTAACCTTGTATTTCCCTTAGGAGCAGTGGCTAAGTATAAACTAATTCAGTGTTCACAGTGACTTTGTAGAACATAACTACTGCAAATAAGAATCAACTGTATATGCATATGTCTGTGCATATGTATATGTATATATACATCTATAAGTATGTATTTGAAAAAATGTATGTGTGTGTGTATATATAATGTTGAAATTCTTGCTTTATATATTTATACAGAGAATGATCTCAAAAACATAGTGTTGAGGGAGATGGTTGAAACAATGTAATTTACAGTATGATATATAATTTATGTAAAATTGTAACACCCCCCATCAAAAATAATATTTTTCAGGAATATATGCATATATAAATACATTTATGAAATTGGATTGGAATATATTATAATGGGTGCTGGAGAAGGGAAGGAATGGGAGTGAAAATGGGAAATGAGGAAAATTAATAAAGGAGTGGCTTTCTTTAAAGAGAAGAAAATGATAGTGTGCTGTAAACTGAAGTGTGTGATTAGCTCAATTTTGAGCTTAAAATAAAACCCCAAATTATAAGGCTAATAAGGACTATAAGGAATAAATCTTAAATGTATATTGCTAAGTGAAAGAAATCAATCTGAAAAGGCTATACACTATATGATTCTAATTAGACGACATTTCAGAAAAGAAAAAACTATAATATAAAGATGGTACAAAGCATTAGTCTTTGCCAGGAGTTATGATTTGAATATTCCTGTCAAAACTCATGTTGAGACTGGGTGTGGTGGCTCACACCTGTAATCCTAGCACTCTGGGAGGCCGAGGTGGGAGAATTGCTTGAGGTTAGGAGTTCAAGACTAGCTTGAACAAGAATGAGACCCCATGTCTACTAAAAAGAGAAAAAATTAGCCAGGCATGGCAGTGCACACCTGTAGTCCCAGCTACTTGGGAGGCTGAGGCGGGAGGATAGCTTGAGCCCACAGATTTGAGGTTGCAGTGAGCTACAATGATGCCACTGCACTCTAGCCAAGGTGACAGAGCAAGACTCTGTCCCCCAAAAATACAGAGACAAAAACAAAACTCATGTTGAAACTTAATTGCCAAAAGTGAGCTCTCTTGCATGAGTGCTCTGTTGCCCTCTCACCATGTGACGCCTTCTGCCATGTCAGGAAGCAGCAAGAAGAACAATCACTAGGGTATGCCAAAGGAATCAAGAGTCACCTGAAACAGCTTACTACGGCCAAAATTAAAACACCGAGCAACAATAAATAAGATAGTATTGGGTTATAATCCAGGTATAAAGTAAGTTCATACTAATATAAATAAATAAATGGAGAAGAAACAATATCCTATGTATAAGAATTCTAAATAATTTATGTAGACACTTCACCCTCGTAGAGGTAGAACATAAGTTTTAAAGTATGAGTTGTATCAATACACAGTGACTTCCTCCAAAAGAGTATAGTATGTAAACAGGAAAAAAAAAACAAGAGTAATTTTAAATGGAGAAAGCTGACAAACATACCTCAGTTAGGTGATCAAGTGTAACGTCAACAGTAGTGGGTCATGTGGAT
The DNA here is from genome assembly GCF_000956105.1 of Propithecus coquereli. Classification (NCBI taxonomy): domain Eukaryota; kingdom Metazoa; phylum Chordata; class Mammalia; order Primates; family Indriidae; genus Propithecus; species Propithecus coquereli. The sequence continues at coordinate 16,265,560 of NW_012137191.1, forward strand.
AGTGTGTACTTTTTATGTAAGGAAAGTGGGGCTTTATCTCTGTGTTCTTAATCTTAATCTAATCATGAGAAAAGCACCAGACAAATTTTAATTGAAGGATGTTTTACAAAATATCTGATCAGTGCTCCTCAAAATTGTCATGGTTATCAAAAAAACGAAAGTCTAAGTGAGAAACTGTCACAGGCAAGAGGAGTCCAAGGAGACACCATGGCTGAATACAATGTGTTGTCCCAGGTGGGACCCTCAACAGGAAAAGAACATTAGGTAAAAACCTATACTCTGAATACAGTATAAACTTTAGTTAATAATAAGGGATTAAGATTGGTTCATTAATTGTGACAAAGATATCATGCTAATATAAGACATAAATAACAGGGGAACCTGGTTGTGGGAGTACATGGGAGCTCTCTGTACTCTTCACAATTTTTCTGTAAATCTAAAACTTGTTCTAAAATGAAACATTTATTAAAATATAAAGCTAAGCTTTGGTTTTCTCACCATCATCCTGAGGCTTTTTGCTTACCAGCTTGTGTTTACTGAGTGCGAATCCTGATGTGTATCCAGAAACCACTTTTAAGGGTCTTTCCCTTTTCAATGGGTTATTGGGAGTTTAATGAACTTCAGAATCTCAGTGGCATGATAGCTTTCTTGAAACTTTTGGTAAGCTATTTTTGGAAGACAGATAAGAACTAGGGCCTACAGTTGGAAGTTAAAGGAAGGTAGACTTCAATTTTTGGAAGAAAAGATTTACTAGTGATTAGAATAGGATGCAGATGAAACAGCCTGAGTGAAGTTGGCTTGTCATATCTGGAATTTTTTTTTTTTTTTTCCTGAGACAGAGTATCATTCTGTTGCCCTGGGTAGAGTACAGTGGCGTCATCACAGCTCACTGCAACTTCATACTCCTGGGTTCAAGCAATCCTCCTGCTTCAGCCTCCCAGGTAGCTGGAACTACAGGTGCATGCCATTATGCCCAGCTGATTTTTCTATTTATAATAGAGACGGGGTCTTGCTCTTGCTCAGGCAAATCTCAAACTCCTGAGCTCAAGCAATGCTCCCACCTTGGCCTCCCAGAGTGCTAGGATTACAGGCGTGAGCCACCGCACCCAGCTATATCTGGAAAATTTTTAAATAGAGACCTCTTTTCAGGTCTATGATATATGGAAGAGTAGGTAAAATGCTGAGTCAGAAGGTTGGAATGGTCTTTATATGTAGCCCCTTCCTACTATGATATTTTGCATCTCTATTGAGTTGACAATCTGCTTCTACAACCCAGATTCTCTTCTCATTCATGCATTTGTGCATCCCATAAATATTTGCCAATCACTTGCCAAATGGCTGACACTTTCTCAAGCCCTAGGTATATGACACTGAACAAATAGAAATGATGCCCTTCCCAAGTTCACTGAGCAGTTTCCTTTATAGAATAGATCAGGAATGGTTCATAAAAACGCTCTGTCTGTCAGTTTCATAGAATACTATTATTCTCTTTAAAATAGAATCATCCAGAAGAAATTAAATCCTGTTGAGAAGTTACTTACTATAAAGGCTATCAAGACACTTCCATGACAAGCTTTGCTCTTATTAAACGTTTTTTACAGGAAGCAGGTAGAATCTGGTTTTGTTTGGCAGTATCTTCCTTCCCCTGACCTAGGTCATCATTCTCCCCAAGATAGATATAAGAAATTAAGAACTGCTGTGCCAGAGAAAAAATTGTGTATAATTTAGAGAGAAGTGAGTCATTTAAAATTCTCATCTTCCTTATGCCTATGAAGTATCATGCAATTTAGGAAAAATAATTCCTTTTAGTTATGTTTTGGGGCTAATAATTCTTCTTTACAAATAATCACAGATGTTCTCAAATGAAACTGTTATGTGAATTTTAAACGAATGTAGGAATTTAAAGAGTTTTGCTTAGATATTCATTCTGTTGTATTTAGGGGTCAAAAAAAAGTCAACCCATCTCAAGAAGGGAGCCAACATTTTATCTAATGCAAACTATAAAAACTTTATATTTATGATTTCAGTAACTACCTATAACAACTCAGAGAGTTTAAATAATTTAGCTGACTGAATTATGTTGGGAAGCCTGGTAACCAAACCCAGTTGAAAACCGTAGAGTTCTTTTCTCACAATCAGACTTCTGGAGTTCTATTTTGCAAGGTCCCTGGGCCTTCTTCATTTATTTCATCTGCAGGTATTTCTTGGAATATCCACTATGTTCCTGGTGTCATGCTGGATGATCGGAGCACATTCCAAAGTACTATAGACATGGTTTCTCGAGGTGTGGAACTTAGTGGCTGGTGAAGGAGTCAAACAGTCAACATGTAAATACATTAATAAAACTAAATAATAATAAATTAAGAGGTAACAATTAAGAGGTAAAATGCTATAGGTAAGATCAACAAGATAACATGACAAAACATTGAGGGTGGAGAAAATGTTTCCCTTAAATGGATGAAGGTCCATCTGCAACAATGGTATTTAAAGATAAACAAGTGTCAATTTGGAAAGGTTGGGAAGCAGAGTGTTGTAAAAATGTTTGAAGGTACAATGTGTTTAACATTTAATTCTGTAATCCATCTTGAGTTAAAGTTTGTATAAGGTGTGAGACTTAGGTTGGGGTTCATTGTTTTGGCTTATGGATGTCCAGTTGCTCTAGCGCCATTTGTTGAAAAGGCTAACTTTTCTCCACTGCATTGTTTCTGCTTCATTGGCAAGTCAGTTGTGCTGATTTCTGGGCTCTGCATTCTGCTGCATTGATCTGTGTGTCCATTCTTGCACCAATATCACACAGTCCGGACTGCTATAGCTATGTGATATGTCCTTATACTGAGTAGACTGATTTCTTCCACTTTATTCTTTTTCAAGATTATTTTACTGTTCTAGTTCCTTTGCCTTTCCACATGAATTTTAGAATAATCTTGTCTATAGCTACAACAAACTCTTGCTGGAATTTTAATAGAAATTGCATTAGATCAGTATATAAGTTTGGAGAAAATCGACATCTTTACTGTATTGAGTCTACTGGTCCATGAACATGATATGTCTCTCCATTTATTTCACCTTTTTTGATTTCCTTCCTCACCATTTTGTAGTTTTCAGCAAAGAAACCCTATACATGTTAGATTTATGCCTAAACATCTCACTTTTTAGGGATTATAAGTGGTATAACATTTTAAATTTTGGTCTTCATTGTGAGTATATAGAAATACAACTGGCTTTTTGTATGTTTATCTTGTCTCCTGTAAACTTGCTGAATCTATTAGTTCTAGGAGATTTTTTGTAGATTTCTTAGATTTTCTATGCCGGTAATCATGTTATCTACAAATAGGGACAGTTTTATTTTTCCTTTCTGAGGAAGGAAATGCATATGCATTTTATTTTCTACAGAAAACTTTAGATAACATTATACTTAATGGTAAATGAGTGATTGCTTTCCTTTAAAGATGGAGAACAAGGCAAGGAAGTCTGTTCTCACCAACCTTATTCAACATGGAGGCGGATAATTTAACCAGTAAAATAATGGAAAAGAGGATAGAATCTAAAAATTGACCCACAGACATATATAGATGACAAATTTTTGATATGTTTCCAAAGGCAGTTCAGTGCAGGAAGAATAGTCTTTTCAACAAATGGTGCTGGAACAATTGGATATCCATGTGCAAAAACAAATAAACAAAAGACACACAGACACACACACAAAGTACAAACACACAAAGCTTTGATTTATACCTCACAATATATACTAAAATTAACTCAAAATGCACTAAAGACCTAAATGTGAGAACTGAAACTATAAAATTTCTGGATGAAAACTGAGTGTTCCATTATAGTACTTATCACTCTCTAATATTATCTTATGATATATTTACATGCTTACTGACCTATTTATTAGTTTTCTGCTTATTATTGATTGTCTCTTCCCTAGTACCATGTGCATTCTATGTATACATATACAACAAAACATATCAAATAGGACAACTTTAATACCTATTTCTTGACTAATGATGGCTACACAAACCAAATGGAGCTGTTTCCTCAGAAACAATGGAGGGTGCATATGCAGCAAAATGAAAAACTACTTCTGAAAAAGGCACTTTCAGACAACATATGCATTTAAAATTATTTGATTAAAACTTAGTAGCTTAAAAAAAAAAACAAAACGAATTTAATCATGTGTGGAAAATACACAAAATTAAATGCTCCAACGTTGGTGAGTTCCCAAATCAGCCAATATTCAATTTTAAAAATACAATGTCACAAGGCTTAGTATTAAATAAAATAATCAGATTCTTGGTTTTCTATGGCTTTGCTATTAAACTGGCTCTATTGTTATTCAAAGGTATTTACTTTTATTTCAAAGGTATTATCTGTTTGACCAGCCATGCACATATGTTGGTGGCTGTATATGCCACATGTGTATTTGTGTGTCCTCTCTCATTAAAAAAAAATTCTCCTAAGTATGCTGAAGCAGAATTTTTAACTGTATGAGACAACAACTCTTAATGGAATGCCAATGGTGTAGATGATTTTTGCATATTAATGCTAATTGTATAGTAATATTGTTCTGCTATAATGGGATCATAAATTGTATTCTCCCTTTTTAAACTACTATATTTAATTAGCAGTAATTGTTTCTCCCTTCTGGTTTCTAGCTTCCCTTTCCTCCACCACCATTTATTTCAAGCTGGAGGATAGCACAACAGAATCCTTTTCTTTCATATGTCCAGTCTTCTTACCGGGGACAGAAAATGACAAAGTGTATAGGGATTCAATGAATAGAAAGGAGACATTTTGTAATGTTTTTCTTATATTTTTAATGATTAACAAAGTGTGTCCTCAGAGAAAATATAGAATTATAGATTTTTAGAGCCAGTAAAAGATAAATTATGTTATTATTACTGCAGCCATTTATTGAGAAACTGTTTTATGCTACACATTGTACATACATGTGTATGCACATAATCCTTACAACAATTTCAACAGGTGTTATGAGTCCCATTTTACAGATGAGGGTATTGAGGATCACAGGTGTTAAGTAACTTGCCCAAGGTCACACTTGGAAGTAGCATTTGAACCTTGTCTCCCTAGTTCACACTTGTAATCATATTACATCACCTCTCCAATCCCTATGCCTTTATTTAAGCATATGGGGAAACTGAAGCATGGGGATAGAGAATGAGTTATCCAAGATCAATATGTCACTCATTTATTTATTTAATACAAACACTATTTGCAAAGGATAATGCTAATCCTTGAAATGTATGTAGGCAAAGAGGAATAAAATACAGTCTTGTGCTCCCCATCTAAATGCTAATTTATTATTTTATTGGGGGAGGTCAATGCATACAAATTGAGGGAAAGAAAATGAATAAAGTGGGAGGAGTGGAGAAATTCTGGGTGTGTGGGTTGAATATGGCAATGACCCAACTTTCAAAATGAGAAAAGCAGGCCATTGTGTAGTCCATGACTTAATTCCAATCACAATGGTGTCACTGTGTCAGTCTTAGAAGTCATCCTAGGTTGGGGGTCAGCTAGGCCTACAGACAGAAGGGTCTGCTTTTATAGCTCTTCTTGGTTGTTCACTTGGATGTAAAAACAAAATAGTGTAGAGACAATTAATTTTAAGACTAGCACTCAAACCCAGGCTCCTGACAGTCAATCTTATGCTTTAGAAAATTTGCATTCTTATTGCAATAAACAAGACTTCCTGACTTAATTAGCAGAAAATTTAAAGAAGAGCTTGAGAAAACCTTGGAAATAGCCTCTAAATCCTTCCAAAAAAAAGCTTCAAAAGTGTTGATTATTTAAAGTCATGGGAAAATACCCTTTTGGGTAGCAAAATATTAACAGTAAAGAGAAATTTTCTTGGAGGGATGGTGATAACCATCTATCTCTATTGATGATATCTACATAGACTCTTTTCTGCTATAGACTCTGTTGTCTCTCAGTTCACAAACTATTTTATCCTAGATGGAGCAATAAAAGTTTTAGGTACCATAGCAAAAGAGAGTCAGAATATGATTTTGAAAGAGCTTGTTTGATAGGAGTTTTGTGTTGTTGTCTGTGTATTCCTTTGTATAGCTGTACTTGATTTTGTATAAGTACTAAAACATTTCAATTTTTAATTATTATAAGAGCCAATTCTTCTGACTCTGAATTGCATGCTCTGCCTACTTTGGCACATTGTCTCATCTCATCAGTGAGGAGGAGTTCTGCCCACTTCCAGCATTCCATCTCTGCAGAGCTACTGAAGGCAAAGAGAATTTTGTCAGAGCACAGCTCCTTCCCAGACCAGCTTATTTGTGGTATTACGTGTGGTGGCCAAAAGGCTGTTTTCCTACAAAAATCGATGAGAAGGTGTTTAAAAAGTCAACTTATGAATAATTCCATTTTGTATGTGTGCCAATGGAGCTTGTGGCATTTCTGCACAGTGTCAGTTGGTGACCTTACTTCCATTTCCTGAAAATTTATCTTGTCTACAGTATTCTAATCATTTTAGCCTGAATAGAAAAAAAATCTCTGTAGCGAAACATGCTCTGGCACCAGAGACTGGTTTGATTCCACGTTTCTGTGAAGGTTTTCTACCTCTGTATGAAGGGGAGCTTCTGTGAATTTTCTATTCCTAGTTGGCATTTACAGGTTATTTTATGATTCATGGTTAGCATGGAGAAAAGTGATCAAGAGAAAATATTTTTAAAAATCTTTTTGAAGTCAATGTTTTCATAGCTTTATATGATTTATAACAGAAAAAAAAATTAGAGACTTAATCAAGAGGTAACACTGAAAGGTTTAAGGCAACTGGCAACCACATATGTCCACTGGTTTCCAGAAAATAAGTGATTTGAAAGTCTACCCAGATGCCATCAGTGAAATTAGAGTCCCAGTTCTATCACTTACCAGCCATGTGACTTTGGGCAGATCACTTCTCCTCTTTGAGTCTAAGGAAGACTTGCCAAAGAAATACTTGCTTTACCAAACTCAGGAGGTAGCTAAGAGATTCAGGTGACATAATAAATGTGAAAATTCTTAGTTAACTATGCATTGCTTTGAAAATAAAAAGGGTAAGATTACCATAAAATTTAAATATAACTGTATTAGATGTATCAATATGGGACCTAAATAGAATAATATAGGCATACTAATAATGCTGATAACTCCATCAGAATAATATTGGGGTTGGATATTAGGGAGGTGATAATACAATTTCTCCCTTTTCTTTTGTTATTGTTTCTTGTCAAATGAATCCTTTAAAAACTGACATTTTCTTTTGTATGTGGATAGCTTTGTTCATTTCCTGACTCCAACCTTGATCGTTCCTAAAGATGTGGCAGGGTGAAGACAAGCACAATTTTGAGACCAAAGTAGAGGCAGGAAGAGTCAGGAGCAGGTGCCAGGGGAAGGGATAATGGACTCAGGCTTCAGCGTTTTCATTATAACCAAACAAACATAAATGACGTCTTTCAAATGATTTTAAACATTAACAGAAAAGGCAGGTGTTTCAATTTGATAAGCAATAGAACAGGTAAGTTAATTATTAGCCTGGGAAGGGTTTTAATATTTTGAGCCATACCAGCCTCCAATAGTTGATTTATAAGCAACTTTATTGCTCCTGAAAAAATTACAGTCATAATGTTAAAAAAATATGACCATTATGGTTTTCAAAGCACTTTCATCTGCTTATTTACTGTTTTTCAAAATAATCTTATAAATTGGGCAAGGGGGAAAGAGACTTGCCTGACATCACATAGAAGACAGATATCCTATGATCTTTCTATAGAAAGAAAATGTACTGGATTCTTGATCCAAGAAAGGTATAAGGACAGCATGTAGCTGAACATATTTTCTTGCCCTGGCTTTATTTTCAAAGAAATGGAAGTTCTACATTATAAAAATCACAACAAGAACAATAGTGAAATCCCATGAATACCATAAATTAAGAACCGAGGAAGAAAGGTTTATTACTGAATCTATCAACATGGAGTCTCAATTATAAATAGATTTACTAAAGTTTCAGTGGCATATACTTGCTTTCTCCAAGTAAATCCCCTACCTATCTTTCCTATATATTCTGAATCCAGATTAATCCAATGGTTCAAAAATACTTATTGAGCATCTACTGTATGTGAGTGACCATGCTGGCTTTTGTGGATTCACAATTGACTAAACTAAGTGAGAAGATTCTGCAGTGCTGCTATCCAATAGAACTTTCTACAATGATGGAAATCTGTTTACCTATAATTCTGTGTAGCCACTAGGCACAAGTGGCTATTGAGCACTTGGAAACTGGGGTAGTGTGAGTGAGGAACTGAATTTCACATTTTATTTAATTTCAAATAATGTAAGTGTAAATTAAATAGCCACATGTGGCTAGTGGTGGCATATTTGATACTGTGGCTCTAGATCAAACTCATAAAGGCTGGCCTGGTGATGTCTTTGAAGGAAGGCCTTGAAGAAGTTACATTTTGACATACAGACATACATTTTATATAGAAATGAGGGCACTGAAAGATGCTTTTTCCCCCTATACCTTTTCCCAATGCACATCTCCCTATTTTTACAGTGTTACTGCAGTGCCTTTTATTCCTGTTTAATCAGCATTTTTTAAATTTTATTTTTTATTTCAAAGGATTACAGGGATACAAATGCTTTGGTTAAATAAATTGCCTTTGCACCACCCAAAAAGAGTGCCCTTCCCTAAAACAGTGTGCACCTCATCCATTAGGTGTGGATTTACCCATCCCCTCCTGCCCCCTCCCACCTGCCTGACATCCTATGAATGTTACTTCCCATATGTGCACACTAGTGTTGATAAATTAGTACCAATTTAATGGTGAGTACATGTGGTTTGTTTTTCCATTCTTGTGATTCTTCACTTAGAAGAATGGGTTCCAGCTCCACCCAGGGTAATACAATAGGTAGTTCATCATTTTTGTAATGACTGAGTAGTACTCCACGGTATAGACACATTATATTTTATTAATTCACTCATGTATTGATGGGCACTTGGGTTGTTTCCAAATCTTTACAATTGTGAATTGTTCTACTATAAACATTCTAGTGCAGCTGTATTTTTTATAGAATGTCTTTTTTTCCTTTGGGTAGATATCCAGTAGTGGGACTGCTGGATCAAATGATAGTTCTACATTTAGTGCTTTGAGATATCTCCATACTACTTTCCATAGAGGTTGTACTAGTTTGCAGTCCCACCAGCAGTGTATGAGTGTTCCTATCTCTCCGCATCTACACCAACATTTGTTCTTCTGGGACTTTTTGATAAAAGCTATTCTCATTAGAGTTAACTGACATCTCATTGTGGTTTTGTGTGTGGAGGCAAGCCTGTCTGAGACCCTCAATCAGGCAGTCTGGAGCAGGCCTTGTTCCTTTCCGCCCTCCCCTATTTCACAGTTTGTCCTGGCTTCTGCCTGCAGGCGGGACCTCAAGCCAGCGAGCTCCTCAACCACTGTGACACACAGGCTGGGATGTTCCCTTCCTAGGATCCTGGCCTGAGCGGGAGGAGGGGTGCCCTAAGAGCATCCCGCAGCTAGGACCCACACTGCCCTCTCACCCCTTATCTGCCCCTGAAAGCACCCACACCTCACGAGACTAATTCACAAATATCCCCTCTGTGCTCCTGGGTGATGAGATTGAGACCTGGGTGTGCAGAATCTGGCCTGCAGGCTCGTCCCCTGGGCCCCAGAGGTTAATCCCTGACCATGCCAGGGAGAAGGATACTGGTCCCAAGTCTCTCATGGGGTGCCCAAGCTGGTTCAATGTCCTTCCAACTCAGGATGTGACCTGCTCTGCTGGAGTGGCTGGGAAAGCAGCACCAGGGAGGGCTGGCAGGCAGGAATTTCACAGTCCAAGCACCCCTCAGTCTTCTGCAGTACCCCAAAAGGAAAGGTCTGAACCCCTGTGGAAGCTTCTGTGTGGTGGTTCGATTGTCTCTCTGGGCAGCCATGGGGAGAGGAAGGGGAAAAAAAGAGTCTAGGTGGAGGAAAGTCCATTCTCTGGTGGTCTCCAACCCTCTCGCCAGGAGGGAGTCCACCCACAGTGACTGGGCTCTGGAGTCATGCAGATCACCTGGGACTCAGTGGACCCCTGTGGCTCCTGCAGTCTGGGCTGCGGTTGGGCTAATCATCTGAATGTCTGTCGACCTGACCTGGTTTGTCACTGCAATCACAATTGTCTGTTCTGGTATCATGTTCTGCTCTCTCCTATTAATTACTTGGGTTCAGAGCTTCCTGCAGGTGAATTTCATTCACTTCTTAGGACCTCAATGAAGAAAGGTTATATGGAAGAGTCTATTGAATTCCATCTTTTACTACAATTTCATTATTTTTTGATATTTCCTCTTTTTCTTTTGGGCGTGTACTAAAAACTTAATTTTATCAATCTTTTTCTGATTGCCCTGTGAGCATGCTATCCCTTTCCAATATGTGGACACAATGGTTGGTACATTATTAATAATAAAATACATAACCTTATCATGGCCCCCATGGCTTTGCACAGTCTGGTGTGTGGTTGCCTCTCTAACAAATCATTTCAGACCCTCTTCTTTCCACTCACTGTGCTCCAGCTTTATAGTTTTTCACAAATCCTACAACACATGAACATCCTACCTGCCAGAGAGTCTTTGTGCACTTGTCTTGCCTCATGCCCTAGTTTATTTGTCATCTCATTAGAGAGGCTATTTTTGCTTACTTCGTATAAAGCAGCTGCTCTCTTTCTCCTATTTTTTTATGATAAGCTGCATTTATTTTTATTTGTTTATTTATTATTGCTTACTATTCTCTCTAGAATGAAAGCTTGATGAGGGCGGGAATGTTGTCTTTCTATTTTCAAGTATATCCCCACTGTCTCATAGAGGGATTTGAAAAATGATAGTTGCTCAAGACATTTTTGTTGAATCAATGAATAAATCCAACTGGTCTAAGAATTAATAAAACTGAATTTATAACAGGTTGCAAGTATGGTTCTGTTAATAGCTATTCTTTAATCTTGTGGATTTATAGTCTTATCTTCTCCATATACACACACAATGTTGGATGGAATGACAGCTCAAGTATTTCTGGGTGTAGGACATGCTAGTGTAATTGTTAATATGAATAATACAATATTCTTACCCAGAAGTACATAGTTTATTGGAGTGTCAGATATGTAAACAACTTATTACGATGTTGTGTGATAAGTTCAGTGACAGAGGAACGTGCTGCCTGCATCTTCCTGAGGAGAAGAAGTGGATAAAGAATACATAGGGAGAGCACAACAGCTGTCAAATGCTCTATATTTTTGCCATTTCAACACAATGTAAATGGGGTAGTAAAAATAGCATAGATTCTGAAGTCTGGGTGACCTGGCTTTTAGATCTTGGTCTGCTATTTCTTATCTAGGTGACCTTAGGCCATTGCATAAGGTTGATGGGCCTCAATTTCCTTCTTCTAAAATGAAACAAGCAAAGAAGACCTCCATCATAGAATTGTTGTGGGAATTTAGGGCTACTCCTAGCTTGTAGGACTTTCAATAAGTATTTTCTATTTTCTCCCATCTTCCCTTTCTCTATTTAACTTATCCATTCAACTAGTACAGAGACAATTTTTTGATATAATTTAATGGGGCTCCAAATACTCATTCTTCTACTGAAATGTGGTTTGTTTTTTATTTTTGTTTTTTTGCCAGAGTAAATGGAGGACTTCCACTGTTTCGCACAGAGTCATTTGTCTTTTAAATGGAAGATTGTACTTTGGCTGGTCCATATTAACACCTAGAAAATGGGAGTAGTTACTCACCAGAAGTATGGGTCTTCCCAGAGTTTAGTGATGCTTCAATTCTAGGGCATGCCAACGTTTAGTGAGGTCAAAGCAGCAAGAATGTGGATATCTGTGTCTTATCCCTGAGCTTCCGGGGAATTGAATTAAACATTGAAGTTGCCTCTCTAATTCTTGGACAGATGTTTCATGACAAAACAAGATGTTACTTGCTTGATATACTCTTTTCCCATTTAGAGATGTGGTCATATAATGCTCAGATCTCCATTCAAAAAGGGAGAATAAGTTTTACACAATAAATGCAGAGAGAATGTAATAATTGGATTTTGTTGGAAAAAGCTAGATCAGAAATCAAGAGTAAGACTGGGTTTCTGTCATGAAACAAGCTCTGCAACTTGGGGCAATGTGAGCCATTGAAACACTCCGAGCTCCAGGTTTATGCTCTGACTGATATATTTAGGTTTAAATGATACTTCAGGTGTTACATTTCTATGAATGTTTGCACAGAAATTTTTAATTTTAAAGTTTTCCCAAATATATATTTTCCCTGCCTGGAATGCTTTTTCCTTAGATAACCACAAAGTTAACTTCTTCACCTTCTTCAAGGCTGTGTTAAAGTCACCTTAGGTGAGTCTTCTCCTGGACTTTCTTTGAAAATTGCAATTCCACCGTTTTCTTCACTTATCACTTCTTTCCCTCTTCTTCATTTTCTCCATAACACTTGTTATCCTATAATGTACCTTATAATTTACTTATTTATTGTGTTTGTGATCTATCTCCCAAGTCTCGAGTGTTAGCTTCAAGTTTTCAGGCATTTTTGACACTGTTTTACATCTACAATAAGACAGGATAACTAGTAGGGATTTAATGATGTTTGTTGTGTAAATGAATGAATGTGTTCTCAGACAATCCTGTGATGTAATTTGAATATTTACTGATGGTTTCGAAATGAGGTATAGTGGAAAAATCGAAAGGTAATTTTATGTTCTATTCCTGATTCTGCTCTCAATGCCGAGCCTTTGCTCAATATTCTAAGCATGAGAAAGCTCCAGAAAGTTTCACTGCAAGCCTCTCTCTGGAGCTGGAGTTT
>NW_012137191.1:16278937-16282174 GCF_000956105.1 Propithecus coquereli
TGAAGTCATTAACTGTTTTCCTATTTTAATTTAAATGATGTGTCATTTAACTGACAGTGTGATAATCTACTCTAGAGAGTTACCTGAAATTTTTCAATCAGTTCCTCCATTTTAGGATACTTTGGTCATTTCCAAATTTTTAAGTTTTTTTGATCCTTAAAGGTGTGCTTTAACTCTGTGAAGTCCTCAAGGGCAGTAGTCTTATTCTGTTTATTCATTTTATCTCGTGTAGTAGCTATTATAACACATATTTGACAGATGAGAAAACTGAGGCTCAGAGGAGTTTAGTGATTTGCTAACAACCAAGCAGTTGGGAAATGGCTGACCCAATCTCTAAAGCCAAATATGGCTGCAAATTCCATGTTATTTCAGCTATACCTGCATCACATGGATGAACAGAAAATGATTTTTCCCTCTAACTCCCTCTCTAATAATTTTAAATATTATTTCACTACCAGGACTTCCTGGGCTGGGTCCACCTTCTGAGGCCAGGCTTGTTTTTCAGCCCTGTTCTCCATAACAGATTTGCTGAGATCCCAATATGTCTCTTTTTTTCATGACACCTAAGCTTCTATGTTCTAGTATATTCTACTCCTCAGAAAACATCTTCAAACTCATTCACAGTACGGAGTTTAAAACCAACAAGGGTAAAAAGATTGCTGCTCCCAATTGTATGCATATTTTTAGAATGGTCAGGAAGTCTTGAGCCGTAGACAGGGCACACTAATGATGAAATTTTAGACACTGGTAACATTTCAGATGGATCTGTAGGCTGAGTAGAATTTGTCATGCAGTGAAGTTGGCTGGTGGGAGGGAAGTATGGTTTAAGTATATGAAGCACCCTCAGTAAAGGGGTGTGAAAGAGTGGGCTGGATTCGGGGACAGTGAGCTACTCATTGTGTCTTAGGTATAGCAGAAAGTGAAAAGAGATTAACCAGTAGCCATTGTTTGGGACATGAAGTCTCTGGAAGATTGTGCTTATGATGTTTGTAAGCTGACCTCTTCGCTGAGGGGCTAGCACAGTCCATTAATTTACATGTGGAGTTCTAATGGGAAACCCAATTAGACAGGGTGCTTAATTGCTATGCTCTGAGATGCCCGAATCATCTGAGTATTGAAAGTGTTATTTCACTTACACACACATGTACACAAACTCTGAGGCCTTGGACATGAATGTCCTTGTTACATACTGATTAAACAAATAGCTCTTCTTATATTTCAAGGCGACTATTTGTATATGTTGGGTTTGATTGTCTTTTAATTAACTTTTTGTTTTACTGATCATAAATTAGAAAGGTATATTTGATTATTCTTATAAGTAGTGTCTTAATGAAGACTCAACATTTTAGCCAAGTAGACCCGGTCAAGTAGACTTTGTGCTTTCGAGTCCCAGACTGCTTCTGTGGAAAACAGATAACATACCTACCTCTTGCCGTTATGAGTAAGTGAAAAAATGAGCGTACATAAATGTCTGACAAATAAAAGGCACTCAATAGGTGGCATCATTACTGGTATTATTTCAGTAGTAGCATATCTTACGCTATGATATCAGAACCAGACGGAGGTGGCTGTTTGGTTCATCAGTGTATTCATTTATTTACTTATCCATTTAACTATATTTACTGAATATTTCTATGTGCCAATTGCTGTACTAGGTTTTAATTGTAAAACCAAAAATACAGCAATGTTCTTGCCTTCACAGAGCTCATCCTCTGCAAAGACACCTATTTTAGTTTTCAGTGGCTACTGGAACTCACCACGATCTTCGTGGCTTAAAATAACACAAATTTATTGGCTTACACTTCTGTAAATGAGTCCAACATGGGTGCCACTGGACTAAAATCAAGGTGTCAGCAGGGCTGTGTTCCTTCCTAGGGGCTCTAGGGAAGAATCTTTTCCTTGCCTTTTCCATCTGTGAGAGGCTGCTCCTATTCCTTGGCTCAGAGTTCCTTCCTCCGTTTGCACAGCCAGCAACGTTGCATCTCTTGGACCATTCTTCTGTGACCACATCTCTTTCTGACTCTGATCTTAGTCGGAAAAAACTCTTTTAAGGATTCATGTGATTAAGTTGGGCCCGCCTGGATTCTCTGGGGAAATCTTCCCATCTCAAGGTCCTTAACCTTAACCACAAAGGCAAAGTTCCTTTTTCCATGCAAGGCAACATCATTGAATGATCCAGGGGTTAGGAGGTGGATCTTTCTGGGGGAGCATTATTCTGCCTACCACAGGACACACATGGTAAACCAATCAATATGAGCAAATAAATGTGAATGTGTAGTGTGACTTATTGATAAGGGTTAGGGGCTAAAGTAAAGCAGGCTAAAGGGAATAGGGAGTTCCAGGGAGGGGCAGGGATTATGATTTGTATGGGGGTAGTCAGAAAAGTCCTCACCGATAAGGTGACATTTGAGTGAACACTTGAATTAGGTTTAAGCAGAGTTATTTCACGGATAAACTTTCACTGCTATGGAATGCATGCTTGTGTCCCCCCAAAATTCATAGGTTGAAATCCCAACCTCCAAGGTGATGATTTTAGGAGTTGAAGCCCTTGAAAGGTGATTAGGCCATAAAGCCACAGCCCTGATGAATGGGATTAGTGTTCCTATTAAAGAGACCCCAAAGAGATTCCTTGCCATGGGAGGACACAATGAGAAGACAACCGCTCATGAGCCAGAAAAAGGGCTCTCACTAGACACTGAATCTGCAAGCTCCTTGACCTTGGACTTCTCAGCCTCCACAACTGTGAGAAGTAAATTTCTGTTGTATATAAGCCACTTAGTATACTACATTCTGTTATAGCAGTTTAAACAGGCTAAGACATACATTTTAAACGTTTTTCTTGAGTTTAAAATGCATAAAATATATCTATTCACTAAACATCAATGAAGGGCCAAGATGTTTCTGAGCAAATGTGCCTTTGGGCATAAATCATGTGCTGTCTAAGACTTTCCATTTCATTTTCTTTCAAGTAGACCAAGAACTTAAAGATACTGATCAAAGCAGATTGATAATCTACTGGATCTTGACAATTTCTCGCCATCTTTTATAGTTGTTTCTATGGAAAACTTTTTATTAACTTGCCTCTTTTCACATTCATTTTATCAGTTTATATAAATATTTGACTAAATTATGTAATTTACAATAACATATACAACTGCCAGTTGGGAACAAGTAGAATAGACTTCTGATAAACAAGTTGGGAAATGGCTGACCCAATCTCTAAAGCCAAATATGGCT
>NW_012137191.1:16284254-16285683 GCF_000956105.1 Propithecus coquereli
AATTATGAATCTTATCTGACTGGATTAAAAACTCCTTGAGGGCAGGGCTTTCTCTTGCCCTTTTTGCAACATACACCTTTAGAGGATTCACACATTACTGAACACCTCAGTGGGGTGGAGAGTGGTGTGGCTGGGGAAAGGTGAAACATCAAAAAGCACTGCCTTCCACCCGGAAGGAGTCAAAAGCATCATTTGCTGACTGTGTGCCCGCAAGAAAGCCCCTAACACTCAGCCTCATTTTTCTCAGTTTTGATCTAAAGCTGAAAAGCTGTGCTATATTTAAAGAGCCTGTATGGTACAGCAGCATAGTATGTATTAAATACATAGTTCTCGATAAATATTTTCTGTTTAACTGAAGGGCATATGAAGGGTTACTGGTAATTATCAAATGAAAAGCCTTTGAAATCCTTCAATGGGGAAGATTGTACAAGCATATATATCAGGCCAAACTAGATTAATGGTAAATTCAACATGTTATTTGTTAGAAAACAGCACCCAGTTTCATCATAGTAGTCCATTATAAACACACTTTTTATCTAAATGGTTTTAAGGCAGATTTTTATTATATTTTGAATGCTGTAAAATTTTCCTCTTACTTATTCAAAATCTAAAATGGTTCCCTGTAATACCATTAATAAATATTTCTCTCTGTTAGAGTGATTTTTTTTTTCAGCTCCTCTTGTCCAGGAAGCAGAGACCAAAATGATAATAAGTAAGAGCACAAACATATTCTCTCTTTAAGATATCTCTGGTCATAGGCTCATTAATGTTGTCATGGCAACCATCCCCTCACAGGTTACACGCTTGTGAGCATCTACTAAGATGCAAATTCTAGCTTAAACAAAGCAAGCTCACTCTAAAATGGTGTGTCAACTTTCAAGGGGAAGTGGGGTGCTTACGAGGATTTTATTTTTATTTTTCTTTAGAGCTTACTTCTTTGTTTTGCCTTATATGCTAATTTTTATTTTGTCCAAAGTGTATTTTGACCCCAAAGAGAAAGAAGACAGGTTAAAATGGGATCTCAATAGAAGCTCTCCTTTCACATTTATTTGCCTCCTGTTATCACCTATCTTGTCATCCCTTGATAAGCCAATCAGATGGAAATGTTCGAAAGTCAGTCTGAAAAATATTTAACATAAATTCACTCTTGAAATGTTCTTCTCTTCTTAGATCCACCCTTCTCTGCTTGTCCATACTGTGTTTACACTCACTACAGTGCCATTAGGAGGATTATAGTCCAGACATCAAGGAAGGTTGAGTGAGATTGCCTAGCTTGCCTCAGTATCTTGATGTTGGAGGTGGAGGAGAATCCTCTCCACTCCAACCTACACATTGTGGCCTTGGCCCATAGAGGATCCCGCTGTTGTTTTTCCTCCCCATATAGGAGTATTAGAGGAAATACTTCTGGCTTACTATCTTTTTTTTTTTT
>NW_012137191.1:16287166-16290191 GCF_000956105.1 Propithecus coquereli
AATATACGTAAAAGTAGGTACACTAGTGTATTAGTTTACCAGGGTTGTCATAACAAAATACCACAGACTGAGTGTCTTAAACAATAGAAATGAATTTGCTCAACAGTTCTTGATGCTAGAAGTTTAAGACTAAGGTGCAAGCAGGTTGTATTTTTTTTCCTGAAGTGCTTCTTCTTGGTTTATAGGTGTCCATCTCCTTGTTGTGTCTTCACATGGTTGTTCTGTGTGTGTGTGTGTGCATATTTGTATTCTAATCTCCTGTTTTTATAAGGACACCAGTTATATTGGATTAGGACCTACCATATAACCTCAATTTACCTTCATTGCCTGGTTAAAGCCCCTGTGTCCAAATATAGTAACATTCTGAGGTGCTGAAGGTTAGGACTTCAACATAGGCATTTTGGGGAGAACACTATTCCACTTATAACAATTCGTGTAACAAACCCTGATGGACCCATCACACAGCTCCAATAGACATCATCCGAGGGCCAATCCTGTACCATCCATGTTCCCCATTTTGTGTTATTTCGAAGACGATTTCACATAATGTGTCATTTCACCCACATTTTTTATTATGTATCTCTAAACATTAAAGACTCACAAAAATATCATTCATATTAGTGATATCGCATATGCAAAATTGAAGCTGGAGAACAGGATGAGATCACTTAGGAAAAGGCTTTAAATAAAAGACTGAGGACAAAGAATAGAAAAGAATAGCATTTAGAGGTCTTGTGAAAGAGAAGAAGCTATTAGAGAGGAATGGGAAGGAACAATGGGTGAGACAGGAGGAAAACCAGACAACTGTGTTTTTGTGGAACTTGAAACCGCTAGGGCTGCCATAACAACATGCTATGGAACAACAGAAATTTATTTCTTACAATCCTGGAGGCTGAAAATCCAAGATGAAGGTGTTAACAGATTTGGTTTCTGCTATGGCTTCTCTTTTGGTTTTGCAAATAGTAGTCTTCCTGCTGTATCCTCACAAGACCTTTCTCTGTGTACATGTGGAGAGAGACAGCTCTCTGGTGTCTCTTCCTCTTCTTGTAAGGACACCAGTCTTTTGGGATTAGGGCCCTGTCCTTATGACCTCATTTAACATTAATTACCCTATTAAAGGCCCTATATCCAATTATAATCCCACTGGGGTATAGGCTTTCAATCTATGAATTTTGATGGGACACAATTCTATCCATGACAGGACCCTAGAGAAGGACATATTCCACAGAGAAAGTGAAATAAACTGTGTCAAATGTTTCTGAGAGTTTGAGTTAGAAGAGGTAAGAGAATTGGTCATTGGTTATGGCAAGACATGGGTCATAATTACCTTTGATGAGAGGCATTTCAGTGGAGTCATCGGGATTAGAGTCCGATTTGAATAAATTAAGGAGTAAATGATAGGCTGGGAAGTGGAGACACTGAGTATGAATAGCTCAAAATATTAAAAATAGGAGTTTTGTTGTAAGAAGAAGCAAGATAATTGGATAATAGTTGGAAGAAATAAGTAAAAATAAAACTTTTTCGATGAGAGATTTAAAGGCATACTTGTGTTCTGCAGGGCATGAGCCAGTATAAAGGGAGAATTCAGTAATGCTGGAGATGGGAGATAATAGATAATTGCAAAGGGGGTGGGATTCAGGGCACACTGAGAAGGGGATTTAACAGGAGTGGGGATACTTTCTTCATTACAATAGGAAGGGAGGCAGAGTATGTGGGAATGATGGAAAGAAAAGCAAAGGGTACTTTATTGTCAGTGTCTATTTGCTCTATAACAATTTTAAGGTTGTCTAGAGATAATAATGTGGGGAAGCTATTGGGGATCTGAGGAGAGAGAAGGTGTGAAGTAGTAATCTTGCAAAGTAGGAAATTTAATTTATTATGGGAGCCCAGTGGACTCTGGCAGTGTTGAATGTCATTTGAGGCTTGCGGCCATAAATCTGAAATGAGTTTGGTTAGTAAGGGTGTGATTTCTGTAACCAAGTTTAGTTGCTCAGGTGAAGACACAGCTAGAAGATTCAACTAGGGTTAGTATGATTCAAACTACCAGTGCGGTCAAAGAAATGTTTGAGTTGAACAGATATGAGGAGTTGGTGGAAGAATGGGAAGGTTGGGATTGAGCTTATGGAGGGATGCAGTCATTCATAAGCATGTGGTTGAGGATGTGCAAATGAGGTAAAATAAAACTGAGACTCAGGCATTTGATGGATCATTTTTGTGATTGTTGAAGTTTCCAAAGATGAAGATGGGAGTAATGACAGGTAGGAAGATAGCCAGATGCTGAAGTCGGCAATAAATTAAGTAAAGTGGCTGGGTTATCAGGAGAGCACAAAGAGAAGTAATAGGTGGGAAAATGGGAATATATGCTTCAAAGGAGCTGGGTTTTTGTAGAAGGAAGGTAGGAGAAACAGTATTAATGGGGCAAAGAGAAGCAAGGCAATATTTTCTCTCATTTAGAGCCCAGCTTTGGGTGTGCTGCCATACAGAGCAGCATGATGGTAAGTGATGATGGATGATCTGGGGCACTTGATCCTCTGATGGAGACTGAGGTGATAGGTATATATGGTGGCTCACTTGGAGATTTCAGGTGGAACTCATCTAAGGCTGAACATGTTGTGGTAACCTGGAACATGCAGTCATTACTTCTCAGGGTAGCTATTCTTGCTTGGGGCTGGGGTACACATGACGTTATAAGAATCGCAGCACTGTGGTTTCTTGTACACAGTTTATACAGTTGTGTGTGCTCTCCATTACCAGAACCCTGAAGGAAATGAGTGGTGAATGGTAAGACTTGGCATACTGTATTCAAATTCTTCTTAGTAATGTAACCATGGGTCATTTAATTCTGATGATCTTCAGGGAATATAGTATTATAATCTAGAGGGAGAAATGGAACTGCAAGTGATTGCCTTATACATAGATGCAATCAACAAATATTGTCTCATTTGATGAAAAAAACTAAAGCTTAGAGAATTAAATGCCTCAGGACTTCCACTCCTGTGAGTCCCCTTCCTCCTTTTAGTAGAGT
>NW_012137191.1:16292929-16294426 GCF_000956105.1 Propithecus coquereli
TCAAGAAGATACATGTCTAAAGTTTAGTCAAACTCAGGGGAATGTTAAGGCTGTCTTGGTCAATAGTTTTGGGGTTGATTTAATTTACGATGTAAATATTAACAATAACTTTAGAGAGCCAGAGTGTTTCCATCTTGCTCAAATTCACTTGAGAAAATACAGAGAATAGTTTATCGTAACTCACAAAACTGAAAGTCAAGGGTAACTGGCATCTGGCATCGTTGGACTTCGTGTTTGAGTTTCATCATAGATCTGTTTTGTTCCTCTTTTCATTCACTTTTTTTTCTCCAGTTCATTTTCAGACAGGCATTCCTTTCATGGTGGCAAGAGGTCTATGAGTAATTCTATGTTTACATCTTTTCCATCTAGCATAACAACAGAAACTATCTCATTCTCAATAATTTCATTCCAAATCCCTAATCCTCATAAAATTTTCATGGTGCAGATTGGATTATGTGTCCAGTTTTGAATCCATCTCTTAGGCCAGGGCAATAGAATATATTCATTCTCTTAGGCTGGGTATTATATGTTCCTTAAACCAGAAGGTGAGTTCTTCCCCAGTCAGAGTGGATGTTCTCAGGTCACTATTCTTTATCAGAAAAGCATGAAATGTGTGTCAAGGAGGCTAAAACAATAGACGACTGTTCCAGGGTTTCTTTAATTTTTCTTCTTACTTCTATTTAGGGCACAAGCAGAATGGTACTATGCTGAAGGTAGGAACTGAAAATGCAAAACCTAGGGCCAGATAAGCAGCATGGCACCATCATTATTGACAGATAATGTTTCTGAAAGATGAATTACTAGCATTGCATAATCCAATGTGTGTTGCAGTTCTTTCTATGCTAGGAAGGCTCCATCAAGCTGACTTGACTACTCTAGGGTAATTGCTCTCCTTCCCTTACCTTTGTTAGGATTTCATGCTCCTCAAGCCCCTCTCTGTTGATACATTTGGTTCCCACTTGACTTTTCTGAAAGAGAGAGATTGGGATCTGTCCTTTGCTGCCCCTTCTCAGAGATTCCTACCTGGCTTTTGCTGGTCAGTTTAGCTGCCTGGCTTTATTCTTTAGAGTAATCTAGTTAGGGCTCTCCACCTTGATTTGAACATTCCCTCTTCATCAACCTTTAACTTCTTCATGTTTAGCTTTTTCCTGGACTCCCTCTTATTCCTTTGCTCTGGATTGACAATTTTCTATTGGATGGATTATTCATATCTAATCTTGTGCACTCTAATACACTGCTCCTCATCTCTTACCTTGGTCCCTTGTTCTGCAATTTACAGGCAAATCTGCAGTACACTATAACTCAGTTTAAAATATATTTCTTCTCAAATGAGTCTCAGTGACCCCAGATTTCTTTTTTCAGAGATTTAAGATAAGACAATGAGGAGATGAACTCAGTATTCTAATTTGTTTGGCAATATATTTCTCATTTCAAAGCCATAAGTTGGATTTCTACTTTATATAACACTTTCTCTTAGATTTGGCTGGTATAATCACT
>NW_012137191.1:16302049-16304276 GCF_000956105.1 Propithecus coquereli
GGGGGTAGAGCCTGCCTAGCAAGTGTGTTTTCCGTATAGCTCTATGCCAGCATCAGCCCAGGTGGCCACCAAGGGCAATCCAGGATAGAGGCTTCAGAAGGCAAGTATAAAACCATGTCATGAGCATCTGTGGTCACAATTAAAGAAGCCATACCTGTTGTCATGTCCCAAGAACAAATATAAAGGTAAAGATGAACAAGAAACCAAGAGGTGAGATCTAAGTAGCACGGGAATATAGCTGATGCCAAGGAACAAAGGCAAGAATGAAATGCTAGGGTTTAGGACTTTCATGCTAAGTGGCACTCAGATGCCGATGTTATTGGTCTGTACCACATGACGCTTTGGTAGATACAGCCTGAATTATAGAACAATGTTGACGTGGACAATTTTTAGGAGAATATAGGAATTTCACGTCAAAACATATATGGTGCAGAAACGGCCTAGCTGTGGGAGAAGAGCAGGAGATGTTTTTGCTGGTTGGATCCATCACAAAACTGCTCTTTTCTCGAATTTACATAAGCTCCACATTGAAATACTTATAGATTTAAAGCATTTCCTGAAAGCTCTTGGAATACTTCACAGTTTTCATTCTTTAATTCTTATATATAGGTACACTTAAAAAATATTATGAAAAGCTATTCCACCACACAGAACTGAAGAAAGCATGAGAAGGGCAGAGAAGTTTTCTGTGTCGATTTTAAGACCATTTTTGCATGAATACTTAGAGAATTTAGAATTGAAGTTTTCTCAATTGCGATAAAGCAAATGGCCATTTGACACTAGAAAGCAGAAAAAGTAAACCTGGGTAGGAACCTTGTATTTGGAGGAGAAGCTGGCCTCGTTTCTGAGAGCTAAGCTCTCACTATTCCTGCTTGGGCTGTGAGTAATGAAGTTGGCAACTCCTCACAGAAAGTAAGCTTCTTCTTAGTTTAGAAATTTTCTTTTTATTCTTTTGAACCTCAGAAAATTCAGCCTCATGTTTTAAGATTTCCTTTGATTTTCTTTAGTCAAATGAAGGGCAACTATTTTTGAACCTGATTAAAGTATACATTTGACCCAAGCATTGTATACTATTTATTGTTCTTATTTTGTTTAAAGCAATGGCACAAGTTTATTTTAGAAAGTTTGGAATATGCAGTAAAGCATACCAAAAAAGCCAGCTATAATTTCAGCACCCTGAGAGAACTATTGTTTCTGTTTTCATGTCTGTTTTTTTTTCCTTAGGTATTTTTGGTGCTTAATATTTTATGATAAAATTTCATATTTCACATACTAAATTGTAATCTATTTTTTATCTTTTTACATAATAAAATGAACTCTCTCAAAAGTATGTACCATTATTTATTTAACTAGTCATCACTATTGGATGTTTAGGTTATTGCTACCTCTCTCTTGCCACAAATAACTGTGGAATAAACATCTCTAGAGAAATCTGTGTGCATATCCATGATGCTTGCCTTACAATCAATACAATTTCAGGATTGAAACATATTCTTGGGTTATAGAGTAACATCTTGGCATTTTACCTCTTTACTGTTAGTTTGTAATATAAATATTGGTCCAATTCAACTTTTAGGGGTTGAGAGGTAAGTCTGGTTGACTGATAGACAAGTGGGTAAATGCTGAGACTGGATTTTGGGGTCTGTAGCTTGATTAGCTAATGATAGTAATTTGGGGAAACTGAGATAAGGAAACTCAAAGGCTCAGTTGGGTAAGTGGAGATAAAATTGTAATTTAGGAATGCCCATTTGACTGAACATTGTGCTTGGTGCTAGACATAGAATGACTCTAATCCTCACGAGTCTCGAAGGCAGGTATTATCACCACTATTTTAGAAACGCAGAAACTAATGCATAGAGCATTTAGCTAAGAATCTTTCTTAAGGTCATCCCTCTAGGTCAGGGTTTCTCGACCTTGGCATTATTAACATTTTGGGCTAACGTGGGTAGTCTGTTGTGAGGGGCTGTCCCGTGCATTTTAGGATGTGTAGCAGCGTGTCCTGGCTGGATACTACTAGATACTGTAGCACTTTAATCCCAGCTCTGACAACCAATAATGTTTCCAGATATTGCCAAATGTCTCTTGGGGTGAAGTGGGGGCAGCTGGGCTAAATCATACCTGATTGAGAACCACCACTGCTGTGGGTAGCGCTGAAGACAAAATTCAAAATCTAATCTGTGTGATTCTAAACTCTATGTTCTTTTCTCTGTAGTTTATTGCCTGCCTC
>NW_012137191.1:16304456-16306982 GCF_000956105.1 Propithecus coquereli
AAAAATGGAAGCAACCACCCAAAGTGGTTTCATTCATCCAGATTTGGGGGTTAAACTGGTTTTGGCCCAGTCAAACCCTGCTCCATTCTCTATCGGAATTGCACAATGTCTCCACGTCTACTTCACGTGATATCTAAAAATTCACCCTTCTCTTGTGTTACCTTCTTTGAACTGTCATTCCAGCCTAAGTCACCAGACACAAGATCCTTGAGGTCAAGTACAGTAACTTTTTATCTTTGTCTTCCTTGAACTCAGAAAGTTCCTGGCATAATAGATCATTGTTGAATGGTGGATTAGGAGAAAAGGAAATATGTTCGAGCCTAGAGAAAATAAAAAAATTGTTAATATTTTATTTCTGAAGAAAGCTAATGTAGGTAGTGCCCGCTGCTCAATAGCTCTAATTTCTCCATGTAACAGTTGTCACTTGAAATGCCAAGGATGAGGGTTAAAAATTTGGTTCTGTGTAGCCTTTTGCAAGGATTTCCTTAATACCAGACTCCAAATTGTTTTCAGACTATTTGCCAAGTCTCCACTCTTTCCTATAAGCATTAAAGGGATATTTTTTCCTCTAGTACACATTTCCATATAGTGTTTTTCACCAACCAAGACTTATAGAATTTGTCTACCTTTTGAAAGCAAAATACAGTGAATGGAGAAAAGGAAAACTAAACTTGACTATAAATACAAACTAGCACATGTTGGAAGACTACAAAGCTGGAAGTTTCTGAAAGTTCTTCCCAGCCAAGTCAGAAGCCTTCATTTACTACAATAGATTTCTTTCTCCTCTTTGCTGTCCAAACCATATCCATCCTTTCAGACCCCATTCTAATCCTGTGTCCCTGTACCATTAGACTGTTACGCACTGCCCTCTGCTTTATTTGAATTTTTATAGCATTTGTAAATGGTGCTAAAAAATCTAGTACCTATTTAAAATATGTCCTGCAAAAATAATTATGTCTGAACTGCACTATATTTTTGAAATGCTTTTACATTTACTTCATTTGGTCTTTGCAATTATTTGGAGAGTTAGTCATCAGTGTCAATGCAGCTCCTAGTGGGGCACTGAGCACAAAGCAACATGCTTAATGATTGCTGTTTGTCCACCTCAGAGTGTATGTTTCTGCAAAATTCCTGTTTGCCCTAAAACGTCATATTTCTGCTCTTTTGTTATGTTAAATGTTCTTTGCTTCAGATTTTAACTAGCTTCTCAGGTACTTATTTGTAATGAGCCTAGAACAATAGAACATAAAAAAATAAACCGTGAAGGAACTTAAGATAGTATAAGCTACCACCCTTCTTTTCCAGTGCAGCATCAATTCCTCCTTATGATAATGGACTCACTGACTTTTCTAGGAAACCGATTCTACGTGGTTCTGGTGGTGGTAGGCTCTTGTGCCTTTCCACCACACTTAGGGCTGAATGGATGACTCAGTACTGGAAAAACACTCAGATCCCTCCTCAAAGTTATTGGCCCTGAAATGGACACACAACACAAGAAAAACCAGATTTCTGCATAGGATATTTTTTTCTTGTGAAAGCTTTGGGTAAAGGTACTTTTCTGCTGGAGGAATATGAGCCCTGGATTAGGCATTTCTATCATATTTATCACATGGAGAGAGTCTACCTGAGAGAAAAGGAGCCTTAACTACATCAATTGAGCCTTTTATCTTAGCTACACCTAAATTTAACACTAAACCTGATCTTTTCTGCTGAGTTAACAATTGCCTTTAATGTTTAAACTATTACTAGTTCAAGCTATGCTTTTGTTACTTGACAATTGAGAGTAGAAACTAACACACTTGTTGCTACAGAAGAGAAAACTGATGTCTAGAAATGATTTACTGAAAGTTGTAAGTATAGTTAGTGAAAGGGTCTGAAAAGAAATAACCCAGGTCACTTTAATTTTAGTATAATATTTTTTCTAGTTTATCAAATTTTAGTACATGACATTTTAGTTCTCTGGGTCTATAATCTATAATATCATTGCTTCTATGTCACAAGAGTGCACTCAGGTGTATTCACAGTTACATTTCTGAATTTAAATCAATTTTATCTTGTTCTAAGGTTCTGGGGTTCATTGACATCTGCCCTCCATGAGTTATGGCATGGTATGTGTTTGGTATACGCATAGCATATTTTTAGAATAAACTTTAGAGCTGTACTAATGATGGTAGTGATTCTTACGTGCCAGCCACTCTATTTGACATTTTTCATGTTTCCTAAATCTACTCAATAATTCTATAAAGTATCAATTTTCAAAATAGAGAGCAGAGGGTCAGAGAAGTTATATAGATTGTTCGATGTCACTCAGAGATTTAGAAACTGAGTTAGTATTCAAATACAGTTCTATTTGACCCCAACCTGTGCTCTTTTGTCTGTCCCAAAGACCTTCAAGTTTCTCTGCTTTTATATGAGCCTTTAATTTTACCAATGAGAAATCTAAGGCACAGAAGTTTTGCTACTTGTTCAAGATCATCCAGTCAGTTAGTGGCAGAGTTGGAACCTATTTACCCAACACCAAAAACC
>NW_012137191.1:16307032-16308598 GCF_000956105.1 Propithecus coquereli
TTCTTCTCTTTCAAAACTTCCCAGGCAATGTATCCTGTCTTATTGGCATGCTATGTTTGCATGACAGATGTCTCTTTAATCTTCTCTTGCCTCCATGCAATTGAGTAGGTTCTGGAGGTGGCCGAAGTTCCCTGGGTGGTTTATCATTGTTCAAAAACAGTCTTATCCATTTACTCTATTGTGCCACAGAAATATTTTCATTTATTTTATGTGCCATGATGTGAAATAGTTTGGAAAGTAATGCTGTACCTTTGTTCTCTTTAGTTGCAACAGTCCTGTATGTGAAATGTATGACACATATAGCAAATATGGGAAAATGAATGCTAAAGTCCAGAAGTCTTAGTAAATTGGTGAAAATGGAGCTAATTCCTGAAGAACAAAGAAGATTCAACATACCAGGAAAAAAGAGTAGAAGTAGAAAATTTTAAAGTAAGATTTACTGGCTGTGCTTGTTAGGGTACTTAATACTAGCTGATATCGTGGCTTGATTGTGGGGTTTTTGTTCACTCATATTAAGTTTAATGTAAGTTAGATAGTCATCTTCCATCTTGTAGCTATGCCATCTGGAACATGTGGCCTCCAAAGTTGCATGTGCAGTGCAGATAGGGTTGAAGGATTTCAGGAGATTTGCAAAGAGCAAGGCTTGGCTCATGTCATCTCTCCAATATTAAGTCTTGGCAAGAATTCATTTATATCACCTCAGTCTAACCACAAATGAGGTTCAGAAAATGTAGACTTCCTGTGTGACCAGAAATAGGAAATGTTGTGTTGAACATATAACATTATCTCTGTCATGTTAATTTCCCGGGACATCTACATGGGAATCCTAATTATCAGCAAGAGCTGATTGAAGAACAAGGTGTCATGAGGCTGAGAATGAGCTGGGGAGTCTCAATGCCGGGGCCTTACATTAATATAGCCTAATGTATTCTCCACTAAAGGGGTTAGAAGACAAGAATCCACATGTCAGTTTGCAAGACAATTATGGAGACATTGGACAGTTTTGATTGGTTCCCTCTACCTGCTCCTGCCTCTGTTGGCCAGATATTGCCTCTTTCTAAGCCCCATTATATTTGTGTACTTAGCAAGGGTGGGGAGTGTGTCATAGAAATTCTGGATGCCAGGGAGCCTGACACTTCCTCAGGAGAATATCAGGTATGCTTGCACAACCTTTATGGAGTTCCTTTATAAGAGTCAAAGGAGAGAAGGCTGAGAGAGTAGCTGATAACTCAATTGTAAAGGAGAAAATTACATGACAGACTAAAGAGTGTCATCTTTATTCTTAGATTCTGAGGACCCACTGAAAAATGTTAGTAGGGTTGTCATCTTCTTTAACAAATTATGTCTTTGGTAGATTAATCTGGTTTTTCCTGATGCTACTGCAAACTAGGTTAGGATGCCTCTTTTCTGCTATTCCGTTTCTCCCTGTACTTTTGTCTGTAGTTGCACTTATAATTCTTGGTGCCAATATCTGTTTTGTGCTTCCCTCATTCACTCTAATGAGCTTATCCTGGACTAGCCTGATTTGTTTACCTATCCGCAGGGTTTTACATATGGCCTGATGGA
>NW_012137191.1:16312833-16315024 GCF_000956105.1 Propithecus coquereli
ATTTGAAAGGATTGAAAACATTCAGGCTGTGTACACAGTGTAATTGACTTAGAAATCAGCAACAGAAAAATTTTTGGAAAATTCTCACATATCTGGAAATTAAACAATATGCTTCTAACTAACCCATTTGTCAAAGAAGATATCAAAAGATAAGTTAAACATATTTTTACTGAAATAAAGTAAAAAACCCACTATAAATAAAATTGTGGGCTACAGGGTCTTAGTTTGCTTTGGCTGCCATAACAAAATACCACGGACTGAGTGTCTTAAACCAGTAGTCTCCAACATTTTTGGCACTAGGGACCGGTTTTACAGAAGACAATTTTTTCATGGCCCTGGGGGCAGCAGGGAGGGGGCATAGTCTCAGGATGATTCAAGTGCATTACATTTATTATGCACTTTATTTCTATTATTATTACATTGTAATATATACTATAAGCCTGCCACCAGATGCAGCTTAATTGTCACTTGCCGCTCACTGATAGGGCTTTATATGAGTCTGCAAACAATTGATTTATCATGGTCTCCATGCCGTCAAACCTCTCTGCTAATGATAATCTGTATGTGCAGTCACTCTCCAGCACTAACATCACTGCCTCAGCTCCACCTCAGATCATCAAGCATTAGATTCTCATAAGGAGTATGCAACCTAGATCCCTTGCGTGCGCAGTTTACAGTAGGGTCTGTGCTTCTATGAGACTCTAATGCCACTGCTGATCTGACAGGGGCGGAGCTTGTGCAATGATGTGAGTGATAGGGAGTGGCTGTAAATACAGATGAAGCTTCTCTTGCTTGTCCACCACTCACCTCCTGCTGTGTAGCCCAGTTCCTAGCAGGCCACGGTTCAGTACTTGTTTGTGACCTGGGGGTTGGGGACCACAGTTTAAACAACGGATATTTATTTCTCACAGTCTGGAGGTTGGGAAACCCAAGATCAAAATCAAAGTGCCAGTTTGTGTGGTTTCTAGTGAGGACTTTCTTCCTCACTTGTGGGTAGGATGGTGAAGTGAGAGAGAAAAAGAGAGAGAGAGAGAGAGAGAGAGAGAGAGAGAGAGATATCCCTTTTCCTTTTCTTATAAAGCCACCAATTCCATCACAAGGGCAGCACCTTCATGACCCACATGACCTAATCTAATGCTAATTATTTCCAAAAACCCCATTTCCAAATACCATTACTTTGTGAATTAGTGCTTCAATATATGGATTTTGGGGGTACAGAAGCATTTAGTCCTTCACATGCAACTAAAACATTGCTTGGTTTTCAAAAAAAAAGTTCTCCAGAACTTTTACATCATCCCATACTGAAGCTCCATATTCTTTAAACAATAGCTCCCATTCCCTTTCCCTCAACCCCTGGTAACTGCTGTTACACTTTCTGTATCTAGGAATTTGACTATTCTCTGTACCTTATGCAAGTGGAATCATACAATATTTGTCCTGTTGTAACTGACTTATTTCACTTAGCATAATGTCTTCAAAGTTCATCCACATTATAGCAAAAGTACATTTCATCCCTTTTTAAGGCTGAATAATATTTCACTATATGCACATACCAAATTTTGTTTATCCATTCATCCATTGGTGAACATTGGGTTGTGTCCACTTTTTGTCTATTGTGAGTAATGTTGATTTGAACCTTAATGTATAAACATCCGAGTCTCTGATTTCAATTCTTTTGTGTATATATATCCAGAAATAAAATTGCTGGATCATATAGTAATTCTATATTTAATTCTTTTGAGGAATCTCTGTACTGTTTTATAGAACAGCTGCACCATTTTACATTCTTCCAGCAAAGCACACGTGTTCCAATTTCTCTACATCCTTGTCAATACCTATTATTTTCTCTTCTTTGATGATAGCCATTCTAACGGGTATGAAGTGATATCTCATTGTGATTTTGACTTGTATTTTCCTAATGACTAGTGAAGTTGAGCATCTTTTCATGTACTTATTGGCCATTTGTATATTTTCTTTGGAGAAGTGTCTATTCCAGTTTTTCACCTATGTTTAAATTTTATATGCTTAAATTAGAAATTAAGAAAGGTTTACAATCAGTAATCTTAAGTGATCTTAAGAAGCTAGAAAAGGAGCAAAGTAAACTCAAAATAGGTATAAGGAGGGAAGTAATAAAGATAAGAGCATATATCAGTGAAATAAAAAATAGAGAAAATTTATTAGAACCCAATCA
>NW_012137191.1:16315264-16317617 GCF_000956105.1 Propithecus coquereli
AAGAGACACAGGCAGGTCATTTGCAGGTAAGGCCCCACGTTCCCATTAAACATTTCCTCCTATGGTTTCAGACCTATCTATGGGCTATGGGGTGTTAAAAAAGGAATATAAGAAGAAATAATTTGTCTTTAAGAAATTTGTAGTCCACTTGAGGACGCAAGGTGAGCACACCTAGAGCCGTCAGAGAACAATGGAAACCAGAGGAAAGTGGGTAATTATGAGTGAAGTTACAATGTGCTCCTAACGAAGCTCCTTTGGGTGGGGGGGTGGTAATATTCTGTTTCTACAACTGAACTGGATTTTTTTTTTATCTAATGCCAGAAGCCTTGATTTTTCTATCTAGCTTAATTTTCTCAGTCACTTTGAAGCCTTTCTGTGTCAGTTAAGGTATTTCCCTCCTCCTCCTCCCTTTCTCCAGAATTCGTGTTAAGTACCAGGGGCCTGTTGTACAATCGTGACACTGAGAATGCAGGGGGAGGAGATTGATATAGCACCCTTTAATTCAGAACTGGCACCTGCTAGGCTGTACTATCTTGTTTGTTCCTGGCTGTCGTGTCCCCTTCATGCTTGCCTTTATTGGGATGCCCAAAGGATGTTCGGCTTCTGGTCATGTGATTTATGCTGCTTCATTACTTAGCCGCACTGGCAAAACCATTTCCAGAGCGAATTATTCTCTCTCTCCCTGTGTCTCTCTACCTCTATCTGTCTGTCCTGCTGTAAAAAAGCAACAGGGTCCACACTTGTACCAGGAAAACTGGTAAAATAGCTATTTTCAGACACTGGACAACAGGCAGCCTAGGACCATATCCCTGAGAAAGAAGAAAAACATGCAGGATAAACTCTGCCATACTCTGCCTTTCTGCCCAGAGGGAATTATCAGTATGCAATGAAAACAGGGGGAACCCACGCAGAGCACAGTGCTGTTGTTGAATTGCGAAGGCAGAGGTCTGGAGTTGGGGGAGATCCAGGTGAATAGAATTTGTGGGCAGAATCCTGGAGAGAAGTAAGCTTAGCAAAGAAAGAGTTCCAAAAAACTGCACAGGGGTTTTCTTCAGTCTTCAATTAAATATTAATCTGTACAAGTATTGGATGAATTTCCACAAATATGGACATAAAACTTCTGGGGAAAGAAAAATCACCTGAGAGCTGTAAGCTAATTCCCAGACTCACACAGGAATAGGAATCTTTTGATTTTTTATTATTTATAGAATATAGAGAATTTGTTCAATATATTGGACAATTATTAGAAACCCTAGAAGGGTAAGGTCTTAGTATTGGCACTAAATTCTACCTATAGGTAAGTCTGTCATAGACTGACCCTAAAACGATGTGAAAACAATGCTTAAAAGAAAGAAAGTGAACAAATAAACTAATTGCTTCCTGTAACAAAGTCCAAAACTCTCAAAAACTACACTAAAATTTAATACCCAATTATGTGAAAGTCACAATATCTGGCATCCAATCAAAAAGTACTAGACATATGAAGGAACAAGAAGTTGTGACCCATAGCCAGGAAAACAAATAAGACAACAGGAGTATGTGCATAAATAACAGAGACAAAACAATTGGCAAACAAAGATCTTAAAGGAGCATTTATAAATTCACTCAAGATTTTCAAGAAACATGAACCTAAAGAGGAAAGACATAGGGGAAATACTTCAAAAACAAACAGAGCCTGTGGAGATGAAAAATAACCGCTGGAATAAAGTTTTCACCGAATGCATTTAAAATGGATTAGACATTGCAGAGGAAAAGATCTGTATACTTGAAATACAACAACAGAAACTGTCCAAGATGAACAATAGAGAGAAAAAATAAAAACAAAAACAAAGCCCATGACCTGCAAATGGTATTAAGCTCTCTAATATACATACTCTGTACCTGGGGCCCCAAACTCTAAATATTTTCTATAAATCTGAAACTATTAAAAAAATCTATTTAAAAAAATAAAGGAATAAAATAAGACATTCCATAACACTAATCATAAGGTTGGGATGGCTGCATTAATATCAGACACAGTAGACTTCTGGGCACTCACTGTTGCCAGAGATAACGAGTGATATATTATAATAATAAAAAGATGGATTAGTCATGAAAATATAATCAATCTAAATTTGTATGAACCTCATAACAGATATTCAAAATACATGAAGCAAAAGTTGACAAAACTGAGCAGAGATATAGAGAAATTCAGAAATGTGGTTGGAAATTTCAATACTCCTTTCCCACCGATTTAACAGTAGTCAGAAAATCAATAGAGATAGAGAAGAAATTATCAAACAAATTAACCTAATTGATATTTATATAAATCTCTACCCCTCAGCTGAAGAATACCTATTCTTTTGTTTACCAA
>NW_012137191.1:16328102-16331063 GCF_000956105.1 Propithecus coquereli
AGTTTACTAAAAAATCAGAACACTAACCCAAAATATCATTGTAATTTTAGATATACAATAGACTTTATGATAATATATTTTAAATTAGTAATCTTAAGGTGGCTAAACTATAAGAATTTTTAATGTTTTGGTGTTTTTATGTTTTCTAAACTTGTGACTATTTTTGTAAATGAGTGTGGTTTAGTATTCTAAAATTTTTAATCGATATTATGTCTTTAGTATTTTCTGGTATCCTTAGACTTTAAAAACATAAAGTTACGTGGTCAAACTATATTCTATAAAACAGCTATCCTATTATGTGTTTAACCATTGCCCTACTAAACACTTAGACTAGAAACATTTTTTCCTGCCATTATAATTGTTAATAATTGCATTCAGCATCCTTGTACACAAATCTATGTACTCACGTATTAAGGATATATTTCTAGGAGACTCCTGATTCCACAGATATAAACTTTCTAAAGACTCAATTCACATTGCCAAATTGCATTTCAATCAAGTTGTGTCAATTTGCCTTATCATAATGGGTGAGTGGCTGCCTAATGCATCCTTGCCAACATTAGGATTATCTTTGACAATTCTTTGCTACTTTAATACTTGAAAAGTATTAGCTCATTAAATTTGCATTTGCTTAAGGAATGGATCATTTTTTGCATTGTCCACATTTGTCATTTTATGTAAATTATTTACTAGTGTCCTCTTCCTGTTTTTATTGTAGAACACGAGTGATTTTTTATTGATTTGCAAACTTCTTTTATAGTTTAAGAATATTATCCTATCATAAGCATACTCCTTATAAAGAGTGCCAGTGGCACAATCAGTTTGCTTTAAAATGGTTAGTCTAGCTACTTTGTAAAAAAATAGATTATAGAAATTAGAAGAAAGAGGGGCAGATCAATGAGAAGCTACAGCTGTCACATTTGTAATATGGTGCTATTAATTTTTGAACATATTTATTTTCAGCTACTTTATTAAAAATTCTTTATAATTCTCAAAATCTTTTAGTTGATTTATTGAGATTCACAGATATATAATTATTACTTTTAATTAATAATATTCTTTATCATCATTTACAATAGTCATATCTATTATACCAGGTTTTTTCTTTTCTTGATTTTAATGGTAATGCCACGGTTGAGCTATGATTAACTATGATGATGTATTTTGGGCACACTATTTATCATGGTATGTTTTTTAACACATTTTTATCAGTAGTAGATATTCAATTGCATCAGTGCCATATTGACATCTATATGATAAGCATATTGTACTTCTCTTTTGATTGTTACATAGACTTATCTCTTCTCATGGTTACAACTCTCAGTCCTATGGTATTAACTCCATCTTAAAAGTCTAGCTGAAGAGATTCTGTCACAGGTGACACTATTAACTAAAATAAGGAGCCCTGGAGGAGAAAAATTAATTGATTTGTTATAGTTACACAGGATTATCTGATCCTGAGATTTTCAAGTCTTTGCAAATGTAGCTTTAAATATAATATCTCGTTGAGCTCATTTGTTAGTTTTTACTTGGTAATCCTCAAGCCTACACACAGAAAGGGCCAGAAAGAATAGGAAGGAAAGAAGGACCAGGGAGAATTGTGATGCCATCAAAGGTGCAAGGATTTTTGGGAGCTCTGCATTGCATGGTTCGAATGTCACTTTGGCCATTGCTAGCTGAGCAGCTCCAAGTAGGATACCCGACCCTCAGGGGTAAAAGTATCAGATTTGAAGGAGGGCTGTGATGGTTGGATGATAAACTTTAAGTAAAGGATTTAACACAGGGCTGGCAAAGAGTAATTCTCATAGAGAGTTCATGCTGAGCCTAGCAGTGTGCTAAGGACTGTTATGTGCTAAAATGTTAACGCATCCCATTCTCCCAACAACCCTATGAGGCAGTTATATCGTAATCATCATCCTAGTTTTATGAAGGTAAATGAGACACTGAAAATCCAAGCAATTTGCTTAAGGTCCCACTGCAAGTAAGTGGTAGCACCGTGATGTGACCTCGGAGAGTGTGGCTCCAGAGTGCCTGCTCTTGACCACTGCTGAGACACGGCCTCTTAGTGTTGGCGGAATGTACATTTCTGCATTTGCTAAGCCTGCAAATCCTTAGAAATCATGAAGTATAGCCACTCCATTTTACAACTGAGGAAACCGAGGCCCAGGGAGGTAATGACTTTTCCAAGTCACAGGACCGAATGCCAGAACTAGGACTAAAATCCTGATCTCCTCACTCTATTTTCTACTTTCCGCAAGTAGAAGGACCTTCCAGTTCTACCACTTTGGAACATTCTGGGCCTGCCCTCAAGCTTTGGGTAGATGTCAAGACCTGTAAACTGACAAGAAGCATTCACCTGCATTGCATATTTCCTTTCAACCAGTTTTTAAAAACTTTTTCTTTAGGTCGGAGATAATTACTTCAAGAATGTAAGTTATAATAAATCTTTGTGGATCTTCACGGTGATGCTACAAGTGAATTATATTTAATACCTTTTTAAATGTAGAAAAAAACATAAACAAAAGGCAAAATATTAACAAACTAAAAATCGAAAGAAACTATCTACACATATACGTCTTGTAAATTTACTTAAGATTGACTTCACCCAGCCTAACTTGAATTTCTAGCTCAGTTCCAATAAATATAAACAGTGCTATGATTCTGATGCCAAAATGGAATAATTCCTAAATAATACGGATAAAGCAATGCCTAAAATACTAATCCCAGTTTTCTAATTGGCCAATGTGATAAAATCAGAGATTTGTTCCTATGGAGAAAATCTGCCCCAGTGCACTTTGCTGATAATATTTGAAGAGGAATGAGTTGCAGCATTGGAGCTTAGGTTCTAGAAATAAGTTATCTACTTCATTGTTGGAGGTCTTCATGACAATTTCTCCCTTCGGTCTGTCTGAAGTTTCCACATTATATCCATGGAGCTCCAGCAGCCTTTTTTTTTTTTTT
>NW_012137191.1:16331113-16332558 GCF_000956105.1 Propithecus coquereli
AAAAAAAAAAAAAAAAAAGAAACTGTTTTTTTTGGACAGGTGTGGTGGATAAAGCTACGTTTTGGAATATAAGATCTCTGGGTTTGAATCTAGACTTAGATATTTAGCAGATGTGTGACCTTCAACTAGTTACTTAACCATTCTGTATCAGTCAAATGTTCTTCATACATAAAATGGGGATTAAAAATAACACACTGTATTTATTTGTTAGAGTCCCATAACAAATACCACAGAATGGGGGGCTTAAACAATAGAAATTTATTTTCAACAGCGCTGCATGCTCAAAGTTCAAGATCAAAGTAAGGTGTTGGCAGGTTTGATTTCTTCCGAGGTCTCTCCTTGGTTTGCAAAGGACCACCTTCTCACTGTGTCCTGACATGGTTTTTCCTCTGTGTACACCCATCCCTGGTATCTCTGTGTGTCCAAATTTCTTCTTCCTGTATATTGTCAGTCAGAGAAGATTGGGACCCACCTTAAGGGCCTCATTTTAACTTAATTACCTTTTTAAAGGCCCTATCTCCAAACACAGTCACATTCTGAGATAATGGTTAGAGGTTAGAGGTGCAACATATGAATTTTGGAGGAGACACAATTCAGTTTATAGCACACATTTTCTGTAATATTTTAAGGAATAAAGGCACTTTGATGTACTTGAAAGTACCTAACAGAATGATGGTATAATGGAGACCATCTAAGGTAGAACATCTGAACCTCATTTCTTCTATCAGGGTAAACCTGTTTCCTTGATGCAGTCATTTCTTCTCTTCTAGGAACCTCTTTCACTTACACAATTTCTCTTTCATGATCTCTCTCAAAACAATATAAATCAGAGAAGAATTATGTATAGCATAAAAAGATAAAAGAAAAAAACAATTAGAATTATACAACCTTCAAAAACTTTTAGTGTTTGACCATATATATCAATATTTTTACCTTCCTCCAATCATGTACATACATAATTTTGTATCCCAGCCTTTTCACTTAATATTACATCTATAAAACATAGACTCACTATTATGCAGCATTCTCCTTATGTTAAAAAATAACTAAATTAACTGTGTCATAATTAATTTAATTATTCACATACTTTCTAGTATTTGGATTACTTCAATCTGGGGCTATTATCAACAATACTGTTATGCATGTTTTCAGCATATAACTTTTAATTTCTTTGACTTGTTTCTCAGGTTAAATTTCGATGCCCAATCAAAGGAAAATGCATGCACATTTTACGGCTTTTTTGAATTAGGAAACTGTTTTTCAAGAAGGTTGCTCTGGTTTATATCAACACAAGCGGTGAATTTGTGCAAAGCTTTGACTATGGGATTATTGAGGATTTAATTTTCCCTCCCTTCATTAAACTAAAAAAAACTCCATTTTTCAGTTTACTAAAAAATCAGAACACTAACCCAAAATATCATTGTAATTTTAGATATACAATAGAC
>NW_012137191.1:16335390-16341994 GCF_000956105.1 Propithecus coquereli
TTTTTTTTTTTTTTCTGGCAGCTCTTTCAGCTGTTGCTGAACTGAACCTGACTAAACATCATTAAACATCAGGTTGGTGAGATGTGGTACCACAAGAATCTGATAACTCTCCCCTCCATGGCTTTGGCCACGTTTTAGAATGAATCTAAAATCCACAAGTTGGAAAGGACAACTCCACATCTTACAAGACTCTCTTTAATAGCACTTGAGTAATGGCCATTTATTTTCTACTTGATTACCCCCAGAGACAAGGAACTCATCACATCTTTACCATCATTATCATCACTCAATACGACCATTTACCGAGAACTTTCCACGGGCTGAATGCTCTCTACATATGACCTTTTTAATCCTTTCACAGCTTTATATGGTAGGTATTATCATCCAAATTTTATAGAAGACAAAATGAAGGATCAAATAAATTTTTAAAAAAGAGAAAAACTGACTCATGGTTTTATAACAGTGTAGATAAAAATGAACCAAATTCTTCACGGATTCTGAAATCAACTCCTGCCTGATAACTGAGAGTTCATAGGTACGAGATTGTATCCTCTCCACCAAGGGGACCAAAAGGAAGAAGCTCTGCTTCTTTCTGCATATCTCAATGCTTTGCCTGCTGATTTAACCCAATTCTTTATCATGCCATGTTGAAAAAATGACTTTTTTAGGTCTTGAAAATTCTACAATTATGATTTTTGAGTCAAATTACATTGCCATTTTTGATTCTATTTTGGAGACACCATAGTGGTGGAATGTACTGGATGGAAATATAGACTCTGATGTCACACTTCTTGGGTTGAAAGCTAAGTTCCCATGATGGTTAATTTTGTGCAAAAATTGACTGGATGTCCAGATAGCTGGTAAAACATTATTTTTGGATGTGACTGTGAGGGTGTTTCTGGAAAGCAATAGCATCTGAATTTGTAGACTGAGTAAGGATCACCCTTACCAATGTGGACCCTGACCTGTTGGGGACCAGAATAGAATGGAAAGGCTGAAGGAGGGAGAATTCACTCTTTTTTCTTGAACTGGGACATGCATATTCTCCTTTCCTTGGACATCAGTATTCCCGGTTTTGGGGCCTCAGGACTTGGACCTGGACTTTACACCACTGGCCGCCTGGTCTCTGCCCACTGTTGCCCATCTGTTTGGGAACTGATGATCTCCCTAGACTGGTCTGGTTCTCAACATCTACGGGTGGCCTTGACTCACCAACTCTTGCCACATCCCTTGTAGATCAGTTTAGGTCTAGTTACTGGCCCCACTCCTTCTGCCCTGTCCTGCAGATTCACTGGGATACACCCAAAAAGATCTCCAACCAAAACAGCAAAGCTGGGGAAGGGCCAATTTGGCTTGTAATTTGGATACCGTCAGCTTTTTTACACTATTAAAAGACTTAATGATGAGTGGATCTATTTTCCTTTGAGGGTGTCCTTGTGGTGAACTCAGCAATGCATGCAAAGGTGAAGCAGAGGGTGATATTTAAAATATTTCACAGTGTATATAAGCACCTCCAAATTAGAGTGGGTGCTGGATGTAAGCAATCAGTCCCACTGTACTCAGGGGTCCCCACTGGGTAAGAACTCAGTGATAGAAATTACTGTTACAACATTCTTTTAGACCCTTATTAGGGACCAAAATATCATTTTTTTTTTTTCCTGTACAAATCCTTTGCTGTTAATGTTGCCAGATTAAATTCTGGACACTTAGTTAACTTTAAATTTATTCAGACAAACAATGAATAATCTTTTAGATTAAATATGTCCCAAATATTTCATGGGACATAACTTATAGTAAAAATAACACATTTATCTATCTGAAATTCAGAGTTAGCTGGGCATCTTGTGTTTCTGTTTAATAAATACAGCAACTCTGTTACTGTGCCTCACCTCATCCTGGCCTAAAAGTGATGTCCACCTTTATTTATCACCATAAAGTTGAAATTCACTGTGCTCCTAGCACAGGGATTGGCACACAGTAGGTGCTCAAGAAATGTTTGCTGAATTTTATTCTCATTGAAAGAGATTGACAGAAATCTAAAAATGAAAATCAAATACGATGAAAAGAAAAGAGAATTTCTGAGGACCTTATTTTCTTTAGACAATAATGCAGGTCTCCTGATGGAGCAGAGACTTGTGTGCACCAATTGCTCCCTAGAGGGTAACTTGTGTAAGGTTGATTCACTGTATTCTGAAAATCTATAGAGGTGGAAATGCAGCATCATGAGCAGCCTCTGGAATGGCCAATGGTCGGTGCTCTGCTGCTGTGACTCAAGGGAACGCATTGCTTTTTCTATGTGGTAGGACTTGCACCGTTTCTTAATAAGTATTTCCAGTAGCCACAGTCCAAGCTCACACTGTTCCGCAGTGTTCAAGTCTCTCTGATGGTGGAGAAACTTCCGAATGAGGCTGCTAGCACCAGCAAGGGGACACAGTGTGGCTCAATGGACTGTGACTGACCGCTTGGAATGCCCCCACGGTGCCTGAAGGCTAAAGTCCCAACTCCTTACTACGGCATTGCAGGTGATTCTTAAACTTGCTTCTGCTTTCCCAACTCCACTGCCTCAGAATTCCCTAATCCTGGCCACATCAGGGACACTCCTTGCTTTAGAATATGCCTTGTTCTCTCTCATGCCTCCATGCCTCTGCTTCTGCCCTTCCTGCTGCCTGACATGTTTTTCTCCTTACTTTGCCTCTAGATGGATTCTAAGTATCCTTATAAGTTACATCTGAAGTTTCCATTGCTCTTTGAGGCCTCACCCAGCTTCTTATTTATTTATTTGACAAATAAAATTGTATATACTTATGGCATACAAATGATATTTTGAGATATGTACACATTGTGGAATGGCTAAATCAAGCTAATCAACATATTTGTTATCTTGCACACTTATTTTTTTGTGGTGATAACTCTTAAAAGCTAGTCTCTTAGCAATTTTCAAGGATATAATACATTGCTATTAACTATTGTCACCATGTTGTACAAGAGATCTCTTGCATATCTAATTGAAATTTTGTATCCTTTGACAAACATCTCCCCACCCGCCTTTTCCCAGTCCCTGGTAGCTGCCATTCTACTCCCTGCTTCTATGAGTTCGACTTTTTTAGATTCCACATATAAGTGACATCATGTGTTATTTGTCCTGTGCCTGGCTTATTTCACTTAGCTTAATGCCCTCCAGGTTCATCTATATTGTCACAAATGACAAGATTTCCTCCTTTTCTAAGGCCGAATAGTACTCCAGTGTGTATAGACCACATTTTCTTTGTTCATTCATTCGCCGAAGGACACAGCTTTTTCCATGTCTTGGCCATTGTGAATAATGCTGCGATGAACTTGGGAGTGTAGATATCTTTTTGACATACTGATTTCATTTCCTTGGGGTATGTACCCAGTAGTGGAATTTCTGGATCATATGGTAGATCTACTTTTAATTTTTTGAGGGAACGTCATACTGTTTACTAGCTTCTTATCATTTTTCATTCTAGCACCTTTCTTCTACATTTTCTTTTGCTCAGAAGTGGGGGGCAGTGGGGAGATTCCTTCTTTTCGGCTCCATATGAATTAGAGAGATCCATGTGTGTTAGAAATTGTATTCAGCTATGAATAACAGAAGACCTAAAAAAAAAGGCTCAAACCAATTAGTAGTTTTATTTTTCTACTGAAAAGTGTTGTCTGGAGGTTGGCATTCGAGGGCTGGTGTGGTGGCTCTGCCACAGACCAGGGTCTTTCTATTTTTTCTGATGAACTATCCTTAACATTGCATCCTGGTCTAGGGAATGTTCAAGACCTTCAAAGGCAGGGGCTACATCATTTCTTCTCCTTTTTTTTTTTTTAATTGTCCATGTCTCCCAGAGTATATAGAAGAGTGCTTGGAACATAGTGACTATGCAGTCTATTACAAAATATGCCTATTAAGTTAAATGATTAACAAATAATGAGATAATTTCTCACTTGGGAAAAAAAGGGAAAATGTATATTCGATCATAATTTAGCACAACCTCAGAGCCATGACCTGTGGAATTTAAGAAGAATGTTCAATACTTCTCCTAATTTGCTGCAGATATCACACTTTGGTGTACCTCTTAGTTCCTCTCTCTGAAAAGTGAGCTTAAAATATAGGCAGCCTCCAAATTAGAATGTAATGTGTTCCTAAAAACTCATGCTCTCAAGTGGAGTGTGTTTCTTATGGAAATAATATTATAATGGACACTTATATTTTCAACCAAGATTTGTCAACAAATAAATCACACAGAAATGATGATTAGTATATCATAAAATCATAAAGCCACAACAATGATTTAAAAGTGTAAAATTATGCCTTTTGTCCCAGAAAGTGAACATACAGTTACAGTAAATATTTATGAAAAAGGGAGTCCAAGTGTACTATAAATTGCATACATTACACATAAAACATAACTCTATTCTGCCATAAATATGACTTACAACTAACATGCTAGTGATAATAATTCTTGAAAGCTTTGCACTAGATCCCATTGATCTTGTTCAGGGCCTTCTGCAGTCCTTATCACATAGAATATACTCCAGAAATGCTTGTGAATTGAATTAAACTGAATCTATGCGGAGTTCATAAACCACTTTCACATCCATCACATCATTTTGCTCTCTTAACAATCCTGCATTCTCAGTAGTGTATCTCAGAGAGTAACGCAAGATAAACTGAGGATCATTAACAACATAGTGACTTGTTTTCTAAAGTCAGAAAGTTATTACGTTGTAATGCTAAATCTCTTACCTAGTTTCTCTGACTCTAAGTGTAAAATGTTTCCATGTTGCCTCACATAAACGTTAATTATTCAGACGACTCAGGTCTGCACAGAGCAGTTTGCATAGCCAGGTCCTTTTTTCCTCAGCACGTTTTCTGGGAACAGAAACATTCAAAACAATTTTATTTATCTTAGTTCTGCCTTAATGTAAAATGATACATGAGTGGGGTATGTTTGCTGTTGATGAGTAGGATGGAAATGGTGTTTTCCTCACCAAATGATAATTTCAACATAAAAGGCTGGCCTAAAGTTTATCCCTGGGTCTTCTCCTATATGTAGTTCTCCGTAAAGCACTGCAATTTGCTATCAAGACAAGGAAAGGCCATTATAAAAAATCATTAAGCAATAATTTTACTCCATTTGGCCTTGGTGTATGGACTCAAAGCACTTTCCATTTTATGGTAAACTAGACACAACAATTACAACCCAAATAGCCTATAATTTTATAAAGCACTCCAAAGCATCATTCAAGGATTGTTAAAACAGGAAGACAATGGCATGTCAAGGGAACATCCTCTACTAAAAAGTGAGTGTGTTGCAGTGTTCCTAAGATAACAATGGCTTCTGACGTCAGATTCCGTGTGGTCCAGTCTCTTCTCTGCTTCTTACCAGAAGAGTGATCTTGAGAAATTACTGAACCCTGTCTGTGTCACAGTTTTCTTGTCTGAAAAATGGAGATAAGACTGATACCTACCTCATATGATTGCTCTGAGGATTAAATCTATTAAAATAGGTAAAACATTGACAACAATTCTTGGCAGGAAGCAAGAATTTAATGAATAGCAGCAAGTACTGTTATTAGTTATATATTTTTGAACAATGGTGGGAACTTCTAATTGTCTACCGAAAATGTGCCGAGGGGTTAGGATACCAGATAATTATGCCTATATTAGATGTTAGTAAAATATGAGTTAATGGTATCTGCATGTAGATTGAATGCCTCTCATACACAGTAAAAAGTGCTACTAGATCTTCTGTGTACAAGAATTCTGAAATTCATTTTTTTTTTTTTTTGCTTGAGACAGGGTCTTGCCCTGTTGCCCAGAGCTGGAGTGCATTGGCACAGTCATGGCTTACTTTAACCTTTAACTTCTCAGTTGAAGCAATCCTCCCACCTCAGCCTCCTGGGTACCTAGGACTATAGGCACCCACCATGACCAGCTATTTTTAATTTTTTTGCAGAGATGGGGTTTTGCTATGGTGCCAGGCTGGTCTTGAACTCTTGACCTCAAGTAATCCTCCTGCCTTGGCCTCCCAAAGTGCTGGGATTACAAGCGTGAACCACTGTACCCAGCCCTGAAATTCACTTTTGGAGTCAAAAGCTCTGTTTACTACTAGACTGGAAGTGATCCTCTCTGCTTTCATCACATCTGTCTCTCAAACAATTGGAACACTGTTGGTGCTCATAAAATGTTTCTGTAATGGATAAGTAAATAAATGAATAAGATCATTAATGGAATTTCCAGAATTCTGACTTGCAATTAGATTACCACGTAACTACCCAGCTTGTTAAGTAGCCCCGTAGATGTTGGTCATCTCGATTTTACTACCGAACATGCTAACTTGATATGCAGATGTAGTCTCATGAAATATAGTTCTTTTGGAGTTTATAAAGAAATGGATGCACTATAAATCTTATCAGTGCTAATTGTTAGTCTTCCAATTATTGCAATCCCGTATTTCAACATCATCTATGCTCTTTCACTTACATAAAACATAATAGACAAAATAGGCTATAATTTAATGCATTTAAATTTGCGATGCTGGAAAGGACATATGTGACTGTTAAGCAGGACCTAAATGTTAAAAACTGTATT
>NW_012137191.1:16344529-16346404 GCF_000956105.1 Propithecus coquereli
AACAGCAAATTGTCTCCAAGTTAAAAATCTGGGTGAGAACTTCACCTCACAAGTATATGGAAGATGGATGGAAGCAGAAAACATGTCAAAAAAAAAAAAGTGGAGAAATGAATGGTGTCTGAGTAAATGAAATGGAACACAACAACAGAGAATGATACACAATGGTGGTTTAGGAACCACAGGACACTGACAACCTGAAACAGTGATTGCATTGACTTGGTTACAGGTGCTTTGAATCCTCTAATTTCTCTAGATGGTCTACTAAATTCTAGTGTCTGAAATCTGAAACCAACACAAAAAGATCAATAACCGGTTTTCAACACCATCCCCCTCCTGCTCAACCTTCAATGGCTCCCCTCTGCCTGGGGAGCTCCATTTTGTGTCTGGGCACGCACAGACTCTTACATAGCCCCATGGGCAGGTTTTATGGTATCAGAAACAGAGTTTTGGTCTTTCCTGGATCTAGAGAGAGAGGAAAAGAGGTCTTGTGTCAGGCATAATTCAAATGTGGCAAGAAAGTATTGTGTTGGGAGAAGGTGGAAGGCTAGGGTTAGGTTAGAGATAGCAACAGGAAAGAGAAAAGCAAAAAAAATAAAAGAAAATAAATCATGAGAATTCAAGTTACAAAAAACCCTAAAACTAAAAATTTGAAAAAAGAATAGTATGATTGCACAAAGGGAAACTAATTAGAAGTGGGAATAAGATAGTTCACAGGCAGAGTTGAGGAAATTTCTGCCTAATGGCACCTTCCCAGATGTTCTGGGTGGTTGAGAACACTGATAGCTCCACTTTCTGGCCTCAATTTTACTACATAAAATCTAGATTTATTTCT
Organism: Propithecus coquereli; assembly: GCF_000956105.1. NCBI lineage: Eukaryota > Metazoa > Chordata > Mammalia > Primates > Indriidae > Propithecus > Propithecus coquereli. The sequence goes on from NW_012137191.1 coordinate 16,345,362, forward strand.
AACTGCTTTGTACTGGTCCATTTTGCTCCAGTTTGCTTGGCTTACTCCAAATTGTTTAGTCATTGATTTTATTCGGGTAACTATCCCCATCTTGGCCAAAGCAAATCCTATGCATCCCTCATAGCCCAGCTTTGAATGCCTCTCCATATGGAGTTTTCCACCATCTTTCCAGACTACAGAACTCTTACTACTATCTCAAAGACAAAGGCCATCACTTGTACCATTTATTTGACCTTTCTCACATATCTTCTGAGATTTTTCTCTTGCATTTGTACAGTGAGTCTTATATATTGGGTATTTGCACATTTATCTCTTAAATGATATATTAAATTGCTTGTGTCTTGACTTCCCAAGGAGATCTCAGTCCCGAAAATCATCCACCATAAATGAACATTACATCTATTGGGTGGTAAGATTGCACATGTCCAAATTTGCATTAGGTAAAATAAATGCTCTATGTTGAGAGTTAGGGGAGATTATTGAGGACTAGTATGTGTTAGGAAGCCTTGATGAAGGCTAGGGAAATGAACTTAGCAGCTGAAGGATGTGTCCTTCAGTGTCAAAACCTGTCAGCAGTAGTGTGCAGACTCTGTAGAAGAAAAATGCGTAGTAACAGAAATAATCGATAGTATTTACTGAGCACTATGTTAGATGCTTTACTTACATTATCTTATTTAATCCTTCAACAATAAATTTAATTTTTTCCCAGCTTTACTAAGGTATAATTGACAAATAAAAACTATTATATTTAAGATGTACAATGCAATGTTTTGATATATTAATACATGTGCCTTATGAAATGATTGCCATAATCAAGCCAGAATCAAGCTAATTCACATTTCTATTAACTTGCATAGCTTTTTTTTTTTTTTTTTGGTGGGATTACTTAAGATCTACTCTCCTAGCAAATTTCAACATATATAAATACATTATTATTAACTATAGTAATCATGCTATACATTAGCTCTCCAAAATTTATTCATCTTACAACTGAAAGTTGGTACCCTTTGACCAACCACTCCCATCTCTCCTCCCACCTTGAC